>NC_081353.1:24409703-24567286 GCF_029784015.1 Lycium ferocissimum | reverse complement strand
GGATCATTATTTGAAAGCACTTAATCTCTATATGAATCTATACTATTTTCCAATAGATAAAGATTATTTCTTTCTATGATTTTCCCAAATATAAGAAAGTAACTATGAAGAACGATTAATCATGCCAAGTAAATTCAAATTATTCCTAAGTGAATTTATTAAACAAAGTTTAAAGCTTTGAGTTCTTGTTGTTTATTCTTACCAACCCTAATTATTTTCCCAAATAAATCAAGGCTTATGGCTTTAATCAATGTTTGCAACCATTAATTATGAATGAAGAATGAAGAATAAACAAACCCTAATAATCCATTATTTGTATATCAATCACAAACCCAATCACAAAACACCCATCAATTGGGTTCACAACCCTAGTAGGAAAAATTAACTACTCATGACAAAGAACAAGAAACAAGAAATTGAAGATTTCATAATTGCTTACTTTTGAAGAAAAGAGGAATTGATAATACTTGAATTGATGTTTGAACCTTCAAAGACTAGAGAGTATTGAATGTTCTAAGTCAAAAGCTAAAAATATGAGAACTGATAATAATTAAAACCCTACAATGACTATTTATAGGTTACGAAAACGTGAAAGTTGCGGATTTGCGGTTGGTCCCGTCGATACGAAATACGGTCCGTAAAGTGGTTTACGGATCGTAAAGCCAATTTACGCCTTAATTACTTCCCGGTTTGATCAACTTTGTTCTTCCGAAATATGGACCGTAAATTGGTTTACGGTCCGTAAGTAGTCAGTGTCGTCTTTCAACTTCCAAAAACTCCGACTTTACGCTCGATGCCCACATGGTTAAATACGCCTTGAAATACGGACGTAAAGTGGAATACGGTCATAAAAGTTCGGCAAATCACCATGTCTCAGCCTAACATTCATTTTCCTTATGCTTTAATACGGCCATGGAATACGGCCGTATTTGAGAATACGATAAAATAGCGAATTTACGACCGATTCGCACTTCCAACTGTTGTTTTCGGTCAGATACGTTCATTACAGAAATACACTAAAAACACATTAAATAGACACTGACTTGCTTAAAAACAAGTAAAACTTCTCGTAAACAGGCCTCGAGTATGCCATAAATGCTCGGCACATCAAATGGATACTATAATGTTGTTATAGAATCATATTTTATGACCATCATTAAGATGATCAACGACTCAATCACAATCAACTGGCAGATTGCTCCTCTTATCAAGAAGATCAAGCAGTTAAATGAGCATGGCTTCATATTTTAACACTGTTATAGAGAAGTTAACAGCATTGCAGACTACCTAGCTAACAATGTGGAGGGGGATAAGAGAAACACATTTTTCACACAGGATTTGACTCTACCTCTGAGAGTCAAAAAATGGTCGAAGAATGATATCATAAGACTCCCAACTTTCAAAATCAAAGCTCAAAAGAAGTTTTTTTATTACTGATAATGGTTAAGATATATTCAGTAGTGTTCACTTTTTGTTCAAGAAATCATTTACTTAGAATGATTAATCAGCAATATATGCTCAGAGCTCCTAGGGGCTCTCTTTTGTATATGGATGAATTTGAGGTCTGGACAAATTCTCAGCCTCCGCTTTTTGAAAATATCCTTTTTTGGAGATTAATGCAATAGTTGAGCTTACACTTAACTCCACCAAAATGGTGGTTGAATTCTAAAAATAAAATATAAGAAAATCCTTGATCTATAGCATGAAAGCATCAGAGAGAGATGCTGAAGTCTGAGAAAACATGCCTAGTGCAACCTCTGGAGCTTCCTTGCCGACAAGATATTCAACCGGAATTTTAGAATCCTCGTTCACATGATTAGAAATGAAGCCAAAGTCAAATACCTTTATATTCACTTCCTACAGCAAAACAATTGCAATAACTTGTGAAAAAGCTTCAGATATTTATGAGAAATAGGAAGTAGAGAAGACTACCAAGGGCTCAAACTCAACCTCATCTATCATAATGCAGGACGCAATAATACTGCCAACTGCAATCCGCTTTTCAAGCAACCATGCCAAGAGATCTGCAAGTTGAGTTTCCACGTATCCGCTCATTCCACCCAAAATCATCTGACGAGTAAGAAATCAAAAAAGAAAAAAGCATATGTTAAAATCACCAAGTTAATGTGAACAGTCATTCAACATAATACTTGAGGTAATTTATATACCGTTCAGAAGCACATCAGACAAGCGTATGATAATTTTTTCATCATAGACAACTACAAGCCTCTTGTCACGTAATGTACACAATTTCGCCAATTTTATGTGCATTTGCTTTTCATCAATGAATAACTTGATCTCATCACAAAATTTAGGTAGACGTTGAAAATGTGCATCTCTGTAAGGAAGGAGAACATCACATGTCTTTACAATCACCGACCATTTTTCAAATCCTTCACCAACCGTGCCATGGAATAATCTTCCAGAAAAAGTCTCCTGGACCAAGCTGCAATGCTTGAAATCAGTAATTTGTTGCAACTCGGAGTAGCTGCAAAGCTTCACCCCGCGAGCTTTCATTGTCTTAATTGAGAAGTCGAAGCTGCATTTTGGCAACCAGAGTAGACAACTCAGAGAACAAAGAATAATATCGTGGCTCAAGCGAAATGGCAAATCGAAATCTAGAGCAAGGCAGTCTTTTAGTGACCTAAGCATCCTCACTCACGCAGGGTCGGGGAAAAGTCTGCACCTCAAGGGGTATGACGTAGGCAGCTTACTTGACACAAGCACCAGTGGCTTATTCAACTTGCTCAACCCCGACATAACGTATGGTCACACAGAGACAACTTTCCGCTACTCCAAGGCTATCCCTTCAGCAAGTACCATTTAATCTTAAATAAAATATCAGAATTGCAAAGTTCGCGAAAGCTGATTCGTCCTGTCAACCTCTACCTTCATATCCCTTTTGCACATCAAGTGAGGATTTCCCAAGCAAGTTTGTTTTTCCGTACTATTTTACTTGAATAGCAAGGGCTGGAAAAGAGAAACTAAAACTGTCGGCAAAATTATCAATGTTGTCAAAGGTAAAAGAACTTCAAAAGACACCAAAGACGTTATCAATTCCTAATTACAACAACAACAACAACATACCCAGTGTAATCTTACCTTACCCCCTACCTTAAAGGTAGAGAGGTTGTTTTTGATAAACCCTCGGCTAAAGGAAAAACAATTAAAAGCAATTCGGAAAAGGAAGTAATGGAAATGAATAAGTCATGGCAAAATACTGTAGAAAGCATGACATAACATTCTGAACAGTAACAACAACAAAATAATACGCTAATACTACTAGTATGGAAGGCTAAGCAAGACAACTACCTGCTACCTGAACAAACAAACAAACAAAAAAAACAAAGGTGTCCTAATTCAAACCAGTGACTAATTTTCGATTTATTTTTATACCACATAATCAATAACATAAATTCATATATACTGGTTGCTTAGCGATATATTATATATCATTTTCGGTGAAAGTAAGAATGAAAAGACCTTTTGAATTGGTCGCAACGGTTGAGAAAGTAACCAAGCATTCGACGATGGGCATTTTCGGGAACTTTTAAAGGGTAACGCCAATTAGGAGACTCTTCCAAGTTGAAAGGTTGATGATATGGCAAAAGACCCCATTCATCTACCACTTTCTTTCTGATCATCTCAATGTCGCTCATCTCCTTGTTTGTCATCTTCTCCGAGACACACAGAGGATTAGTATTTACTCGCAACGGGCGTTTAACTATTCCAAGAATGGAAAGTTTGACACAATTGGGGTTTTGTCTGGAAGTTGAAAGCAGTTCCTAATTCATGATCTGGCATGTACAGAATGAAAGCTTCGTGTCAATTCTACGAAAAAATTTGTGAGCCTTTCATTTGCTTTCTCTCCATTGATTTTCCCATGATGTATCCTTAGTCTTTTTGATGATCATTCAACGTCTAATCAAACAAGATATATCTTGGTTATAACAAATCAGTGTAACTTGCTAATATTGTGGTTTAACCATACTAAAATGGTGTTAATGTATATTCATAGCATGCATTCATTGATTTGGTATAAAGAATTAAGTTTTTCTTTGGTACATGGACAAAAGAAACAGAACCCAACGGGGGAAAATCCCGAAATTTGCCCAAAAACTAACATACGTAATTAATATCGGGGCTTTTGCGTGACACTTCATAAGGCTTCCACATGGACGCCCAAGTGAGAAAAAAAAAAACCATCCGTTTGTAAATACGTGGCCCGCATTTGTTATCTTAACCCCTCTATCCACGAAGGCAAGTGTAGATATCATGGATTTTATAAGCCCTTTTTAAGATAATGCCCGAGAAGAGAATGTTTTCCACGTTCTCTCGCTCCGTTTTTTTCTTTTTTTGCGTGGATCGTCCCTATTTCGGGTTGGTCTTTAATTTTTGTTTCTCAAATCGCTGATTTTAATTTTTCTCTCCGCTTCTCATTTAATAAAAATTTATCGGCCAAACTATCCTTATTTATGGCCTAATTTCTCAAGGCATAAGTTCATAGAACTTTTGCATTGTCCGGCATAAATTGTGTAGTATCTAATTGGATCAGCATAAGTTTAGAGAACTTTTCTATAGACATTAAGTTACAAGGCATAACTTGTGTTATATTATGATGCAAAAATATAAACTTATGTGGGCCGAATTAGATACTACACAACTTATGCCGGATAACTTACACAACTTATATCGTATAACTTCATTCCTACATATTTTTTGCCTTGCGAAATTAGGTTGTAGATAAGATTTGGCCGATTTTTATTTTTTTTTCATTTTTTTGATGTCAGGGGTATTTCGACCACTTTTTTATTACTTAAAGTGCTGAAGGGCAAAAATCAAAGACCAGCAATGTAAGAGGAAAATATTAAACATCACCCCGAGACAGGGGCATTCGTGCAAATGACTCCCCCACCCCCACAAAAAAAAAAAAAAACCTCTTAAGTTTGAATTGGGCCTATGCTTTGCATTATTTGGAAAAGGATCTAGGTGTGTACGCAATGGCAGAGGCAAAATTTTCGCCAAGGGGTTCATAATATAAAGAAGTAAACACGTGAAAATTACAGGATAAAAAATGGAGGAGGGCGGCTAAGGGCAAGACTAACCTTAACCCGTTAAATTTTAACTCGCCTTGTCATACACATTTAACATTTCTTCCTACGTTTGCCCTGCTCCATTGAGCGCTTCTTGAAATTTCTTGTGTTTTTTTTTTTCTCTTTTTTCTACTTTATTTTAGACTTTTTATATTTTTCTTACGAATAAATGCCCCTTCAATCATATATTACTCTGAAAATCGCCAAAGTTCTTTAAAAAAAAGTTGGAAAGATTGATTTTCTAATATTATAATGCATATTCAGTACTCAACAAAAAATAAATGAACAGAAGAAAGTACTCCCCAAATGATATCATACTTGACGAGATTAACTACTCAATATAATTCGAACAGAAATTTCATTTAAGTTGATAAAGCCTTTTTTATTTTGTAAATGAGATTTAAAAGTGGATGAAACCTTTGTTTACAAGAGCTCAAAAATGTTAAAACTTAAAAAGTAGTACTAGTAATTAACAAGGTGCACAAGAAAAGGCCAACCTAGAAGTAGGGCTATTCAAAACCGATCTGAAACCGATAACCCAACTGCAAAATTGGGTTATTGGCTTATTGGTATTGGATTATCGGATTAATGGTTGGTGAACGGATTAAAATTTTATAGTCAATGGTTTATTGGTGCGGGGCAGATTGCTCAATTTCTTTATGGGGTAAACCGTTAACCCGTTAAGAATGATCATATTTACAATTTTAGACCTAGGTATATAAAGTATTCCTTGAAACCCCTAAATCTATAGTCCAGCCTTATTATCTGAATTACTTCCTTCTTTTTAGCAGATTTTGTATTCAGTAGTATGTGACAAAGTTTCAGCTTTTGAGGGAGTAGTTTCAACAATTACAGTATAAAATATTTACTAGTAATTGGGATTATGTTTATTACTTATAGAGAAACTTTGCCAACTATTCAACTTCTAAATCCTCAATTTACATTTTTCTCAATTTGCAGTAGAGATCAATTTCTATCATTTGTATCTGATTCTCGTATAAAGCAGCTGTGCAAAAGAATTAGAAGTTGGACTACATGTTGTGATTTTAATTTTTCTTGTCCTTTAAATTTAGCTGATACACCGCCCGATAATTTCTAACCCGATACCGACCCAACCGATATCTAATCGGTTGGCTAGCGGATTAGTACATTTAAAAGCCGATAACCGATAAGCTGAACCATTATGCGTAATAATCCGTCCGATCTGCCCGATAAGAAGACCTACCTAGAAGAGCAATTAGTTATGTTTTCCAGAGAATATGAACTTACACGACAGGTGGGATATTCTGTTAGTTATAGATATATTAGTTCGGACAGAATGTGCTCCATCATTTGAAAGATGAGAGATTATTAGTGTTCCACCTCAAATAAGAGGGACTATTTCGAGTGGAAGTCCAAATATAAAGGAAATTTTGGGTCTTTTCTTGATAAAAGTATAGCTTAAAGTGTGGGGAAACTCCAAAGCTAAAAATCATGAAAATACTACAGCAAGTGCAGCGAGCATAATTGAACATCCGACGTTGGGGTTAATTTAAACCTCCTTGACCATTGAGCTAAGTTTCTCAGTTATGTCATGGAGATACATTATAACTTATATACCCATAAAACTCATATGTCACCCTATATGTACAGCACAATTTTCTGGCAAAGGGAGTTCGGATGAGCCCCCTACCCTCCACCTAGCTATGCCCAGTGTGTACATCAGTTTCATTGCTTTCGAATTGGCCTATAATCTGCATAATTTGAAGACAGTTATTAGGATTAAATAACACTTCATTTTTCGTCTATATTTTTAAAAAGGTCATTATCATTAAATTTCAATTCAAATAGTGGCAATCACTCAGTAGCAAGTGTATATCCCTTCTTGTGCAATATCAGCGTAAAGTGTTTTAATAGGCACACATTTATAAAGATTGGAGTGTCTAATAAGAAAAAAGGTATATTGAAGTGTCAAAATGAAAGACGTAGATAAGTTTAATGGGGTCACTTATGCATTTAGCCTATTTGCTTTGTTATGAAATCATAAACTGAGCAGATTTGACTGATATATCATGATAGAGATATTTGACATTCTTATATGCATTGCTTATCTAGCCTTATATGACAATACTTGATGATATAATTACTTGTACCGTGTATTATATATGCTAGTTGATTAATTAATATCAATATCAGACTTTTTGGTCTATCAGATCCCTAGTAGCCATGCCCACGGTTGTCAATTCGCAGAATTGCCCTTCGTTTGGGGTGGTCTTTAAATTTTGCCCCTCATATTTGAAATCTTTAAATTTTTTGCCCTTCCTAAAACCCATAGGTTCCAAGTTGAACCCCATGATCAAAAATTTGAAAAAAATTCGAGAGTTAAATTTGCTATGCCCCCAACGGATACACTTGTGAAGGAATTACCCAGTTATGGACCATACTTATGCCTTATATTGGCATAAGTATCTAAATAACTTTGATAATTCCTTCTGAAGTACATAAAAGTTTGCCCATTAAATTTTGCCTTATAAGGATTTATCCTAAGGAAAACTTACGCCTTATGGGGCATACTTTTAGTTATGTTTTATGGGACACACTTTTAGCTAAGGTATTACTAAAAGTTTCCCTTGAAAAAGTTAAAAAAAAAATATATATATATGGTTGAGGAAAACGATCGTACTTTTAGTTGTGTTCTAGTGGACTTGACTTTTAGTTGTGTTTAAGTAAAAGTCGCATGATTGAACTTTTAGTTGTGTTTAAGTTGACTTGTACCCTATATATATATATATATATATATATATATATATATATATATATATATATATATATATTTACTTTTGTGTGTGTTATGCCTTAACTATATATATATATGCCCATAATGCGAAAGTTTTTCTTAAGCATAACTTAAACTTTGCCTTATAAGGCAAAGTCTATTCATTAAGGAAAAGTTCTTGCCTTATGGGGCATAATTTTGTTATGCCTTAACTAAAATTCGCCCCCATAAGGCATAACTAAACTATGTCTTAGGAAAAATTCATTTATTTTCAATTATGCCGATCCGGCATAACTAGCTTTTCCTTAAAGATTGTATGCCGGATTACTCTCCCCGATGCCTTGCGAAATTATTTTTTTATTTTATATTGGAGTGGGGGTTGAAGAACTTTATGTATTTGCCTTTTCAAATAAAGATAAATATGAGGGAAAAATTTAAAGACCAGCAAATTTGAGGGCAAAATTTAAAGACCACCCCAAAAGAAGGGCAGTCCGCGCAAAAAAATGTTCACTCTATCGGATCTCTAGTATCCACAATGCCCATGGATATTCGATCTATCTGATCCCTATTATCCATATGGACCCATGAATATTCAGTCTAAATGGATCTCAAGTACTCGTAAGAACCCATATGATTTTCCCTGGTGGATCACTTAGAATCTAGTAAAGCCCATGGTTGAGAACGATCGGTCTAGTGGACTTGACTTCCGAAAATCCATGATTGAACACATGATGTTATTGACTTGTACCTACGTTTTACATGTCTTATCCTTTGTTTCAGCAGAGAGTGTGTGTCTATATATATATAAATTCAGTCTAAGGTTTAAGCCTGACGAGAATAATATTCTATGACTAGCAATTCATTTATTTTCAAACCGACCCATTTACTAGCTATTATTTGATTGACTGATCCTCTATATTGGAATGGGTGAAGGGTCAAATGATTTGGTAATTTCTCATGAGGGGATGAATCGAGAGAAATTGGATATTTTTGTTATATATAATATCTCGGGGTTTCTCACTCTACTCTCTCTAACTCTCTCTCGGGAATAGTGTAAGCCATACCCAATCGAAAAATATATATATATATATATATATATATATATATATATATGAAGAGTTGGTTTGGTCGTCAACCCACTCTTCTATAATAGTAATTAAAAAAAATTAAGGTGGGGTCCACGTGAAGAAGTAGGAGACAAAAAAAAAGGACATTTAAATAATGATAATAGCCCGCTTAGAGAAAATTCAAAGAAGAGAAATTCAGGAAAAATGAAATAACGATTTAAATTGAACACAAAAACCGCTAAAGAAGTCATAAAACTAAAAGATTTAAAACTTATACCTTCGGGTATAAGTTTAGACACATGCGTCTCACACAAATAATGAGGAATAACATCAAGAAGACAAAACATAAATGGTCAAGAAACGTATATACATATTTTCTTAAAATTATGAAGTTGGTCTACACTTAAAAATTTGAGACTACAACAGATGCTAACACATGAAAGCACTTTTCAGTGTTGTTGAGTACAAAGAGATGATGGCATGAAACTTGGTAGGAGAAGTTGTATTTCAAATATTTCAATTGAAGAAACAAACCAGGAAAGTCATAAATGGGAGAAGCTGACTAAGTAAAATAATTTATTGATATTTTCAATTAATTGAATTATAATACTTTCTATAATAAAAATTCCATAATTATATTACTAAAAGGTACTCTCTCTGTCCTAATTTATGTGACATAGTTTGATTAGTCACGAAATTCAAAAGAGAAAGGAAAGATCTTTGAAACTTGTAGTCTAAAACAACTCATAGATATTTGTGTGGATTTGAATCATTTCATTAAAGGTAAAAGGGGAAGTTTCAAGTTAAATGATTTCTAAACATAAAAATATATCATTCTTTTTTAGACAGACTAAAAAGAAAAGTGTAGTATTATTTTTTGTGTTGGGCCCGTGCTAGTACGAGCTTTCATCATCTTTTGTGTGTGTGTGTGTGTGTGTATCCTTTGGTTGCTTCCATGCATTATTCTCGTAAGACTTGCTCTACGGGGTATAACGACGAGTCGGGTCGATGATTTTGCTAGATATATGCTCACCCTTGTCGATTTTTTGTTGTCTACTAGAGTCCACCAATCAAACTCTATTTATTAAGATCCCATGATACCATCATGGTATACAAATATACAGAGATGGTATCATGTTGACTGCTTCAGTCAATGAAAATAGGGCGCGCGCCTCTTCAGCAGGACTTCATGATACCATCTTGGTATATGAGTATACGGAGATGGGATCATGAAGGACTGTTTCATCCCCATTCACACATCATGTTTCTACATTTTCATTAAAGCATCAATGAGAGACTCTTCAACATACCATCATGGTATATAAATATACTGAGAAGGTATCATGTAGTACTTGGTCATGATACCATCATGGTATATTTATATACCTATAGGGTATCATGAAGGACTTGGTCATGACTCATTCAATCCTTCAATGCGGCACTCTTCAGTCCCATTATGATACCATCTCAATATATTATATACTAAGATGGTATCATGTTGGACTGATATAGTCCACCAATGAGATTCTTCATGATATTTGGACCTGCATGATACCATCTTGGTATATGAATATACTGAGACGGTATCATGATGGCACTGAGGAGTGTCTCATTGAAGGACTAAATGAGTCATGTCCAAGTCTGTCATGATACCATATTGGTATATTTATATACCATGATGGTATCATGACTAAGGACTACATGATACCATCATGATATATTTATATACCATGATGGTATCATGTAGGACTGCTGAAATGTCCATCAAAATGGGAAACTATTCAGCAGTCTTCCCATTCACAAGCGTATCAAAATGCTGAAATCTCCTATACTTTCGTGTAGGACTACTTCATCCATTCACAAGTAGACAACCAATTAATAATAAAACTCTAAAAGGCACAGCTTTTTTAATAACATCAAAATATCATTCGAATCTAACACATACCAAACATACTATTTCAAACACAAAGTCTTAATATCTAAAAACAACACATGCTTGCTTCACCATTTACTATAACATACTAAAGTCTTAAAACGTTCATATAGCAACAAAAACTTAACAAAGGAAAATCATAAAACATAATACTAAGTCTTCTTCTTCTTTCCAGATATTTGTTTCCCCCGCCTTCCAAAATTCTCAAACTCATACATTCATTCTTCTCTTGCTTCTGTCTCCCATAATGCCACAATAATATCCCATATCTGCTTCGAAGAGCATCAATGTCGACATTCTTAACAGGGATTTGAATGTTTTCAATCAAGTACTCGGCAAAAATAGCCATAAAAATACCACAATCTCTGCATAAAAAAGCAAATATCATTACAATATGTAAAATAAAATAAATAAAGGGAAAAATATGAAAGGACAAAACACATACGTGTTGCTTTGTTTTGGTAGATTATCAACCAATATCACATCTATTGGATCGCTTAACTGATAACCCTGGTGAAGATCATTTTCAAGTGCAATATCAGTTCTGACTGTATAAAAGTCAATGGTCTGCAAGAAAAGGGGAAACAACACACGATATGGCTCTATCACCTCCTGAGTAGCTGCAACATTTTGAGGACTGTGCAGTGAATCATAAAAATAAAAACGTCTCTCGTGTATTGACAGACATCCCAAAACCCAATGTCACTTTGAACCCAAGTGCATAGGAAACAACACATAGTCAACCTCAGACCATGGAGTGCCGTAAAACATACGGAACCCATACATATACTCCATAATATTAGTCGACTTATCTATCAAGTGATTCACTCCCCTACCAGACACAAACTTTCCAAACAACTTTCTCAAAGAGCTATTGAAGCACATATTCGTTGTTGTCACCCTAATCAGCATTGAACCATATTTTGCTTTCTTCCTCAAATAATAAAATATAACATCCAAGTGCAACAAAAAAAAATGACACTAAAAATGCATAAGTGAACCACTTATTCAAATTGATAGAGTAAAAAGGAAAGGACACATTCAAATACACATACATCACATGATATTGGACTGCCATGATAGTTTATCATATGGAACCACGCCTTAATACGAATTGTTAAAACTTCAAAATAGAACCCCGGCTCCAGATAGTCATCATCGGTAGTATAAATATCAACACTACCTCTATAACAACATACAAAACTACAAATTTCAAAACAAACACAACCTATAAGAAAAAAACAAACAACCATAACAAACATATGAACTAAATACATATGGGCGCATGATCATATCTTTATCAACGAACTCTAAGAACTTCTTTATAAGTTTGTATTCAGTAGGAATTATTATACTCGGAATCAACGGAGACCTACTTTTCACAGGCTTCGGAGGTGTTTCACCCACAGTGCTAAGGCCATAACGAACCACAAATGGAGTCTATTTTGCCTTAGATGGCCTAGCCTTCCGAGATACTACAGGTGTTGTCTCCTAATCACCTATCGCCACTACGGAGGTGCCTAGCGAAATCACAAACGCAGACGCAGGGGCTTCTTCTTCAGAATCAGTAGCAGCACATTGTACCACCGACGGACCAGCTCCAGAATCTTTAATAGCCTCCGTTAACTTAGCAGTAACCTCCACTGCCACATGACAAACATGAGGCTGCGCAATATCATCTCCCCTCGCTGCGGAAAAAACAGACTCATTAACAGCATCTCCGCCCTTATCGACAACACCTTCTCCATGAGGTAACACAAAGATCTCTCTAGCTTGATCATCTACAACAGCGTCAGCAGTAACAGTGTCTAGACAGGCATCTTTGGTAGATTGATCTTCTGTCACTTTACTTACTGCAGCAACACCAACTTTAGCACGTTGCGTGAACACTGCTATCTCAAACAATCATATGCGAAAAATAATCATCAACCAGCAAATTTGCAGGATCTATTTTAAACTCAGTTGTCTACTCATTTCCACCTTTTTTATTCTTCTCATAATTCTGCATGATGGCAGCAATACCCGACTCAGTCTGAGAATCGAACTTTTCACCAACTTTCTCCTTGCCAACACCCGCAGTGTCAACACCACCTACACCATCCTTCACAGCACTATCACCCCCCGAACATTACCCGCATCTTGGTTGAAATCCATATCCAAATCAGCAAAATCTGTATGTGCCCCACTAGTGTAAGCACATTCATCTTTCTTCTCCTGCGTACAAAATGAAAAAATATAAAAAAATTCTTAAAAGTAGACTGACAAGGCATTGAGCACACAAACACTTACTAAGAAAAATCTTATATGATACCAATATGATATATAAGTATACTGGGGCACGTTGAGGATCAACGATTCATTATACCAAGTGAAGTATCACAGATGAACCTTTTATCTTCTATGATGCCCTGTCAGTATACTTGTATACCATGGGGGCATCATAAAGGGTGAAAAAGGCTCAATACTCTACATATGATAATCAAATCATCTACGATGCCCCTGTCAGTATATATATATACCATGGATGCATAGGGGATTGATATGGGGCCTCAAAAATGATGAAGGGTCAATCCTCTATGATGCCCTGTCAGTATATTTAGATACCATAGAGATATCTTATAGGATGAGGGTTCAATCCTCTATCATGTCTGTCAGTATAGTTATATACCATCAGAGCATCATAGAGGATAAAAAGTTCAATCCTCTATACACTGGCAAAGTATCATAAAGGACAAAACACTAGTACAGAACACACACTGGCTAAAAACTAAAAAAGGAAAATGAACAATACCGGCAAATCAGGTTTTGCATCTACTTTCTCATTCAGATCCCCAATAGCTTTAAGGATCTCTCTAAACTTTGAATCAACATGAAACTGAAACGCTTGTAGCTCTTTCAAAATAGCGTTGCTAGATTCACCATCACCACAACTACTCAAACCCATATCTCCCATTGGCGCTTGCGTGCAAAAGAATCCATAGCTGAAATGTTGACTTTGAGAAGGCTCAAGGGAAATTTCAAATGGTAATCCTTCTACGTCTAATACCAACCTCTCATCCTCGATTGGGAAGACATCCCTCAACTGCAATTACAATTAACAAAAAAATCTTACACAAAATTATAACATCAAAACTAACAAATATCTAACATGTATAGAACTAGAATACCTTATCAGGTTGTAAGCCAAATATCCGCAAACACACATAATCGTGGCTTAAACTCTTATCTATCTTCCAGTTTAGAATACGATGGGTCAGGCTTGAGGCATGCTAGGCAAAACAACTTCCCAAAGTTGGGCAGCACTCATACAGCCAGATAAAGAAAGAGTAAATCCACCATGTCGATAATATGAAGGCTTTGTCCTAAACTAGTTCGAGCACGATTCAATAGTTGGATTAAAGACTTCTATCCCCTATGGATAGTTATTGAACTCACCACTCTCAACCAAATCAAAATACCCCATATCAATAACTTTGGTCTTTAATATAGCAAACAAGAATGTGTTTACTAAGTATAAAACTGCAATCTTCACCACGTCAGCATATGACCTCCAACATTTTTGTTAAAACATTGATCAAGATAAGCCCATGTCACATTGGCTGAACTCTTAAAGTACTTTTTCACCAACCGATTGGACCTAATTTGACAGTGATAGATGTACCGCCTTTACATTTAAACCCCGTAACAAGACCAAACTCACCCAACCCAAAATGTAGCTTGGCACCACTGACCACAAAGTGCAATGCATCATCTTCCAAGCAATGCACCCCCCTTATCAACAGATTCTGCAACGCTCGCCCTTGCACCATAATTGGAGGCATGTCCAAGAAATACCCAAAACATGTATCTTTAAATAGCGCAAGCTGCTTAGTCGACAACTTGTCATGCAAATCAGCAACAATATTGCAGTCAATCTTTGTTGTTAGTATATTTATATACTATTTAAGCATAATAGAGTACTTGGTATATGATAGTTGGTATATGTGTATGATAGAGTAATGAGTTTTGTTATTTTTGATGTAGTTTTTTTTTTTTTTTGGGATAATCATTGTGTTTATAGGTTGTTGATTTTTATATAAAGATGGATATTGACTATAAACCAAAGATTGACTGCAATATTATTGCTGATTTGCATGATAATTTGTCGACTAAGCAGTTTGCGTTGTTTAGAGATACCTGTTTTGGCATTTCTTGGACATGCCTGTAATTATGGTGCAAGGGCGAGCGTTGCATAATCTGTTGATGAGGAGGGTGCATTGCTTGGAAGATGATGCATTGAACTTTGTGGTCAGTAGTGCCAAGCTGCATTTTGTGTTGGGTGAGTTTGGTCTTGTTATGGGGTTAAAATGTAAAGGTGGTACATCTATCACGGTCAAATCAATGCCCAATCGGTTGGTGAAAAAGTACTTTAAGAGTTCAGCCAATGTGACATGGGCTCAGCTTGAGCAATGTTTTAAAAAAATGTTGGGAGTTCTGGTGCTGACGCGGTGAAGATTTCAGTTTTATACTTTGTAAACACGTTCTTGTTTGCTACGCTGAAGACCAAAGTTGTTGATATGGGATACTTTGATTTGGTTGAGAGCGGTGAGTTCAATAACTATCCATGGGGGATAGACGTGTTTAAGCCAACAATTGAATCGTGCTCAAACAAGTTTAGGACAAAGCCTTCGTATTATCGACATGGTGGATTTCCTCTTTCATTACAGATCTGGCTGTATGAGTGCTGCCCAACTTTGGGAAGTCATTTTTCTGAGCATGCCGCAAGCCTAACCCCTCATATTCTAAACTGGAAAATAGATAAGAGTTTAAGCCACGATTATGTGTGTGTGCAAATATTTGGCTTACAGCCTGATCAGGTATTCTAGTTTCGTACATGTTAGATATTTGTTAGTTTTGATGTTATAATGTTGTGTAAGATTTTTAATTTTTTTTGTTAATTGTAATTGCAGTTAAGGAATGTCTTCCCAACCGAGGATGAGAGGTTGGTATTAGACTTAGAAGGATTACCATTTGAAATTGCCCCTGAGCCTTCTCAAAGTCAACGTTTCAGCTATGGATTCTTTTGCACGCAAACGCCAACGGGAGATATGGGTCTGAGCAGTCGTGGTGATGGTGAATCTAGCAACGCTGTTTTGAAGGAGTTAGAGGCGTTTCGGCTTCATGTTGATTCAAAGTTTGAAGAGATCCTTAAAGCTATTGGGGATCTGAATAAGAAAGTAGATGCAAAACCTGATTTACCGGTATTGTTCATTTTTCCTTTTTTAGTTTTTAGCTAGCGTGTGTTCTGTACTAATGTTTTGTCCTTTATGGATGTTTTGTCCTTTCTGGTACTTTGGCAGTATATAGAGGATTGAACTTTTATCCTCTATGATGCTCTAATAGTATATAACTATACTGACATGCATGATACAGGATTGAACCTTCATCTGATAAGATATCCCTATGGTATCTAAATATACTGACAGGGCATTGATGTGCCGGGATTTTGGCACATCTAATGCTTTTTAACTCTAAGTTTTACTTGTTTTCGAGCAAGTTTGTGGTAGTTTGATGTGTTTTATGTGTTGTGCAAGAATTTTGAAGTTAGAATGCTCGAAAAGCGAAAAAATAAGGAAAATAGGCAATCTGTTCTAATAAGCATAAGGACGGACCATCAACATGCTCGACGGCCCATCAAATCGCCTCGTCAAAAAGTTCCTGCGAAGTAACAAAATCATCAGAGCACACTCAGATCGTTGACTTGCACCGTCGACATGATCGACGGTGGAGTTCCTGCAGAGTGATAAAGTGTACTTAGATCGTCGATCTGGTCGTCGAGCATATCGACGACCGTCGAAGTGCAAGGACGACCCGTCGAAGTGCAAGCCGAGCTGGAACAGGACTGGGATTGATTATTCCGAGTTTGACTTGTATAAATACCTGTTTAGGTTTTATTTTTTTCAGACATCTGGAGTTTTAGACTTGTAGTAATTACTTTTGAGTTATTATTGCTTTTGAAGATTTCCAGACAATTACATTCATTACTTTCAAGTTTTATTCGTAAGTTCAATACAATAATTCAATTATGCAATCTTCAATCTTTTATTGTTTTCTTGTTGCCATGAGTAGCTAAACACTTTTACTAAGGTTGTGAACCCAAGGATGGGTGTATTGTGATTGGGGATCGTGAAAGATATACGCATAATGGATTGTTAGGGTTTATTTGTTCTTCGTTTTCATCATATAGTTAGTGGTTGCAAACATTAGCTAACGCCATAAACTTTAGTTTATTTGGGAAAATAGCTAGGTTAGGTAAGAACAAATAATAAGAACTCAGGGCTTTAAACCTTGTTTAATAAATTCACTTAGGAATAAGAGGAATTTACTTGGCATAATTAACCGGTTTTCATGCATACTTTCTTATCTTTGGAAAAAGCATAGAAAGAAATAATCTTTTCTTATTGAGAAATAGTTTAGATTCACATGCAGGTGAAGTGCATCCATACAAACAGTCCATTAGCAAAGATATCAATATCGATACCCATGATCATACACTTTATCCGACGGACACAACCTTGGTTCCTTTTTACCCATATATTTATAACTTTAAATTTTCAGTCACTTTAAATTAGTCCACAAACCAAATCAACCATAAAACCCTTTTTTGGAATACACCAGGACCGCAAGATTAGTATAATACTCGTTTAGTAAACTTTTCACGCCATATTCTTTGTGGAATTCGACCCCAACCTCGTTGGGTTACTATATTTGACAACGTCCGCGTTATACCATTAATAGGTGTAATTTGAGCGTATCAGGCATCATAGAGGATTAACCCTTCATCATTTATGATGCCCCCATATCAATCCTTTGTAATGCCCCCATAGCAATCCTTTGTAATGCCCCCATGGCATATAAATTTACTGACAGGGGCATCATAGATGCTTTGATTATGGTAAGTAGAGTATTGAGACTTTTTCACCCTTTATGATGCCCCCATGGTATATAAGCTACGTTGCTCGGACTCTTCAAAAATGTTAACGGGTGCATGTCGGATCCTCCAAAAGTAGTGTATTTTTTAAGGATCCGACACGAGTGCGGCAATATTTTGGAGAGTCTGAGCAACTTAGTATATAAGTATACTGACAGAGCATCATAGAGGATAAAAGGTTCATCTATGATACTTCACTTAGTATAATGAATTGTTGATCCTCAATGACGCCCAATATAGTTATATACCATATTGGTATCATATAGGATTTTTCTTAAAAGTGTTTGTGTGTACAATGCCTTGTCAGTCTACTTTTAAGAATTTTTTATATTTTTTTTTTCATTTTGTACGCAGGAGAAGAAGAAGGATGAATGTGCTTACTCTGGTGGGGCACATACAGATTTTGATGATTTGGATGTGGATTTCAACCAAGATGGGGATAATGTTCGGGGGTGATGACGCTGTGAAAATGGTGTAGGTGGTGAAGACACTGGGGGTGTTGGCAAGGAGAAAGTTGGTGAAGAAATCGATTCTCAGACTGAGTCTGCTATTGCTGCCGTCACGCAGAATTATGAGAAGAATTAAAAAGGTGGAAAGAAGCAGACAGCTGAGTTGAAAGTAGATTCTACAAATTTTTTGGATGATGATTATTTTTCGCATATAAGTGAGTCTGAAATAGTAGCGATCACACAATGTGCTAAAGTTGGTGCTGCTGTAGCAAGTAAAGTGACAGAAGATGATCAATCTACCAAAGATGTTTGTACAAACACCGTTGTTGCATACGCAATCGTAGCTGATCAAGCTAGATCTATTGTGTTACCTCATGGAGAAGGTGTTATTGATAAAGGCATCGATGTTGTTAATGAGTCTGTTGTTTCCGCAGCGAGGGGAGATGATGTTGCGCAGCCTCATGTTTGTCATGTGGCAGTGAAGGTTACTGCTAAGTTAACGCATGCTGTTAAAGATTCTGAAGTTGGTCCGTCGGTGGTACAATGTTTTGTTACTGATTCTGAAAAAGAAGCCCCTGCGTTTGTGATTCCGCCAGGCAGATCCGTAGTCCGAGATAGGTGATGAGGAGACAACACCTGTAGTATCTCAGAGGCCTAGGCGAAGAAGGCCAACTAAGGCAAAATAGACACCATTTGTGGTTGAATCTGGCCTTAGCACCGTGGGTGAAACACCTCCGAAGCCTGTGAAAGGCAGGTCTCTGTTGATTCCGAGTATAACAATTCCTACTGAATATAGCCTTATGCAGAAGTTCTCAGAGTTCGTTGATAGATCATGCGCTCATATGTATTCAGTTCTTATGTTTGTTATGGTGGTTTGTTTTTTTTTCTTATTGGTTGTGATTGTTTTGAAATTTGTAGGTTTGTATGTTGTTATAGAGGTAGTGTTGATATTTATATTGCCGATGATGACTATCTGGAGCAGGGGTTCTATTTTGAAGTTTCAACAATTCGTAGTAAGGCGTAGTTCCACACGATAAACTATCCTAGCAATCCAATCATTTGATGTATGTGTATTTGAATGTGCGCTTTATTTTTTACTCTATCAATTTGAATAAGTGATTACTTATGCATTTTTGGTGTCTTTTTTTTTTTTTTTTTTTTTGTAGCACTTGAATGTTATATTTTATTTTTTGAGGAAGAAACCAAAATATGGTTCAATGCCAATTAGGGTGACAACAACGGATATGTGCTTCAATAACACATTGAGAAAGTTGTTTGGAAAGTTTGTGTCTGGTGAGGGAGTGAATCAATTGATAGATAAGTATATGGAGTATATGTATGGGTTCTATATGTTTTGTGGCACTCAATGGTTTGAGGTTGACATAAGTATATGGAGTATATGTATGGGTTCCATATGTTTTATGGCACTCAATGGTTTGAGGTTGACTGTGTGTTGTTACCTATGCACTTGGGTTCAAAATGGCATTGGGTTTTGCGATGTCTGTCAATACACGAGAGGCATTTTTATTTATATAATTCACTGCGCAGTCCTCAAAATGTTGCTGCTACTCAGGAGGTGATAGAGCCATATCGTGTGTTGTTTCCCCTTTTCTTGCAGACCATTGACTTTTATACAATCAGAACTGATATTGCACTTGAAAATGGTCTTCACCGGGGTCATCAGTTAAGCGATCCATTAAATGTGATATTGGTTGATAATCTGCCAAAACAAAGCAACACGTATGAGTTTTGTCCTTTCATATTTTTCCCTTTATTTATTTTATTTTATGTATTGTAATGATATTTTCTTTTTTATGCAGAGATTGTGGTATTTTTACAGCTACTTTTGCCGAGTACTTGATTGAAAACATTCAAACCCCTGTTGAGAATGTCGGCATTGATGCTCTTCAAAGAAAATATGGAATATTATTGTGGCATTATGGGAGACAAAAGCAAGAGAAGAATGAATATAGTGAGTCTGAGAATCTTGGAAGGTGGAGGAAACAAATACGTGGAAAGAAGAAGAAGACTTAGTATTATGTTTTGTGATTTTCCTCTATTAAGTTTTGGTTGCAATATGAAAGTTTTAAGACTTTAGTATGTTGTAGTAACTGGTGAAGCAAACATGTGTTGTTTTTAGATATTAAGACTTTTGTGTTTGAAATAGTATGTTTGGTATGTGTTTGATTCGAATGATATTTTGATGTTATTAAAAAAGCTATGTCTTTTAGAGTTTTATTGTTAGTTTGTTGTCTGCTTGTGAATGGATGAAGTAGTGCTACATGACAGTATAGGAGATTTTAGCATTTTGATATGCTTGTGAATGGGAAGACTGCTGAAGAGTCTCTCATTAATGCTTTACTGAAAATGTAGAAATATGATGTGTGAATAGGGATGAAACAGTCTTTCATAATAGCATCTCAGTATATTCACATACCAAGATGGTATCATGAAGTCCTGCTGAAGAGGCGCCCTATTTTCATTGACTGAAGCAATGCAACATGATACCATGTCTCTTTCTCTGAGCCACAGGTACGTTGAATTTTGCCACCATGAGGTTTCTTTAGCAGTGACCAGTTCTATCAACTCCATTTGCAGGTGTACTACTATTTGTTTCTCTGACTGTGATAGGATTTTGTTTCTAGCTGAATGGTCCAACACTAAGAGCTCCTCTAAAGCTTTGGTTCTTCTTACTTCCAACGTGCCAAAAACTTTTTGTTCCAATTGCTAATGTCCTTCAGGTTCCTCAACTTTTGTGTCTAAACAAAGTCTGGGCTGCGATTTATCCTGTAATTCTGTCACCATTCCTTTATCATATCAATAAAACCTTTTTGCAACATATATTTTCAAACTTGAAACAAGGAGTTGTATTCCATTCCGCACTCTCCGATAGTATAGGCTTATGATTAGAAGTAACTCTTGGTAAGGCCAACTGTTTGATTGCTCTAAAGTTTTCATTCCCTTCTATAGATATAAGTAACCTATCAATCCTGGAAACTTGTGCATTATCTTTCCCTCTTGACCAAGTGAATTTTGAGTTTCACTTGGTGCGGTGGGAGACTGTCATATCTCCCAAAAAATAGAGAGGACTTGGAGTCAAAGATTTAAAAGTCTTTAACAAAGCTTTGTTGGGCAAATGGTTGTGGAGCTTCGGGCTGAAGGTACAAGCTTTGTAAAGGGGGAGGGGGGTGATAGTTGATAAATATGGAGTTACGGAAGGGGTTGGAAGACCAGAGATATCGTTTTGCCTTTCGGTTGTAGGTTGTGGAGGAATATCATGAAGGGATGGGAGCGTTTCGTGGAAAATATCTCATTCAAGATCGGAGATGTGAGCAGAGTATACTTTTGGGGACATAAGTGGTGCAGGAACGTATTATTGAAAGATGATTTCCAGAGTTTTTATAGAATATCTTGCCAAAGAGACTTGACAATTCAACAAATTAGGAAAGCACAACGTGGAGAGACTTTTTCGCATTTAAGATTTAGGAAGAGTTTCCAAGATTGCGAAATGAGTGAGTTTCAAAGGTTGATAGACTTCATAGGCTCAATCCGGTGGATGATCCCGATGTTTAGTGGTGGGGCTTGGGAAACAATAGAGTGTTCTTTGTGAAGTCTTTTTATGAGAAATTTTTAGTTAGGGAGGAGATTGATTTCCCTTGAAATGCAATATGGGTTCCAAGTGGGATGAGAACGGTGTGTATTTTCACATGGCTAGCCATTAGAGGGGTGATCTTGACAGCGGAAAATCTTAGAAAGCAAAAGGTTGGTGTTACATGTGCAAGGAGACGGGCGTGGACGCGGACTATCTTCTTCTACATTTTTCGGATTACTATGAGATTATGGTGGAATATGTTTAAGTGGTCTAGCACTCCTTGTACAATGCCAAGAACTGTGAAAGATCTGATGTTCAGTAAGCGGTAGAAGGAGACGAAGGGCTTGGAACATGATTCCACTTGCTTTAATGTGGGTAGTTTGGGGAGAGAGAAATAGGAGAGCTTTTGAAGGAGTAGAATCGAGTTTCTCTCAGTTGAGGAATAGCTTCCGCTCCCTTATTTTTTTGGTGTAAACAGAGTTCCTTGGTGTATAAGTGATTGGGCGGAGTTTGTAGAGAATCATATTTTGTAAATTCTTTGCCTTTACCCCATGTATACGGCCAGTTAGGGCCATATTTATGGATGAAAATATCTTTACTTGAGTAAAATAAAAACTGTAGATCCATAATCTACGTAAGCTTAAAATCCCCTCCGGTGCCATTAGTTCTCTCATTTTCAAATCTACGTATATTAAAATCCCCGTCAACCACCCACTGATCACTCCAAATACCTCTGATTGCTCCGGTTCCTGCCAAAACTCATCTACACTGCTGTGTGGCCCATTTGGAATCTACTTGTAAACTGTCAAAGAAACATGTAATTGAGAAGCTGCTTTGGTGATAGGCATTGCGTTTCCACAACCTTTTGTCCCACAGGACTATGATGCCACCTCTGGTTCCAGAAGCCTTCAATTCTATCTAGTTTACCCACCTACCCCCAAATTTGGTAGACCTTGTTTGCTGGAATGTCTTCCATTTTGGTTTCCCGAAGACACTTTATATACGCTCTCCACTTCCGAACTAAGGAGTTGAGTGTGCTCCTTTTATTCTTGTCATATAAGTCCCCTAATCTTCCAGTTAAGAACTTTGACTTTTATCTTGATGTTGCTTTTTGGTAACTGTCCCTGTCCCTTTTACTGCCACCATCGTTATTGATACCACAGATTAGATTTTGCACCTCTGTTTCCCCTTTCTTCCCTTTCCTTTTACTTCTTGTTCTCCTTTTTGCTGCAATTGTACTTGTCTTCTTTGATCCATTCTCATAATTAAATCAAGCATGTCAGGCTCCAAACCAGATGCATTAATTCCAAAATGCATGCTTTTGAGGTTTCAATGACTGCCGGTTGTTGGATTTCTTGCAATTGCCAATGCTCTTTTCCGTGCCAGGGAAGAGTGCTTCAGATTAAGAAGGAGATGAAGAGAATTCTGTGTTAGAGCATGCTAAAGCGGTTGAGGCAACATCCGACCCTTCCAGATTAAGAGTTAAACATCCGAGATTATCGAAGGAATTTTTGCTTCATCTGTGTGTTCGTATGCTTATTAGTGATTTGACCACCGATCTCACTCTGCCTTCTTCTCTGGCGGCTTTATAGGCTGGAATTGACTTTGGGGTGGCAGAGACATCTTTTAGAATTGAAATTTCAAACCTCCAGTGTTCCACATCGAGCTCTATCTTCTCTGGGCATTGAGCATCAGATATATTGACGCAGATTCTTGTCAAAAAATGTGACTCCGATGCCTTGTGTCCTCATTGATATCAGTGAATCCACCGCAGAGATCTCCAATTGTTTTGAAAGTGTCCAGCCCCAACGCATGACGGGTAATCACAAAAGCTTTGATCCAGCTGCTGGCGCAAACTCTCTCAGCTTCCCAGCTCGATGGAAGCTTGGAAAGAAATTGGTTGTGGGAGAGGGGAGTAACTTTCACACCAGCAAAAATCTTCCATCTGTTTAAGAACCACTTTGAATCACCTCCTGATTTGGACTGTGGCTGGAGGAGTCATTAAATGTTCCGACCTGACATCTCGATAGGAATTGGTGATTACTATTCTCTGTTACTGATTTGACCTTGATCACCTTATCAACCACCGCTACTGGATAACTTGCCAACTCCGGCCATTGGACAATTTTGGCATTGTAAATGTAAGACCTCGTATGTTATGTTTTTTTGATAAAGTAATCAAATTTCATTAGAAAACCATCAAGAAGATGCACGGTTACAGGTGGGCAAAAGAAACAGAACAAAACAAGAAGCAAACTTAGACTAAAACCTGTAAAATAGCCAAAAACATATATTGCCTAGTGTACTAAAGACAGGGAACTCACAAAATCGAAAAAAGTATCCACACTATTTACAGGGATAGAAAATGCTAACTAAATAAGCACTCTAAACATCTAGCCTTGAGAGTACTAATAGGAGTTGAGATTCCATCAAAGCATCTGCTATTTCTCTCGTTCCAAAGACACAAAAAATAACTGTAGGGATCATTCTCTACATTCTTCTGATGGTTTTTCCAACTCTCCACAATGACCACTTTGTATAGGCATCTTTCATGGATAAGGGCATTACCCAATGAAGCTCAGTTAAGGAGTAGAATAAATGCCAAAGGTCGGTACCGCCGCACGGCAAAGGCAAAAAAATAGACGGTTTCATCGTTTCATTGTCTTGTCCACACGAAACATCTGTTGATAAGAATTATTCCTTTCCTCTTGAGATTATCTTGTGTTAGGCAGGATTCTCTAAGAGCAGTCTAAGTGAAACAGAAATAGGAGACTTTGAGAGGCTGCCTAGTTCTCTAGACACGTTTCCAGGGCCATTCCTCAAGAATGCCATCTTGAGAGCTCCAGTAATTATAGCTCTCCTTGACAGCATAAATCCCATCCTTGGCTTTTCCCCAAAGAATTCTGTGTGGATCTTCATCCACCATATGCCTACCCTCCAAAGTTGCTAGAAGATTTAGGAAGTCATTGATTTCTCAATCTTGCAAGTTTCTTCTATAAGTTGGGAACCAACCGTTGTTATCTCTGTACTGGGCAATCGTGGCATCCTTGTTAGAGGCTACCTTGAACAAAGAAGGAAAAGAATCTTTCAGTAGAGTGTCTTCAAGCCATCTATCTAGCCAGAATTTAATTTTGAGCCCATTCCTAGCCTTGAAAGAAACACTTTGGAAAAAGACCTCGTCTATTATGTTCTGGCTCAGGTATTATCACTGCAGATTTCCTAGCCCCTATGTAGATCTATGTTTGTGACTTCCTCCCCCATGTCTGTAATTATCACATGTTCTCTTTGATGCTTGATTGAGAACATTGCATACCGATCTAAGGTTTTCTTCATCGATCTTAATCCTGCCTGAAAATGTTCTACCTCCTATCAACACGAACCACACCCATCGCCAGAATCTATAAGTTCAAACGATTTTTCAACTGAAACAAAATAAGGTTTTGTTTTCCATGGTAGTAGAAACTATGCCGGAATGCTAATGGGGGAAAAATCGTCGGGTCACGTTTCAGGGAGAGAGAAATGGAGTGGTACATTTCCCAAAGTAAATTATTAAACAAAAACTTCGCTAGATATGCAAAACAACAAAGGATATAAAACATGTATAAGTGTACTGATATTTTACTCACAAAGCATCTGACAATCAACATACAAATGGCAGCAGTCTTGGCATCCAATATTGTCCAAGAACTTAAACCCTCACAGTGCCCAAAAAGACTGTAAAAGAAAAGCAAAAATTTTTAAAAACTAGAAGTTACAAATAAGAGATATCAAAGAGGCCTTACTCAGACTTACTCAGTGGCGGAGCCAGAATTTTTACTAAAGGGTATTAAAATATAAAGAAGTTTATTCACGAAGAAGCCAAGGAGTGTCAAGATGCAATATATATACATAAAAATAAAAAATTTATCTAGCTACACAGTGTAATTTTCCGACGAAGGAGTTGACACCCCTCAACTATATGTGGCTCCGCAACTGGACGCACTTCCTCATTCTTCTTACCAAACGCTTTCCTCCTATGAAAACGCAACAAGAAAATAGGAATTAACTTTAGCAACGGGGAAAAAATGAGGTAAAGCTTATTAAAAATTAATAATCATGGGATTTATGGACATTTAACTTACAAAGTCTTCCAGGAAATAGTCATTGTCCCCTAGGACGTCAGATAAACTCCGAAAAGCATTTTCACTGTTTTGCATCAACTGCAGAATGATTTAGTCAGTTGATTTAGAGAAATTCTTTTATAAAGTTGATTTACTGAAAATATTTAATGTTATATTGAACCTGCCTATAAAATGAAAGCAGGGGTTTATAAAAGGGCACACTTACTAGTTGTTGTAGTTGTCTATCATAGTCAATAAGTAAGCACTGTTTAATGTCATTCACAGTATTTGAAACCCACTGTGCATTAGGAATGTTTAGGCAGCTACATCA
Organism: Lycium ferocissimum; assembly: GCF_029784015.1. NCBI lineage: Eukaryota > Viridiplantae > Streptophyta > Magnoliopsida > Solanales > Solanaceae > Lycium > Lycium ferocissimum. Next base: position 24,540,996 of record NC_081353.1, on the reverse strand, counting down.
GTAGATAAATGTGTTTTCTAAATTAATTAGATGCTGACGCGTACATTGTTGGTATAACTGTGTTCAGAACTGTAGGAAATAGAAACCAAAAAAAAAAAACTGGAAAAACCAGAAACTAACAGAAAACAGAAACTGTGTTAATTTGGGAAAAATTTCAGAAATAAAGAAATATCCGAGACCACAAAATTCATTGTGTGTCCTTAAGGAATTTGATCCCCTCAATGTACCCGAGGTTATGGATTACTCTCCTCAAAGCATAAACGATATACCTGTCGCAGAGTAGCGGTACCTCAAACGCCTACGACTTCGACGAACTCAAATTCGGCGACGAACCACACACAGACTCGATAGTATTTATTTCAGGAAACAAAATGCAGAATTTCCAATGCAGAAAAAAAAAAATTCAGTAGTTGAAAAATGAGGCATTGCCTCAGTTTATATAGCCGCGAAAATGCCTGTTCAGAATAGGCAGGTTGGTGACTGTTCGGAAACGCCTTGCCTTTTCAGAAAAAAATAAGACCGCTGGGAGTTTAATTTATTCCGCAAAATTTAATTAATTACCAATTAATATTTTTTCGGCGGAAATAAACAAAATGTTTCAGAAAATGAAGATTGAAGTTAAATAAATTTGGTCCAAAAAGATTATCAATCAATCAGATCATTTGACCAAATCCAAATCCGAGCCGAGCGACGACAACGGCGCGAGGGGAGTCCCTCTTCTCAACCCTTTAAGAGCTAGAAGAAGTGCTTTCTAATATAAGCACATAACTTTCCTTTTCTACCACCAATGTGGTACAAAGCTCCTTTTCAAAAGAACTTTGCTTTAAACTTCATTTTCCTTCCATTGTCTTTTTTTTTCCTCCATTTCTCATTCACACAAACTTAGCTAGCTTCAATCATTTACTAGCTTTAACAATCCCCCACATGAATGGGGAATGGCTATATGATGAAAAACATGCATGACAAAAAACTGTGTGATTCGTAAGCAAGGATTAATCGCCTCTGGATAAGTAGATTTCTCTTTGAACTTCCCGTAGTGAACATATGTCAGATATACTCGGTCAATCGGTAGATTTGATATCTTTGAACCGTCGAGCTTTGGTGTATACCTAGACAACCACATGTCACACAATTAACCCTTTAACCGTTTTTGGTTCTTATTGTTTTGTTCGTTTGTGCCCATGAACACGCCTCGGTTCATGTGCGTAGAGAACCTGCCTTGCTGAATTCTCTTGAAGCGACTTACACTTCACACTTACATAGGTGATTCCTAAATGTGTCATTCGTAGATACACTATTTGATATACCCCGTATCAAACTTAGAAACCATTAAAAAGCCTTAATGCTTTATCCTAGTACTGAACATTGTCTCATCACGAGAATGGACCAATAAGTTATTGTGACAATGTTGAACCGTCATCAATGACTTTGTTTGATCTCTTTGAACCTAGATCTTGGGATCTCCAGTCTTCTAGGTAGAGTTACCGCCACGATGACTTGTCCTTGGCCATAGTCCCATTCCCCTCGATGATCTTTCAACCACCTCTCTAGTTAGGCCTTTAGTTAGTGGATCCGACACATTATCTCTTGACTTAACATAGTCAATTGTGATAATTCCACTAGAGAGTAGTTGTCTAACGGTATTATGTCTTCGTCGTATATGACGAGACTTTCCGTTGTACATAACGCTCCTGGCTCTTCCTATTGCCGCTTGGCTATCTTAATGTATGTACATAGAAGCCAACGGTTTGGGCCAAAATGGAATGCCTTCTAAGAAATTCCGGAGCCATTCAGGTTCTTCACCGGCTTTGTCTAAAGCTATGAACTCAGACTCCATTGTAGAGCGGGCGATACATGTCTGTTTGGATGACTTCCAAGACACTGCTCCTCCACCTATGGTAAAAACGTATCCACTTGTGGATTTAGTTTCAGTTGAACCGGTGATCCAATTTGCATCACTGTATCCTTCAATAACTGCAGGATACCTGTTATAATGCAAAGCAAAGTTTTGAGTATATTTCAAATACCCCAAAACTCGTTTCATTTCTATCCAATGATTTTGGTCGAGATTACTAGTGTAGCGACTTAGTTTACTTATAGCACACGCAATATCAGGTCGCGTACAGTTCATGATATACATCAAACTTCCCAACACTCTGGCATAATCCAATTGAGAATGACTTTCACCTTTATTCTTTGCAAAAGCAAGGTTCATATCAATTGGCGTCTTTGCAACTTTAAAGTCCAAACACTTGAACTTTTCAAGTACCTTTTAAATATAATGAGATTGAGACAATGCTAAACCTTGAGGAGTTTTATGGATTTTAATTCCCAGAATTAAATCGGCAACTCCTAAGTCTTTCATATCAAACTTATTAGCAAGCATGCGCTTAGTAGCATTTATGTTAGCAATGTTGTTACTCATTATCAACATATCATCCACGTACAAACAAGCAATGATGACGTGGTTCGGAGTGTTCTTAATGTAGACACATTTATCACACTCATTTATCTTGAATCCATTTGACAGCATCGTATGGTCAAATTTTGCATGCCACTGTTTGGGTGCTTGTTTTAGTCCGTAAAGAGACTTAACAAGTCGACACACCTTCTTCTCTTTCCCTGGAACTACAAACCCTTTGGGTTGTTCCATGTAAATTTCTTCCTCCAACTCTCCATTTAAGAAGGTTGTTTTCACGTCCATTTGATGGATTTCAAGACCGTACACGGAGGCTAATGTTACTAACACCCGAATAGATGTAATCCTCATTACCGACGAGTATATATCAAAGTAATCAAGACCTTCTCGTTGTCTAAACCCTTTAACAACTAGTCTTGCCTTATATTTATCAATAGTGCCATCACTCTCATTTTACGTTGAAAATCCATTTGGAACCTAAAGGTTTATTCCCTGGAGGAAGATCAACCAATTCCCAAGTATGGTTGTTCAATATGGATTCTATCTCACTATTGATTGCCTCTTTCTAAAATTGAGCTTCCGATGAAGACATAGCTTCGTTGAAAGTTCGAGCTCATTTTCCAACAAAAATGTTAGAAATTCTGGTCCAAAGGAAGTAGACGTCCTTTGACGTTTGCTGCGTCTTGGATTTTCCTCATCAGGAACATTTTCCTTTGTTTCTTCCGCAGGTCGTTTAGATTCTTTGCTAGACGACTCACATTCCTTTTTATACGGATATATGGTTTCAAAGAAGTCAGCATTATCTGATTCAATTATCGTATTCACCTGAATGTCGGGATTTTCTAATTTGTGAACCAGAAATCGATATGCCTTACTATTTGTGGCATATCCTATGAAAACACAATCAACGATTTTAGGTCCTATTTTTACCTTTTTGGGTTTAGGAACTTACACCTTGGCCAAACACCCCCACACTTTGAAGTATTCCAAATTGGGCTTCCTTCCTTTCCACTTTTCGTATGGAATAGATTGTGTTTTGTTATGGGGCACTCGATTGAGTATTCGGCTAGTCGTTAGGATAGCTTCCCCCATAAGTTCGGGGTAAACCGAACTTATTAACAGGGCATTCATCATTTCTTTCAGTGTTCTATTTTTTCTTTCCGCAATTCTGTTTGATTGTGGCGAGTAAGGGGCAGTTGTTTGATGAATAATGTCATATTCCAAACATATTTTTTCAAAAGGAGATTCATATTCATCGCCCCTATCACTCCTTATCATTTTAATCTTTTTGTTAAGTTGAGTCTCAACTTCAGTTTTGTACTGCCTGAATGCTTCAATTGTTTCATCTTTACTATTAAGTAAATAAACATAGCAATACCGCGTACTATCGTCAATAAAAGTTATGAAATACTTCTTTCCACCGCGAGATGAGATTGACTTCATGTCACAAATATCTGTATGGATTAAGTCTAAAGGACTTGAGTTCCTTTCAACTGACTTATAAGTATGTTTAACATACTTAGATTCAACATCGATTTGACATTTTGATTGATTGCATTTAAACTTAGGCAATACTTCCAAACTAATCACTTTTCGCAAGGTCCTATAATTGACATGTCCTAAACGTGAATGGCATAAATCATTTGACTCAAGCAAGTAAGACGAAGCGAAACTTTATTATTATTATCAACGACCATTACATTCAGTTTGAAAAGACCCTCTGTGAGGTAACCTTTTCCTATGTACATCTCGTTCTTACTTATTACAACCTTATCAGAAACATAAACACACTTAAAACCATTCTTCACTAGAAGTCCGGTAAATACTAAATTTTTCCTAATTTCAGGAACATGACAGACGTTGTTGAGAGTCACCACCTTGCCAGAGGTCATCTTCAGCAGTATCTTTCCGTAACCTTCAATCTTGGCCGTTGCGTTAATTTCCCATATATATGGTCTCGTTGGGCCCCGCAGGAGCATATGAAGCAAAGGCTTCTCTAATAGCGCAAATGTGGCGAGTGGCGCCAGAGTCAATCCACCACCCTTTCGGATCACCACTCTTTCGGATTTCCCACTAGGTTGCACTCAGACAACATAGCGCACAAGTCATCAACCTCCTCGTTTGGTTTAACCATATTAGCCTGACCCTTCTTCTTTTCCTTTTTCAAAGCACGGCAGTCTGCAGCTTTGTGTTCGATTTTTCCACAATTGTGGTAGTTTCCCTTGAATTTCTTCTTGTTGGGATAATTCCTTGGTCCTGATGCCTTTTTCCTCTTTTTTCGCATTCGTTGGCGCTTCAACAATATGTGCTCCCCATGATTGATCTCCCATTAGCCTTCTTCTCCGCCGCCTTGTTATCTTCCTCGATTCTCAACCGACGATGAGATCTTCCGTGTGTCATCTCCTTTCGCTTATGTTTCAAGTAATTTTTAAAGTCCTTCCATGAAGGAGGCAACTTCTCTATCACTGCCGCAACTTGAAACGCCCCACTAATCACCAAACCTTCAGCGAGGAGATCATGGATGATAACCTGCAACTCTTGAACTTGAGTAACAACAGACTTGCCATCGACCATTTTGTAGTCCAGAAACTTGGCAGTGATAAACTTCTTTAATGCAGCATCTTCTGTTTTATATTTCTTTTCCAACACATCCCATAGTTCTTTTGATGTTCCCACATTACTATAGACGTTGTAAAGATCATCCTCCAGTTCGCTAAGAATATAATTCTTGCACAAAAAATCTGAGTGCTTCCACGCCTCAGTTACAACAAAACGTTCATTCTCCGGTATTGATTCGGCGGTAACCGAACGACCTCCTTAATAAACTTTTGAAGGCTTAAACTAGTTAAATAAAAGAACATCTTTTGTTGCCATCATTTGAAATCAATCTCAGTGAATTTTTCGGGCTTCTCTGCCGGAGCCGCTGCGGCCCGAAGGACGGAAGATTGCTCGCGTAGAACCAACCGCGTGGGTGTGAGGATTAGCATTCAAATTTGGAGTTAAGTCTCCTATTGCTCGCTTTAAAAACGGTGAAGTTTTTAAATCTTCGAACCGAATCAGTTTTGACAGACTCGATAGTATTTATTTCAGGAAAAAGAATGCATAATTTTCAATGCAAAAAAAAAATTCAATAGTTAAAAAATGAGGCATTGCCTCAGTTTATATAGCCGCGAAAATGCCTATAATTTATTCGGCGAAATTTAATTAATTACCAATTAATATTTTTTCGGTCAGAAAATGAAGATTGAAGTTAAATAAATTTGGTCCAAAAAGATTATCAATCAGATCATTTGACCGAATCCGAATCCGAAGCCGAGCGATGACGACGGCGCGAGGGGAGTCCCTCTTCTTGACTCTTTAAGAGCTAGAAGAAGTGTTTTATAATATAAGCACATGACTTTTCCCTTTCTACCACCAATGTGGTACAAAGCTCCTTTTCAAAGGAACTTTGCTTTAAACTTCATTTTCCTTCCATTGTCTTTTTTTCCCTCCATTTCTCATTCACACCAACTTAGCTAGCTTCAATCATTAACTACCTTTAACATACATCCCTTCCTTTCTTTTATTAAAGAAATTACTGCTTCTTCATCCCTAATCTTCTCATGATCTTGTTCATTAGTTCTCTTTGGGTCCAATGAAATATTTTCCGCACTGAAAACCTCTAAATTGCTAAAAGTTTGCCGCAGTGCTATCACAAATCGTGTACTGAAAAGAAATATACCAGAAAATAAGTTAAGAATGATTGATTTATATGCATTTGTATTGTTGTGGGTTCACCCCCTATTGAATACCAAAAAAGAGAAATGCTAGAATTACCATTGTTGTCATCATTAGTGTACTCAATCTCAAACCCAAACTCCAGAAACACACTCTTCATTCCCTTGAAGTACAGTAACCAAATCATTGATTTGGGGCATAAAGTAGGCATGTTGAGTCCCCTCTCCCTTAGATAAAGTGTCGTGCATCACGGACAGGAGTAATTCAGTTAGATTTAATTTAGGGCATACAGTAGGTATATCAAATTGGTTATTACCAATTGTTACTAATTGCCATCAGCTCACAAGAAAAATTTCAGTGTCTTATTTTATATTAAAAAAATAATAATAATAATAATAAAAAAATTATTTGCTCTTGGTTCATACTAAATGTTAAAATCTCATCTTTAAGCACTTGAAAATAAAAACTTCAAACATAACACCTCTAACTTCATCTAAATGAAACAACTCCTCCACCTTACTATCAAAAAGGTAAGTTCACATTGGACATTGACTTTAACAACTAAAAATTAATAGAAGTACAGTCAGACCTCTCTATAACGGCATCCGCATATAACAGCATCGCTCTATAACAGCTAAGATTTTTGAACCGATTTTTTATGTTATATTTTACTTTCTATAACAAGCAGATTTCACCTATAACAACAATAACCAACTTTATAGCAAGACGCTCTTTGTAAAATTACCCCCCATATAACAGCTATCTTCTTTTTTTGGTAATATAATAATTAACTATCTTTATAAAAATAAAATATCTATGATTATCAATAATAAGAGTGGAAATTTTGACCAAATATTTGATCATTTAATACACTATTTATGACAAAAAATATCATATGAATATATATATATATTCATCATTAAACGATTTTCCTTCGTTATACAAAGTGTGATTAAGCTTAGAATTTGACAATTAAAAATGAAAATTAGATTTTATGCATCTTTTTTGCCTATAACAGCAAAATATTATTTAAATGTCAATCTTTGTTATAGGTGTATAACAGTCATTCTCTATAACAGTTGAAAAATTTCGGACCCAACCATGCTGTTATATAGAGGTTTGACTGTTTCTATCTCTTTAAAATTAAGTCTTTGAAGAAACTCTTAATTATACACTTTATACCAAGAGATAAGTGTTGAAATTAGAGTACTATCGATATTCTACTACTACTATTACAGCTTAAACAAAATAAAGAGTTTAAAATAGGTACTATACTAATTAAACCTTTAAGGAATTCTGCTTCAACCGCTATTTCCTTCTCCTTCATCATTTCAATTTTGCTGCTTGTTTGGCTTCACTCAGCAACAACCAAACATCTCATCTTCTCAACAGAGCCTCAGAACTAAACTTGCAAAACCGACATGTCTTCTATACCAATCAACGTGCACCAATAAATATGCTTTAAACAAATTTCAGTATCATTTAGAATACAAACAGATATAATGTTTCTTGAAAGGTAGAAACCTTCTAATGTATATTCTCACTCTTTAACTTCTTATATAATAATTCAATATTTAGTAGTCCATTTAGCGAACTTGAGTGGTTGTACTAACGATAATTAGTTCCAGACATCTAGGAAAGCAGAAAAAGAAAAAAATTCAACTTGGTTGAGGGCCAATTGATTAAGGAAAAGTACTAATCTCGAGTTGTGCTTTTCAGAGAACTTTATCTAAGATATTTTGCCCCTATTTTCTGTTAGTCGGATAAATCGTAACATCCAAATGCTAACCATCTAATCTGGAAGTGAAGAATGAACAAATGAAGAGATGCACATAAACCAGCAAATTGTATCATTAAAATTATGTTCTGATGAATAATGCCAGCAAATATAGTTTTGATAATTATTTACAACTAAGTTTAGTCTAACATTCAGGTAGACACAAAAATATTTAAAAGCGGTGGAAAAATCTAATTTTCATGTAGTCTAGGACTATTTTTGGAATACAATTACACTGTAAAAATACTTTTTTCCCGTTCACTGTAAAAAAAAAACCTATACTATGGAAACAATAGATATTCGGAAGTGATCTTGGACATGCTCCAAGTAAGAATAAAACTTAAAATTACGTCACTATTTACAGGTATTGCCAAGTATCATTTATAGGATTCCACTAAAATGAAAATTTGAGCACCTTCCATTCTGTTGCATCCCCCCTTCACCTCTCTTGATACATATAACACAACCCCAAACATCTTCAATTCTCCAGATCCTATTGCTAATACATTTAATTATTATAAAGGAATCATATAATGACAATAGCTTATTACTTTAAAGATCACCAACAGTAAAGAAGAACAGAAACAATATCAAGAATCATTTGGAAAGAAGTCCACAAAAAAAAAAAAAAAAAAAAAAAATCTATACCTGAAGAAGTGCTAGTGCATTACAGACTCTACTAGATTGTTCAAGAGTCGGGTTTGGCAGTGACAAAACAGGGTTGATGGAAAATATCTCCTGCAAAGATGCAAATTAACATTTACAAACATATAGAAACAGCTAGTGACTTCCACAGTAGAAGTTTAAAAAATAAGAATCAAATAGTTGGACATAAATTTTAACAATGGAAATTTAAGAAATAAGAATGAAACGGTTGGAAAGAGAATACAACTCCAAAATTGCACCGTGGTAAAAAGAGTTAATTAAGCCAATAATGTGGTTCTGATAGAGAATACAACCACATATGTGTAGTAGCTTCTGTTTACCATATAAGTTGCGCCAACATACAAAAATGGTTAAAATTAATCGCGTCCCACTACAAGACAATAATTTCTCCTCCTAGTGTTTTTTTTTTTTTTTTTTTTGTTTGGGTTATGTCTCCTCCTTCTGTCCCATATTACTTGTCACTTTTCCTTTTGGATGCCCCTTAAGAAATCATAAATAAAAGATGTATTTAACTATATTATCCCTATTTCTCCCCAATAAATACATTCTAATCGAAATTAACTATTTTCAAGAACATTTATTACTAAGGGTAAGATGGAAAAAACTTAATTAGTTTTATCTTGTTTTTGTAAATGAACAAGTAATTTGGACATATATTTTTAGTAAAGTAATGTGGCCAAGTAATATGGGACGGAGAAGGTAAGATGAGAAAGATTTAATTAATTTTGTTTTGGTTTTTAAATGAACAAGTAAATTGGACATATATTTTTAGTAATGTTGAGTACTTCATTTATTAATTCTTAAAGAACGTGAACAGTCAAAAGTGAACAAGTAAAAGTGTACGGAGGAAATAAATATATGTTGGCGAATTAAAATAGAAGAGCATACGTGTATACATGAGAAGAGAATAAATATTCAGTACTATGACATATGTCCACGTGGGATAAAAAAGTAGTTTAGTAATGTGGTCAAGTAATATGGGACGAAGAGAATACTTCATTTATTAATTCTTAAAGAACTTGAAAAGTTAAAAGTTAACAAGTATAAGTGTACGGAGAAAATAAATATGTCGGAGAATTAAAATTGAAGTGCATACGCGTATACATGAGAAGAGATAAATATTCAGTACTATGACATACGTGTCCCGTGGGATAAAAAAAGTAATTTCAGTTAAAGTGTACAATCTATATAGCTTGTGGTACAAATTTGTATTGCTGTGTTAGTCCTTAAAGTATTGTGGCCAAGTAATATGGGACGGAGAGGGCAAGATGCAAATGATTTAATTAATTTTATTTTTGTTTTGTAAATGAATAAGTAATTTGGATATATATTTTTAGTAATGTTGAGTACTTCAATTATTAATTCTTAGTGAAGGTGAAAAGTCAAAAGTGAACAAGTAAAAGTGCACGGAGGAAATAAATATGTGTCGGAGAATTAAAATTGAAGTACATACGTGTATACATGAGAAGAGAATAAATATTCAATACTATAATATATGTCCACGTGGGATAAAAAAGTTGTTTAGTAATGTGGCCAAGTAATATGGGACGAAGGGAGTACTTCATTTATTAATTCTTAAAGAATTTGAAAAGTCAAAAGTCAACAAGTATAAGTGGACGGAGAAAATAAATATGTCGGAGAATTAATATTGAAGTGCATACATGTATACAGGAGAAGAGATAAATATTCAGTACTATGACATATGTTCATGTGGAATAAAAAAGTAGTTGGTTAAAGTGTACAATTTATATAGCTTGTGGTACAAATTTGTATTACTATGTTAGTCCTCTTTTCACATTTATATATAGCAGAAATCATTTATTAATTCTTAAAGAACTTGAAAAGTTAAAAGTCGAGAAAAAATAAATATGTTGGAGAATTAAAATTGAAGTGTATACGCGTATACAGGAGAAGAGATAAATATTCAGTACTATGACATATGTCCACATGGAATAAAAAAGCGACTTTGGTTAAAGTGTACAATTTATATAGCTTGTAGTACAAACTTGCATTGCTGTGTTAGTCCTCCCTTCACATTTACATATAATATAGAAAATATAAGGCGAAAAGACACGACTAGGCAATTTTTTGAATAATTAATGAATAAAAGAAGGGGAAAAGGGCCAAAAAAAAAAAAAGGGAAACAGATAAATAGCATTCTTGCTCAGTTAGGCATGCCACGTCACCGAAACCTACGTCCACCAATTATATATATATAAGAAACTAAAGAGTTCTCTCTCTCTCTCTCTCTATCTATCTATCATATATCTATCTACTATCTATCCATCTATATATATATATATATATATATATATATATATATACGTAAAAGGTGACACCTCTCTACGATCACCATTCCTATTTATCTTTTTTCTCCCTTTTTGCCTTTTCTTTCATTTTTTTTTCATTTATTTGCTATTTTAAAAAACTAAAGAGTTACTCCTTTAAGTCTCTTAATTATGTCAATTAACCATTCAATCATATTCTTTAATGTGGAATTTGAGGAGACTAAAACTCTTTTAATCCTCAGATTTCAACGTGCATGATAGTTGATGCATATAATAATTTTATCTTCCCCTCTCTCCCACTAGCAGACTTTAACTATAATATTATAAAGTGAAAGTTAATCAAAAATAATCTCGTGTTAAAGTAATTAATTCAATACCTGTGAATATCTGGTAACGTTAAAATTCTGCAAAGACACCAATAAATCTTGCAATTATTGTGTGTGCCTGTATTGTATGATCTTTAGGTTGTATATTGCCTATGTTCTTTGTTCCTTTTTAATCTATATATATTATAAATTCCTTTACCCATTTGATGCATCAACACAACGAAGAAAAACGTTGGGGGAGGTCACATCTCTATGGGCACTAGAAATACTTAATAAAGAGGTATGATCATTTTTCTCTTTTCTGCCTTTTTGGCGCTTTTTTCTTTATTTCTCTACATAATTTAATTACTAAATAATTGGATTAACAAATGCCTCATACATTAAATATAAGACAATGCCGTTTGATATGAAAGAGTCCAGTGCCACATACAAATTTTACAAGAATCCTGAAGATATCTAATTAATTTTCTTATTTTAAAGCCCACGTAACAACAATATTTATTATAATACATTAAGCCTAAAACCGTTTTTTACTAATTACTGGTTTTATATATACCCTCTAAGCTTTTGTTCAGCACATGTTTTGGAGTGCATACAAACAGGGGGAAAAAACTAAGTGACGTTTTTGACAAACTTGAGATAGGGCTCCTTTGTTGTTGTGAACATCGCCTAACTAGAATAGTTCTTTGTAAGTGTTGCATAACCTTTTAAAACACCAATAACGAGTTATTATGTTTTCCAGAGACCTATTTTGCATCAACTGCCAGCAGATGATTGACACTTGTTTGAGAAAAATACTAGTCACTGATAATTATAGTGACAATTCATCATCTGCCTCTAGATATTTTGTTTTTTGCCCCATACATATCTTCTTATTCTTCTTTTCTTTTTAGGTATGCTATTCTCCCTGCCTTGTGTTGTACCTTTTAATGGTGTGTAAAAATTGTTTTAGTCCTCCAACTTTACTTTAAAATTCAAAGATCTCCCCCAACATTAAACAATCGACATTTTCATCCTCTTATCTCAACTTCTCCGACCACTGATGGGTAGCTTTATATTATTTGACCGATCATAAAAGGGGTAAAAGCGAATTTCCCTTATATTTTTTTAGTAATTAGTGAGTACCCTAATTTAATATATAAATTTTTCCCGCTTTTCTCGTCAATTAATTCTAACGTCGCCGTCTTCAATTTTTCGTTGGCTCCTAGTAGGCCGCCGAAGAAAGGACAGCTTCTTCATATTTCGGCGAGAGAACCTTTCAAACCCTTGTACCCTTATATTTCTAGAGAACATACTTATTAGGGTTTGAAAGATTCTCTGAAAATATGAAGAACTGCCTAGGTAATGGAGAAAAATTGAAGACAGCAGAAAGTGTTAGAATTAATTAACGGAAGAAACTATGGAAAATTTATATATTATTAATTAGGGTACTAACTAATTAATTAAAAATATAAGTGAAATTCCCTTTTACCCATTTGATGATAATCAAATAATAAAAAGTTACCGGTCAATGTACGAAAGTTGAGATAAGGGGAAGAAAATGCGGTTCTTCAATGTCATAAATCGCTATGAATAATGTCTTTGATTAAAAGCAATTTAAAGTTGAGGACTAAAATGATCTTTACCGCCCTTTTAATGCGCACTAAAAATACTTAACAAAGATATCATGTATGATCTTATTTTTCGATATTTTCATTCTGCAAGTCGAAAACCCAAGAGGATATGGTTTTTTTGTATCATGTATGGATCTAAGCAAAAACATATAACATATAGGATTTTAATTTGTTTTCTTACAAAAAAAATTCGAAATTCATCCATTGTTGTGATGTATTATTTCTTGCAGGGAGAAGGAGAAAAAGAAGATTAAATGGTGGACATATGGAAAAGAAGACTAGAAAATGACTATGATGAGATTTCAGGATATAGTATAAGACAATGACCGCTTGATATGAATATCTTCTTTGGTAATGCTTTTCCTTTGCTTCGTCTAAATGGTTTAAAATTAGTGTTCTTCAAACTTGACTTGCAAATTTTATTTGAAGATCTCTTTTTCTCATCGCATGGAAGATATCTAATTAATTTTCTTATATATGAACATTTAGATGGTTTAATTTTATTCGTACTAATTGTTTGCTTGCTCTTTTTTTTTTGGCATGCTCTCCTCTGTAGTTTGTTCATTTTTTTTTTTAGCTACGTAACTAATTATTTTTCTTTGTTTGTTTTCTTTGTTTTGTTAGATGATAAGTGAAGATGTGATAAACTGTCAAAGAATAGAAATTTTTAACAAAGAACTGTCTACATAAATTAGCTAATTATTTCTTTTTTTGCCATAAGGTTGATTTTAGTATTTATAGAATTATGTCAATATATTCAACTAAAATTGAATTGAATATGATTTTATTTGTATGGTTATTAATAGCTATAAGATGAAGTGTACGAAATTTTAGTTTTAAATTTACCTTTTTATGTTTAGTATTCCTTAATACTTATACAAAAGTTTACATAACGTTCGGTTATATGACTTACATTATATATATATTTTATTTTATTTCAATATTACAATTGTTTACCTAAATTTATAAAAAGGGATGTCTCACCGTGCGAAGCGCGGATTAGTTAACTAGAATGGACTATTAGATGACATTTGAGTCATCAAAGATAAATCTGTTTGTTGAGCAAAGCTGCTTTTTTAAAAGGCTTTCAAGACCGCCGGGGCGGCGCATCGGCAAACGCCCCCGGGCTCACGTGCGAGGTTTAGTTCCTATGAGGATTACGCCCTAAGCGCCTGACTGTATGCCCTAAACACGCTTAACGCCCAACACTCGGGGCTCGCCCAACTGTTCTTACACAAATTATATGTTAAATTCTTAATTAAAATCGTTAACTCTCATAATTCTTTAACAAATGAATGATACATAATGGTTTTTCATCTATAGAAATAAGAAGATTGAGTGTAACTCAAATAACAAGTCGTAGTATTGCATACTTACTATTTGAGAACATCATGAGGGTGAATATCGCTTAATATACCTTTTAAAAATACATAGCCGATCTGTACATTTCACTTGTCATTGGTCTATTGTCCTATAGATCAAAATTATCATATTTTATTATTTCGCTATTTGAATGTAATTTTCATTTTATTCACGAAGGAATTATGTTTTAATTACAATATTGATAAAGTTTATTGACATAAAATGAATTGTATGCTAGTACTATTATTGTTTTAAGAAATTGTGATTTTTCCATTACAAAGTTAAGATGTTAGAGTTGATTTGTATTCCATAATAGCTTATTTCATTGTATTGTTTATACTTGTAAAATTATGTTATATATAATTACAAGCTGTAAGCAGGGGTGGCCCAAGGTTGAGGCTAGTAAAGCTTTTTTTTTTTTTTAGACCCTCAAACTTTTGAGGCCCCAATTTTTTTTTACCGATTGTATATTGTAAAAAGAAGTACAAAATATATATAACAAAAGAAAGAAAAAAGAATATCTACGTTTTAAATCTTTGAACTAAACTACTCAAATCTTCATATTATTAAATAAAGTTTTAACAATAACATCCTAGGTAATGTCTTTAAAACACATGGCTAATATCTTATTGACTTGAATTGATCCTCACTAAGATAAATACTAATGTTATTATTATCATTTATTTACAATTTTATTTTTTAATGTAATTTTACCGATTTAAAAATATTTATTGTAATTATCATATTTTACGAATATTATAAATTACACTACAATGAAAAGCATTTTCACTATTTTGCATCAACTGCAGAATGATTTAGTCAGTTGATTTAGAGAAATTCTTTTATGAAGTTGATTTACTGAAAATATTTAATGTTATATTGAACCTGCCTATACAATGAAAGCAATGGTCTATAAAAGGGCACACTTACTAGTTGTTCTAGTTGTCCATCATCGTCAATAAGTAAGCGCTGTTTAAGGTCATTCACAGTATTTGAAACCCACTGTGCATTAGGAATGTTTAGGCAGCTACATCCGTAGATAAATGCATTTTCTAAATTAATTAGATGCTGACACGCACATCCCATCCTTTCTTTTATTAAAGCAATTACTCCTTCTAAATCCCTTATCTTCTCAGGATCTTGTTCATTACTTCTCTTTGGGTCCAATGAAATATTTTCTGCACTCAAAACCTCCAAATCGCTATAAGTTTGCCCCCGTGCTGTCACAAATCGTGGAACTGAAAAGAAATATACCAGAAAATAAGTTAAGAATGATTGATTTATATATATTTGTACTGTTGCGGGTTCACCCGCTAGTGAATACCAAAAAAGAGAAATGCTAGAATTTCCATTGTCTTATCATTAGTGTACTCAATCTCAAACTCAAACTCCAGAAACATACTCTTCATTCCTCAAGTACAAAAGAACTAACCAATACGGGGCATAAATTAGGCATGTTGAGTCCCCCTTCCGTTAGGTAAAGTGTCGTGCATCACGGACAGGAGTAATTCAATTAGATTTAATTTAGCTCATAAATTTAGGGCATATAGTAGGTATATGAAATTGGTTCTTACCAATTGTTACTAATTTCCATCAGCTCTGTTGGTCAAAAGTTTCAATGTCTTTTTAAAAAAAAAAAATGTATTCGCTCTTGGTTCTTACTAAATGTTTAAATCTCATCTTTAAGCACTTGAAAATAAAAACTTGAAACATTACACCTCTAACTTCATCTAAATGAAATAACTCCTCCACCTTACTATCAAAAAGGTAAGTTCACATTGGACATGGACTTTAACAACTAAAAATTAATAGAAGTGTCTATCTCTTCAAAATTAAGTTTTTGAAGAAACTCTTAATTATACACTTTATACTAAAGAGAATAAGTGTTGAAATTAAAGTACTATCGATATTCTACTACTACTATTACAGCTTAGACAAAGTAAAGAGTTTAAAATAGGTACTACACTAATTAAAGCTTTGAGGAATTCTGCTTCAACCGTTGTTTCCTTCTCCTTCACCATTTCAATTGTGCTGCTTGTTTGGCTTCAATCAGCAATAAACAAACATCTCAACTTCTCAACAGAGCCTCATAATTCAGCTTGCAAAACCAACATGTCCTCTGTACCAATCAGCATGCACCAATTGATATCCTTTAAACAAATTTCGGTATCATTTAGAATACAAATAGATATAATGTTTCTTGAAAGGTAGAAATCTTCTAATGTATATTCTCATAATCTCTAACTTCTTATTTGATAATTCAGCATTTAGTAGTCCATTTAGCGAACCTGAATGGTTGTACTAACGGTTATTAGTTCCAGACATCAAGCAAAGCAAAAAAAAAGAAAATATTCAATTTGGTTGAGGGCCAATTGATTAAGGAAAAGTACTAATCTCGAGTTGTGTTTTTCAGAGAACTTTATCTAAGATACTTTGCCCCGATTTTTTGTTAGTGGGGTAAATCGTAACATCCAAATGCTAACCATCTAATCTAGAAGTGAAGAATGAACAAATGAAAAGATGCACATAAACCAGCAAATTGTATCTTTAAAATTATGTTCCGATGAATAATGCCAACAAATATAGTTTTGATAATTATCTACAGCTAAGTTTAGTCTAACATTTAGGTAGACACAAAAATATTTACAAGAGGTGCAAAAATCTAATTTTCATGTAGTCTAGGACTATTTTTGGAATACAATTACACTGTAAAAATACTTTTTTCCTGTCCACTGTAAAAAGCTTATACTATGGAAACAATAGATATTTAGAAGTGATCTTTGACATGCTCCAAGTAAGAATAAAACATAAAATTACATCACTATTTACAGGTATTGCCAATTACCATTTATAGGATTCCACTAAAATGAAAATTTGAGCACCTTCCATACTGTTGCATCCCCCTCCACCTCTCTTGATACATATAACACAACCCTAAACATAATCAATTCTCCAGATCCTACTGCTAATACATTTAATCATTATAAAGGAATCATATAATGACAATAACTTATTGCTTTAAAGATCACCAACAGTAAAGAATAACAACAGAAACAATAACAAGAATCATTTGGAAAGAAGTCCACAAACAAAAGAAATTTCTATACCTGAAGAAGTGCTAGTGCATTACAGACTCTGCTAGATTGTTCAAGAGTCGGGTTTGGCAATGACAAAACAGAGTTGATGGAAAATATCTCCTGCAAAGATGCAAATTAACGTTTACAAACATATAGAAACAGCTAGTGACTTCCACAGTAGAAGTTTAAAAAATAAGAATCAAATAGTTGGACATAATTTTTAACAATGGAAATTTAAGAAATAAGAATGAAATGGTTGGAAAGAGAATACAACTCCAAAACTGCACCGTGGTAAAAAGAGTTAACTGAGCCAATAATGTGGTTCTGATAGAGAATACAACCACATATGCGTAGTAGCTTCTGTTTACCATTTTGGGCCAAGATACAAAAACAGTTAAAATTAATCGCGTCCCATTACAAGACAATAATTTCTCCTCCTAGTGATTTTTTTTTTTTTTTTTTTTGGGTTAATGTCTCCTCATAGTGGCAATTTGGCTTCTTCGGTTCCATCTCCCGACTACCCCCAACAAATAAGGAAAAGCATGTCAAGATTCAATTATGATTCTTCTCATGTATATTAATTTTCAGTTTTTTATCCCAATATTCTTATACGAGAAAGACAAAGAAAATGAAGTGACAAACTCGTGTAAAGAGATACAACCAACTTTTATATTGGAAGAAAATAGTTATTGACTCTGATATATACAACGAATCTTCATTAACCTCATCGATCTACTACAAATACTTAGACTTTTAAATTGTTCCTATGGTCAGAATCGTAAGTTGCATTCTAAGATGGATTTATAGAATTGATTCATCAACAAACTCATATTCTACTTATAAAAGACTCATAATGGTGGATAATGTTACACCTCGGAAAAAAATTTCATGTCGTTGCATAGTAAATAGACCAACATAGTGCGAGAAGTAGACGATGTTCCTATAAGTAAGAAAGGTTATTTAACGATCTAATTAAGATTTCTAAAGACATTTGAAGCAAAAGAAGAAAGTTCGTTAAAGAATGTTGAGCACAAGTTGTATTTTGGAGAAGGATGTGTAAAGTATCGAGTTAAGGTTGACTCGATGAAGTCTTAAAGAAGAGTTATAACGCTCCTTACGTTGGTAATGAAATGTTAAACAAGTGTCAGGAAGGTTCCATAAGGATTGGAGATCAAACGAAACGACGAAAATCATTTCAGGAAAATGGGGTTATACGACCGCTTATACGGTCCGTATAACACCCAACAGAAATGTTGTTTCTCTGATGGTGAAGTACGGTCACTTATACGGACCGTATAATGTTGTATGGACCGTATAAGTGTTTGTAGAACACCCGACGGGCTGAGTTAAGTTCAAGTATATAAATGTGATCCCACTTTACTAATTTCATTTCCCACTTCTCCATCTCTCTCAAGGATTCTAGAGAGTTCCAAACAATTCTCCTACAAGAATTCAAGAGAAACTAATGATCAAGTTCATCAAACCAAGAGAATTAAGTGCAAGAAACTCATTAGGGTTCATCCAAGACAAGAAATCTCATTGGAAGTGAAACTAGGGTTTTGCTCAAGTGAAGTGTTTCCACCCAAAGCTCATTCCCACTCTATCAAAGGTAAGTTTTATGATCATTTCATGTTGCTTAGGGTGTTGAGGGGTTGAAAGACTTAGATTATGAAAGGAGGTTGAAGATGGGTCATAAATATGAGAATAGTGACATCTTTGAGCGGTAGCTTAGAATGAATTATGATTCTTGATATGTTGTGATTATGATTATACTATAATGATATTAAGAACATGGGAGAAACATTAGATGAGGATGAATGTAATGTTGTATTATGATCATGATTATGGATGACCTTGAGAGGAAATTGTGGGAGTTGGATAATGATGAACTTGACAAAAGTTATTGATTATGATATTACGAATGTTATTGTTGATGACTGGGAGTTGTTGTGTGATATGGAGAAAGTTGTATAAACAAAGGAAGTGCTGCCCACTTTTTTCTAGCTTTAGTCAAGCATGCTTAAGTTATCGACTATCTAATGTTAGTACCAAAATTCTCTTGAAGGTAAAAACGTGAACATCGGAGGAGAACGTTTAAGTGATTGAATAGCTAAACGAAAAGGTATGTAAGGCTAGTCCTTTCTTTCTCAAGGCATGAATCCCATGACATGACTTCCCCTCTTCTCCATGACCTTCTTATATTCCGAAAATTATGAGTCTATGTTCATGAAGAGTCTCATATGAGATAAAGATAAGAGACACGTTATGAGTATGATAATGATGATGATGAGCTTAAGTCTAAAGATTCTAAAGTTCATGAAATGATAATTCTTCAAAGCTAATGATCCTAAGTATGATTAATTGATGTCGTTCTTGTGCTACACTCACCTTATATGCTAATTCCTTCAAGATGAGGCGGAACGTTTATGAAACTCCATAATGGAATCGGGGATTCACGACCTTATGTCACCCCGATAAAGTATAGTTGTCTTTGAGTTCCTAAGCATGCATTATGATTAGTACATGATGATGATGTTACATCGCGCCTATATGGTCGGCAAACACCTCCGCGGGGCAACAAGATACACCATGTCTAAATGGCATGGGCAGACACCACTAGTGGGCGGCATGAGATGGTTACCCCGGATGCGGGCTAATGATTAGCACACCGTACCTATAGGGTCAGGCAACCTATATAAATATGCATACATGATATGATGATGTTTATGAAGTAAGTTAGCATGCACTATTTCATTCTTAAATGTCAGTCAGTTACAGGTTGTTCCTTACTTGATGTCTCCTGTTTTCATTGATGTATCGTTATTGTTTATGCCTTACATACTCAATACAACGTTCGTACTGACATCCTTTTCTTTGGACGCCGTGTTCATACCCACACGGAAGTAGTGAACGAGGAGGCGACCCATTCACAGGGGAGTCTGCCCGATGCATTTACGAAAGCGCTCCATTATTCCGGAGGTGCTATTTGATCTATTATTTTAGTGTACATATTTGGGCACGGCGGGATCCTGTCCCATCTTTATGTCTAGTACTCTAGTAGAGGCTCGTAGATTGTGCGGTAGAGCCATGTTATAAGATTTTCTCCTCCCTAATTGTGCGTTATGATTTCAGTGATGCCGCCAAAGAGAAAAGCTACAGCCTCCCCGAAGGACAAGGGTACGATAGAAAGGCGGATAGAAAGGGAGCCGCCAACCAATGTAGAAGAAGGTGAATCACATAATGAGGCTCTATCTAATACCTCTCCCACTCCGCCTAAGTTAGAAGAACAAGAGGGAGCTTCAGCTCCAGTTCCTATGCCTACCGTTCCTCCACCGGCGACTTCGGGTCAACAAATGACCGAAGCTATTCAGCTACTGACACAGTTAGTTGCCGCCCGGGCACAGCGGCAGAGTTCGGGTCCAAGTGACAGGGCAGTTAGTACTAGGGCCCGTGATTTTATGAGTTTAAATCGTCCAGAGTTTTTTGGGTCAAAGCCGGATGAAGACCCGCAGGGTTTTATTGATGAGATGTTGAGGACATTGAAAATTATTCATGCTTCCGAAACCGAATCTGTGGATTTGGAATCTTATAGACTCCGGGACATAGCGGTCTTATGGTATAATAATTGGGTATCTTCAAGAAAGAAAAATTCACCTCCCTCGGTTTGGCAAGAATTTGTAGATGCCTTCATACGCCACTATTTGCCACCCGAGGTTCATCGGGCCAGAGCGGATAAATTCTTAAATTTGAAGCAAGGAAACATGAGTTCCGGGGAGTATAGCCTTCACTTTAATTCATTGGCTAGATATGCTCCGACTATGGTGGCCGACATAGGAGATAGAGTGCATAGGTTCGTGAGACTCCTAAGGCCGCATTTGTTTAAAGATTTCTTGAGAGCTTCATTGCAAGAGGGGATGGATATTTCTCGTATTCAGGCCCATGCCCCGAACCTAGAAGAGCAGCAACACCCGCAAAGGGGTGAGCGCGACGTCGATAGAGAACAAAGTAAAAGAGCCAGATCTATGGGTGCGGGTAGCGAATATAGAGGGGGATCGAGGCAGTCACATTCTAGATATTCAGGCTGGTCAGCGATTAGTGCACCTCCTCAGTTTGCGGGAAGGAGAATTGATCGCTCCATTCATTCAGGACAGGGTCAGAGTTCGAGAGCCTCAGGTTCTTAGTTTGGGGGCGATTATAGCCAGAGAAGACCACCAGTACCGCGATGTAGTCAGTGCGGTAAGTTACATTCTGGTCAGTGTCGCCGAGGTTCAGATGCTTGCTATGTCTGTGGCCAGATTGGACATATGATGCGAGATTGCCCATCGATAAGTGGTAGAGTTGGGTTTCAGCCTACAGGATCAGTGGCTAGTTCTTCTTCTGTGCGCCCCCGATAGGTAGACTCTCCGCATTCCAACGAGGTCGAGGTAGTGGCGAGAGGGGAGCGTCCCGGTTCAGGTGATACCCAGCCCCGTATCTATGCTTTAGCCGGACGACAGGATCTCAAGTCTTCCCCGGATATGGTTACAGGTATATTGACTATATTCTCTCATGATGTTTATGCGTTGATAGATCCGGGATCTACGTTGCCTTACATTACTCCCTATATTGTTGGTCGTATTGGGGTGAAACCCGAGCCAATTAAACTTTTTGAGGTATCTTCTCCGGTTGGTGATCCCGTGATAGCTAGACAAGTATATAAGAATTGTATAATTGTGGTATGTGGCCGTCAGACTGAAGTCGACCTAGTTGAGCTAGAAATGTTAGATTTTGATGTGATTATGGGTATGGATTGGTTGGCCTCATGTTATGCCAATGTTGATTGCCGGATGAAAGTTGTTCGATTCCAATTTCTGGGAGAAGCCGTGCTTGAATGGAAGGGTAATATCGCGTCCCCGAGAGGTAGGTTTATTTCCTACCTTAAAGCAAGAAAGATGATAGCTAAGGGATATATTTATCACTTAGTTCGAGTTCATGACACCGGAGCAAAGCCACCAACTTTTCAATCCGTCCCGATAGTGAATGAATTTCCGGATGTATTCCCAGATGAGCTCCCAGGTCTTCCTCCGAAAAGAGAGATCGACTTTGCTATTGATGTGTTGCCAGACACCAAGCCTATTTCTATTCCTAAATGCATCGAATGGCTCTACGAATTGAAAGAGCTAAAGGCACAGTTGAAAGATTTGCTTGAAGGGGTTTATTAGGCCCGGTTCATCACCGTGGGGAGCACCGATCATTCGTGAAGAAGAAAGATAGTTCCCCTACGAATGTGTATTGATTATAGGCAGGTTGAATAAGGTGACGATTAAGAACAAATATCTCTCTCGAGGATCGATGATTTGTTTGACCAATTACGGTGCCAAGTGGTTTTCCAAAATAGACACGAGGTCAAGTTATCACCAAGTGAGAGTTAGAAAAGATATTCTCGAAAACTTTTCGAGTGAAGATATGACCATTATAAATTTCGGTAATGTCATTTGGGTTGACAAATGCTCTACAGCATTTATGAATTTGATGAATAATGTATTCGAGCCACTCTTAGATTTGTTCATGATCATGTTCATCGACGATATTCAGTATATTCTCGTAATCCAAGCATGCCGACTATCTACGCATTGTCCTTGGGATTCTTCGTACTAGTGAATTGTATGCAAAATTTTCAAAATGCGAGTTTTGGTTAAATCATGGACTTTTCGAGCCGTATTATTTCACCGATGGCATTTGAGTTGATACTCGAAAATTGAGCTTTGAAGACTTGGCCGAGGCTACAACCCTACGAAGTTCGTAGTTTTACGGGATTGGCAGGTTATTATAGAAGATTTGTGGAAGGTTTTCCTCAATCGGCAAAGACCATTGACGAAGTTAACCTAGAAATTAGCAAAATTTCAATGGATGATTGTGAACACGGTTTCAAGAATTGAAGGACGGACCGACTTCGGCCCGATCTTGACACTTCCGAGAAGGGCTAGATGATTATGTTGTATATTGTGATGCCTCGGTGTTGGGTCGGGATGTGTATTGATGTAGCACGGTAAAGTCATTGCCTATCTTGAGGCGGGTTGCGGAAACACGAGAAGAATTATCCGACTCGTGACCTTGAGTTGGCTGCGGTTATCCATGCACTAAAGATGTGGAGACACTACTTGTATGGTGTACATGTTGATATCTATACAGATCACAAGAGTCTCCAATATATCTTCAAACAGAAAGAGTTAAATCTACGGCAAAGGCGGTGGTTAGAGCTCGAAAGATTATGATGTGAGCATTTTATACCACCTAGGAAAGGCGAATGTAATGGCTGATGCACTTAGCCTCAAATAAATGAGGAGTCTATGTGTGGTTCCTCCAGAGAAGAAAGAATTAATTCGTGAGCTCCACCAGCTAGCCAGCCTCGGAATTCGCCTAATTGATTCAGGCAATGCAGGGATTGGTGTTCACAACCCAACTGTTTCATTCTTTGATATGGAAGTGAGAGAGTGCCAATATGAAGATCCCCAGTTGAGCCACTATAGAGATACACTTCATGAGAGAGAAAAGTCGCCATTTGAAATTTCTATAGATGGAGTTCTTAGATACCGAGACAGGCTATGTGTTCCGGATGTTGCGGAATTACGTCGTCGGATTCTAGAAGAGGCTCATTTCTCTCGGTATTCTATTCATCCAGGAGCGACAAAGATGTATCACGATCTTAGGCTAATGTATTGGTGGGATGGAATGAAAAAGGACATAGCAGAATTTGTAGCTCAATGTCCAAATTTTCAACAAGTGAAAATTGAACATCAAAAGCCAGGAGGATTATTGCAAGTAGTATAAATTCCAGCCTAGAAATGGGAAGCGATAAACATGGACTTCATTGTAGGGTTACCTCGTTCTCGAAGCAAGTATGATTCTATATGGGTAATTGTGGATAGATTGACAAAATCAGCCCATTTTCTTCCAGTCAAAACCACCTATTCAGCAGAGGACTATGCAAGGTTATATCTTAAGGAGATAGTGCGACTTCATGGTGTCCCGATATCCATTATCACAGATCGAGGAGCACAATTCACAGCTAAATTCTGGAAGTCTTTCCAAGAAGGTTTGGGTACTCAGCAAAGCTTAGCACAGCATTTCATCCACAAACTGACGGGCAAGTCGAACGCACTATTCAGACCTTGGAAGATATGTTACGGGCATGTGTGCTAGATTTCGGTGGTAGATGGGATGACCACTTACCTCTTATTGAGTTTGCATACAACAATAGCTATCATTCTAGTATTCAGATGGCCCCATATGAAGCTCTATATGGAAGAAAGTGTAGATCCCCAATTGGGTGGTTTGAAGTTGGGGAGACACAGTTAATATGTCCCGAATTTATTCAACAAGCGGTGAAAAAGGTCAAGATTATCCAAGATCGATTAATGATAGCTCAAAGTCGCCAAAAATCTTATGCGGACAACCGTCGGCGAGACTTAGAAATTCAAGTTGATGATTAGGTATTTCTGAAGGTATCACTAATGAAAGGCGTGATGAGATTTGGTAAGAAAGGTAAATTGAGTCCTCGATACATTGGACCCTACAAGATCATTCGCAACGTGGGTCAAGTAGCTTATGAATTGTACTTACCCCCAAAAATTGAATTAGTCCATCCGATTTCCATGTCTCAATGCTCCGAAAATGTGTCGGAGATCTTACTAGGATTGTGTCGGTAGATGATGTCCAAGTGACGGAAAAGCTAGCTTATGAAGAGGTACTCATTCTTTGTACTAGACAGGCAAGTACGGAGACTTAGAAACAAAGAAGTAGCTTTAGTCAAAGTCTTATGGCGAAACAATAAACGAGAAGAAATGACTTGGGAAGCAGAAGAAAATATGAAGTCTAAGTACCCACACCTATTTTCCACCTCCAGAAGATATCCAAGATGAAGCATCAAGATTATGAGGTATGTATGTTCTCTTTTATGCATTTGGGTCGTGTGTGGCCAAACTTTATTGCTATTATGTTATGTCCCTGTGAGGCATTGTTATTGTAAAATAATATATTTTTTTCTGAAAATATCCTTAGCAGGTAGCTCTTTCCATGAACACGCCCCTATACGGCACAATATCTGAATAGTCGAACTCCAATACGGGTACCGACGCCGTATGGAAAACCCCCAAAAAAGCATATGTCATTCAAAGAAAAGGAAAATCTTATTTTTTTATAACCCACCCAACCTCCCCTTTCCTTCTTCCCCATAGAATCGTCCCTATTTCTTTTCCAAGACTTTCCCCTCCCTTCTTTTCTTCTCCCTTTCTTCTTCCTCCACCATTGATGCCTCTTGTCTAGCCATGCCTCCAGGTCACACCACCGTTGAAATTCTGGCCAACACCCTTTGAGATTCTTGCTGATACAAATGTTGGAAATCTTACAGAAAATACTCTATCACGAACATTGTATGACATTCTTATACAATCTTATAGCTTGAGCAGCAGGTCAATTAAGACAACATGTCCTTAAGGATATTTCACCGGTATAAGAGTGTATCCCCCAGATTCAACAAGCTCTTACAGTACAAAACTAGGAGCCGTAATCTAACAAGATTTAAGTAGTATTATACAACCCAGCAAAAGGAAATGAGAAGAAGAGAAATTTTGGCTCTCTGTATCTGTCAACCTCTCAAAGTGAAAGCAAAGGAGGATTATTTATCTGAAGAAGTAGAAGGATGTTACAATGGATAATTGTAACCATCGTGACATGCACGTAAAATGCCATTTAAGGCTAATAAAGGCTATTCAATGCGAGGAAATCAACGGTGTAAATTACATGATATGAATTCAAAGGCTAATGAATGGTCAAACGTCTACATTATCACACAGTATGAGGCTATTAAGGTTATTCAATAGTCAGGCAATTTGAAGCTAACGTTATAGGAAATGAACATATTCTTTTTGAGATATATAAGTTTTCCAACAATCCCCAATCATCTCAAAAAAGAACACTAATGAATAGGCGAAACAAGCTTAGAATAGAATAAAATGAGAAATTTTCTTTGGGTTCTCACAAAAAAGCATAATGCGTCGAATACTGTGTCGCGTAGACTATGAACCAGACCTAGATAAAATAAGTATAAACTTACGAATAATTGGTGAAGTTTAGAACTTCTAGAACCAAGAATTCTTTTGTAAGTCGATGGTTTTATTCTATCACGTCATACTCGCACAATCTTTGTCGTTATCGCGATTTTGCGCTAAGAGGCCATGCGCGTGTCACGGTATTCATGAGTGTATAGAAATCCGTCACAATTTCATAGGAGCGGCACCACTCCTTTTCATATAGGTCCACCCATCAAGTGTGATACTGCAGAAACAATACACCACCTATAAAGGATATGGTAACGGGATTAGAGTTTATAGCTCACCCCTCACTTTGCCTTGCAGAACTGCACTATATTCACACACCATAGGAAGGGACATAATTTTATAGTGCATACTTGATCAACTAATGACTTGTTATTACCCATATGAACCTAATTCATGGGATCTCCAATCGCATAGGTTGGGTTACCATCATTGTGGATCTTCTCAAATTGACTAGAGAATTCCGTTCCCCTCGATGTTTCTTATAGTCCGTGAATTGATCAAGTTCACATCTGACTTCACATAATTTATTTACGTAAATAATTTCATCTCACAGCAGCTGCTTTAATACATTATGTCTCAAATATATATGTCTATTTTTGCCATTGAAAAATTATTTTTTCGCTACAGCTATGACAATCACAATGTATAGACACAAAATTATTGTTGGTTTTATTCCAATTGGAATACTTGTTAAAAGGTCTTTTAACCCTTCAACCTCATTACCAACCAACTCCAAAATAGTAAATTCAGTTTAGTTGATTTCCATGTTATGGAACCCCCACCAGAAATAAACTCATAACCACTCGTGAAATTTTGATATTCACTCAAAGATCATTGTACCCTCTAGTACAACAAAATTAAATCCACTACATTTGTACCATAATTGCACCTCACAAATGTTTATTTTTTTCTTCCAAAAAACGAGTAGCATAACATTAACAAGACACCCCCACACTTTCATATATTTCGATCTAAAAAAATATTCTTTCTATAATTCACAAGAAATATTTTCCCTCCAATTTGTTTCTCCTCCAGTATCACCATAATAATTAAGTCATACTATCTCTTACTTATATATAATAAAATAATATAAAACGTACAGAGAGAGCACCCAACAAACATTTCTAATTTTCTCACTCTCTTAGTTTTAAACACAATCAGTTACAATTGAATTCAAATGGTCTGTCATGGTTTTCAAAAGCAACGTCTGAATTTTAATGGAATAATTATACTATTATGACACATTAATATAATATTAAATTGTATATCCACACATAAATTTTTGAGATATAATTTTTTTTGTTTTTTTTTTGTTTAACACCTTATTCAAATTCAAACAAAACCTTCACACAACTTTTTCTAATAATCTCATAGTAATCAAATTCGTTCAAATATTAGGAACATGTACCACCTCAGTTAATGCTAATGTTTTTCAAATGTGAGTTTTAAGAAGATTTTTTTTTTTTCATTCTAAGAACTTGAGTAGTTCTTGAATCACCAAAATGAATAAATCATTCTTCTTTTCAACTTGTGTGTGGACACAAAGCTGTATTAGCACTTAGTAGCACCAATGTCTAACCACCAATCTCTCACATTGGTACAAAGATTTGCTTGAGAAATAACCACTATAATTTATATCATCAAAGCTTAGTCAAACTTATTTTTCTTAAGCGGGATTATCTTCTCCGAATCTTCTTCTACATCGGGGATATATTGGCTTAATTGGCCACACAAAATTCCATCGAAAATATAGACATATAATATCGTCACTTACCTATGTGAACATAAAAGTCCACTTGTCCTTCACTTCAATCACCCATACTGCTATGATCAAATGTCAATATCCATGCTGGAGTACGCCCTTGTTGTCCTCCCTTCAGACCCCATTCCACGAAAGGGTCTGCTTCTGTGACTCCATATCCAGGAAAATAATTATCATATTAAAATTTATTTTAACATAGTAGAATTATTCAAAAATCAAATCAAACAGTAATACAAGAAAAAAAAAATAACTTTCCTTCCCTTTAATTTCACGGACTTTTGAACGCAAATTTAAACACAATAATGCCATCTTCCAGAAGTCAAGGAACGTGCACTTGTCTACATGTACCAGTTATTCGAGTCTTCTTTGTAATTGGTATTTTCCGTAAGACCATAGTATAAAATATCCTTAAGATTGTTGGAAATCTTACAGAAAATACTCTATCACGAACATTGTATGACATTCTTATACAATCTTATAGCTTGAGGCGTGTCAATTAAGACACTGTCCTTAAGGATATTTCACCCGGTATAGGTGTATCCCCCAGGATTCAACAAGCTCTTCTAGTACAAAACTAGGAGCCAGAATCTAACAAAGATTTAAGTAGTATTATACAACCCAGCAAAAGGAAATGAGAAGAAGAGAAATTTTGGCTCTCTGTATCTGTCAACCTCTCAAAGTGAAAGCAAAGGAGGATTATTTATCTGAAGAAGTAGAAGGATGTTACAATGGATATTGTAACCATCAGACATGCACGTAAATGCCATTTAAGGCTAATAAAGGCTATTCAATGCGAGGAAATCAACGGTGTAAGGTAATTACATGATATGAATTCAAAGGCTAATGAATGGTCAAACGTCTGTTATCACACAATGAAGGCTATTAAGGTTATTCAATAGTCAGGCAATTTGAAGCTAACGTTATAGGAAATGAACATATTCTTTTTGAGATATATAAGTTTTCCAACAACAAATTCATCAATAGAGGTTGAGAATGCACGATAAAGCAATTCAATGATTTTTAGTGAAGAATGGGATATAACAGAAGTGAATGATTGCTAAAAATGGCGGTCACGGTAGACTTGAAAGGGGGGAATTATTTTTAAAAGGAAATAAATGAGAAAGAAAAAAAGAATTCTTTTTTCAAAAAGAAAAGAACAGGAAAAAGAATACTAAAATAGTGGCACTCACTCAGTAGCAAGTGTATATCCCTTCTTGTGCAATATCAGCGTGAGATGTGTTTAATAGGCACATATTTATAAAGGTTGGAGTGTCTAATGAGAAAAAAGGTATGTCTAAGTATCAAAATGAAAGATGTAGATAAGTTTAACGGGGTCGCTTATGAATTTAGCCTATTTGCTTTGTTATGAAATCATATATTCTGAGCAGATTTGATTGTTATATCATGATAGAGATTTATGACATTTTTATAGTGCATTGCATGGCTGGCCTTACATGACGATATCTGATGATATGATTACTTGTACCGTGTACTATACATGCTATTTGAATAGTTAATATCGATATCAAACTATTTGGTCTATCAGATCCTTAGTAACCATGAGGGCCTACAGATGTTCAATCTATCAGATCTTTAGTGGGCAATTCGCAGGGTACTTCTTTTACTAGGGTGTCTTTAAATTTTTCTTTTTATTTGAAATCTTTAAATTTTGCCTTCGCATAAACCATGGGTTCCGGGTTCGAACCCCCACACGGTCAAAATTTTAAAAAAAAATTCGCAAGGCGAGTTTAAATTTCGCTATGCCCCCGTGCGGCATATTAACTTATGAAGGAATTACCAAAGTTATGCGACACTGGCATCTTTATGCCTTATGGGTAGACTTGGCATAAGTATGCCGGTTCTGCATAACTTTGGTAATTCCTTTCACAAATTTATGCCGTCCATACAAGTTTGCCGTTAAAAGTATGCCCCATCGGCATAAATTTGTTAACGAATTATCAAACTTATGGAGTAGGGGGCATATCGGCGTCTTATGGCGGACTTTGCCTTAACATATATATGTATTTGTCATTCCAAACTAATTATGGGTTGCATTGTATAGCGAGTATGTTAATTGTTAAACACACAGAGGCACGAACCCATTGTCACTAACGTGAGATACTAACTACTATTCCTTAATTGAACAATTTATTGTTAGGTTTTGAAGTATATACGAGGATCACACGAATCGTTGTTGAGAATATTGATTTGTTAATTTCTTTGGGATATAACTTAATTACCACAAACTCACTTGTCATGGACGCAAAGTTTTATGGTTACTTTAAATTTAATAGCCTCGGATTCGAAAAAATCTAGTACTACATATTCCGTTAAGTTGGACATATCGCTTGGGTTGCTTGTCTCAGTGAATTCATACTTATGTTAATTGTTGTTAATTTGTAAACTGAGATTAAGCATGTGAGTTGGAACAATATCATAAGAAGATTAAAATGCAAGCTCGATCGAGGCATACTTTCTTAGAAATGCAAGTGAATATCTTTGGAGGGCGGACTTTTAGTTATGTTTAGTTATGCCGGATCAGCGGACTTTTAGTTGTGTTTAACTAAAAAAGTACGGGAGGGGAAAGCATTTCTTTTAGTTATGTTTAGTTATGCCGGATCCTCGCATAATTTTTTTTTCCTAAAGATTGTATCTTTGGATTCGCATACACTCCCCAGTCTGCCTTGCGAAATTATTTTTTTATTTTATGCACGAGCGGGGATTCGAACCCGAGAACTTCATATATTCTTCCACCTTTCAAGAAAGGGCAAAACTTAAAGACCGCAAATATGAAGGGCAAAATTTAAAGACCACAAATTTGAGGGGCAAAATTTAAAGACCACCCCAAACGAAGGGCAATCCGCGCAAAAAAATGATCTTTAGTATCCACAAGGGCCCATGGATGTTCGACCTATTTGATCCCTAGTACCCGTAATGACCTATGAATGTTCGGTCTAAATGGATCCCAAGTACTCGTAAGGACCCATATGATTCGGCCCGGTGGATCACTTGGAATCCAGTAAGGCCCATGGTTGAGAACGATCGGTCTAATGGACTTGACTTCAGAAAATCCATGATTGAACATGAAGGAAAATACACAATCTACAAGAACACTTAGTTCCCCCAAGATTCTCCAATATTTGTTTCACTAGTCGACGGTGTAATCACATGTTTATAGAACACGAACTACACCATAAAATTTCACAGTCTATGACGTACCTGAGTTACAGAAAAGAATATCGCTCCATGAACAATGCAGGAATCTTCCACAGAAGTTCTTTTATACAAAGAAGAGAGTTTTTGTCTTTTGTGCATTAGAGGAAAAAGATCTGTTGGTTTCTTCAACAAAAACATGCTTATATTCTATTAATTCTGAAAGGATACAACTGTTGAAATGAACTCCTAGCAGTTGTATCTTTTCCTCTTTTCTTTTATTATAATTATATAATAATATATAACGCATTATCGTATCTAACCTTTCCTATGCTTTTTCTTGAACCAAGGGTCTTCGGACTTGCCTCCCTACCTAAGGTAGGGGTAAAGGCTTGCGTACAATCTGCCTCCCGGACCCCACATTGTGGGACTCACAGGTATGTTGTTGTTGTTGTTGTTGTTGTTGTTTATAACGCAGTATATATTTATTTATATGGATATGAAAATCCAGGTTGACCCACATGGGTGGCCCAAATCTAATTTCCAACATCTCCCACTCACACATGGTGGGTCAACTCTCATTCCTATTCTGTAACTTTCATACATAATGACTAGACCGTGTGACCAATGCATACTTCGAGAGCTTAGTTGCTATACATCTGTTAGGAATATATAACATCTCGATTTAATAGAGCTTAGAGTAGATTGCAGTATGCAGTACCCTAGATCATTTATCACATTCACATCTCAACATCTCTTTTGTCATAACTTGAGTTCATCATTATGTTCTTGTCTCAAAGACAAACATAAAGGACGCGTCAATGAACACAATTAATGTAGTAATACTCAATGATCTTCCTCATCTCACGAATCTCTCAATCTCAATCTGATATGCTTTTTTAGAAATATTCCGCCAGACCGAATCATTCATGATCTCTTGGCAACACACTAAGATAGCAAACACCAAATTGAATCTCAAGAAACTGGTCAAAGCCATGAGGGTACAAAAAGAAAATTACTCAAAATTTTCAGGGCTTCACATAATAACAAGTAGAGATTAAACTTGTATCGCCCTCATAGGTCACTAATGCATACGTGGTATGAATCACGTACCACAGTATTTACTCCTTCCTTGTGGAGCGTATGTCTTTTGGAAAATTAAAATACAGTGCAGATGATAGTTCAGACAACTCATGTCTAACTTCGAGTTCATATATCTACTCATACATTTTATCCATCAGAACTCACATCTGGCATTAAGACAGACTATCACATTTTAATCACTTATAATTAAACTAAAAAACAAACAACATTCTTATTATAAACTTCAAGCTCTCTTTTATCATCACTTCTGACAATAATTAGTTTATAATTATTTCGTCTCTATCTGTAACCTAGACAATAGAGGCGATTGCCCGTGTGAATAGGCCAATCTTTTTGTCTGTCCAACATACTGTTGGGAAGAAACAAGTAACAACCAAATTGCACGACGAGGTAACAGCGGAAGAAATACCCAAGTCGAAACTTCTCACACTATTTGAACCAAGAGAAGACAATAAACACTAGCACAAATGGAAATTCGGGCAGCAGTTATACCAACAATAAAATAGCAAAGCAAGCAAAAATAAATTGAATGCAAGAGACACCAAATTTACGTGGTAAAACCCCTTCAAGGTGAAGAGGAAACATCCACAGGACCTTCGGACCACAAAAGCTCCACTATAACCAACAAGAGTTACAAAAATTTTCTCCAAATGGCTACAACAATAAAGCCAAGTACGGAGCAACAATACATAAAAGATAGCACCAAAACTAGTGAAGAAAAGGAGAGAAATCACCCCCAAAACCGAGCTACTGTTCGTACTCGAAAACTGAAGATATAGACCACAAAATCCAATCTATACTATTGAAATTGAAGAACTAGATGTTGAGAACCCCCAGTTCAAATTTCAGCACGATCCAACGGTTAACGAATTGGGAAACACAATTTAAAGCGGATCGATGTAGCAAAAAAATTACGAACGAAAATGCGCTTTCTCTCTCACGTTTTTCTCTCTATATGGTCACAGAATTCACTTTTGTGTTCTAAAAATAAGATCTAAATTGATCCTATATACAGAGAATTTTTGGGAAAGGTGGCCTTGTCTAAATTGGATTGGGTTTTATTAATCCAATTCCACATAAGAAGGAAAAACCCAAAAAGCTAACAATTTCCCCCTCCCGACTATGTGGAGGAAACCGCCATCCCGGCGATCAAGCAACACTCTAAATCTAGACGTGCATCCAAGCCTAGAACAACCCGAATGGATGACATCTTCACAACTGGAGAAAAGATTTCATCAAAATCAACTCCCTTCTTCCGATTAAAGCCCTTGACAACCAATCTAGCCTTGTGCCGTGAACCAGAAGTTACCATCTTCATGTTTCACCTAAAAACCCACGTTTTTCAAAGCTTTTCTATCTCTAGAAGCTTAACTAGATCAAATGTATGATTATCATGCAAGGATTTAATCTCATCTTGCATAGCATCAAACCACCTTTCTTTTTCTTCACTATCCATGACCTCATCAAAACTTTCGTGTTCTCCCCCATCTCATCAAATGTACAAACTCATTGGGAAAATAACGAGATGAAGGTACTTTCTCTCTAATAGATCTTCGAGAGAACTATCCGGAGCATCGATAGCGAAATTGTTGTCCAACCACATCATCTTCACTGAGCATCAACAACATCATCTTGGTCATTCGAACATGATCACTATCTTCATTATCAACTTGATCTTCATTATTTTGAAGATTTTCATCGAGTGCAATAGTCACGGAACTGGATTAACATCAACTAAGCTCTCATTGCTCTGAGAATCAACCTTCTCAGCTTTGTCAAAACCTTCAATTGTCTGGTCTTCAAAGAACACAACATCACGGCTTCTAACAAGTTTTTTCTCAATTAGATCATAGAAACTATAGCCAAATTCGTCTTTACCATAACCAATGAAGATACACTGCTTAGTTTTAACTTTCAGCTTTGATCTCTCATCTTTAGGAACATGCACAAAAGCCTTACACCCGAAGACTCTCATATGAGCATAAGAGACATTCTTACCAAATCAAACTCGTAACGACATCACCATCCAAAACGAGGGGATAAATTGATAACATAGCAACGGTATTAAGTGCTTCTCTCAAAAATGAATCAAGTGTGCCTTAGGATTTGAAATCAAACATCTAACCCTCTCAACTAGAG
The DNA here is from genome assembly GCF_029784015.1 of Lycium ferocissimum. Classification (NCBI taxonomy): domain Eukaryota; kingdom Viridiplantae; phylum Streptophyta; class Magnoliopsida; order Solanales; family Solanaceae; genus Lycium; species Lycium ferocissimum. The sequence goes on along the minus strand of NC_081353.1, from coordinate 24,506,495 downwards.
TTCTCGTTCATCCTTTCTACTAGACCATTTAATCGAGGAGTCTTTGGAGGAGTTTTCGTGCCGAATACCTGCTTTTGTCTACAATAATTATCAAAGGGACCAATGTATTCACCACCATTGTCTGAGCGGATGCATTTTAGTTTCTTCCCTATCTGCCTCTCAACCAAGGTCGAAAAGTCTTAAACACATCTAGTACTTGATCTTTGGACTTCAAAGGAAATACCCAGAGTTTGCGAGAATGATCATCAATAAAAGTCACAAAGTAAAGTGCACCACCACGAGAGATTACTTTAAAGGACCACACAAATCGAATGTACCAACTCCGGAAAATCCAAAATTTTCTTGAAGGCGAATGGGCGTGAAAAGAAACACTTTTTCGTTTCCGGCTAAGCAATGAACACATCTATTTAACTTTGCTTGTTTCACCCGAGAAAGAAAATCCTTCTTAGCCAAGTTATCAATCCCTCTCGCTCATATGACTCGGCCTTCTATGCCATAATTCTCGATGAAGTATCATTCTCCACCAAATTTATTGAGTCACCACAAATGGAGCCCTGAAATAAGTACAAGTCAGACATCTTGTAACCTCGAGCCACAACCATTGAACCTCTAATTAGCTTCCACTGGCCACCACCAACGGTTTGATCATAACCCTCATCATCAAGTTTTCCTACAGAAATTAAATTCAGCCGAACATCTGGAGCATGCTTGACATTGTTAAGAACCAACCTCGAACCATTATTACTTTTCAAGCAAACTGTGCCAATACCAAGTACCTCAACCTCACTATCATTGCCCATTCGTAAATTTTCAAAATTACCCGGAGTATAAGAAGAAAATAATTCGTTCTTTGGCGTGAAATGAGAAGTGGCACCTGAATCCACAAACCAGGTAGACTCATCACAAACAAGATTGATATTATTTTTACGACAAGTAACAAGAAGATCATTTTCAGCAACAATAGCAACACATTTTTCATTATCTCCATCTTTCTTTTGCTTTTTCTGGTCTCTCTTAAACTTATAGCAATGTTTCTTGATGTGCCCTTTCAAGTGACAATAGTCACATGTAAGATTCTTGTACCTGGAGGATCTTGACTTGCTTCTACTTTTGCCTCTGTCATTCTGACCTCTGAAGTTACTTCTCCCCCCGACTTCAGTAACCAAAACATCGGAGTGTGAAGTTGAAAAAGACGTGGCTTGAGATCTTCTTCTCATCTCTTCATTGAAAACACCACTCATAGCATATTCCATAGTTACACCATCCGAGAGGTAATTAGTCAAAGAAACTCAAAGAGTTTCCCAAGAATCTAGTAGAGTATTAAAAAGCCAAAGTCCCCGTATTTCTTCATTAAACTTGACACCCATTCCCGACAAGCTGATCAAGGACATCCCGAAAATCATTGATATGATCGAGCAAATAGGACTCGCCCTCTTTGTATCTAATATTCATCAACCGTTTCAAAAGAGGAACAACTTATTATTTCAGTAAAGGTTTGAAGCATAAAGTGTCTCGAGCTTTTCCACAAGCTTTTAGCATTTGTCTCATTCACAATATGATTTCGAACATTATATTCAACCCATTGCCTAATATAGCCACGAACCTATAAATGCTCAAATTCACAATCCTCATCTCCAATAGATTGGGTTTCTTAGAAGCAAACACAGTAAATGCAATTTCTTGACAAATAAAAGATCTTTCATCTTGCTTTTTCAAATGTGGTAATTACTGCCATTTAAGAAACCATCTTTCTCATATTTGCTTCCATCATTCAAATAGATGATCAACACAACCAAATACAACCACAAGCTCGATACCACTTTGTTGGGAAGAAAAGCAACAACCAAATTGCACGACCAGGTAACAAATTAAGAAATACCCAAGTCGAAACTTCTCACACTATTTGAACCAGAGAGAAGATAATAAACACTAGCACAAATGGAAATTCGGCAAGCCTATACCAACAATAAAATAGCAAAGCAAGCAAAAATAAATTGAATGTAAGAGACACCAAATTTACGTGGTAAAACCCCTTCAAAGTGAAGAGGAAACATCCACGGAACCTCCGGCCCACAGAAGCTCCACTATAACCAATAAGAGTTATAACAATGTTCTCCAAATGGCTGCAACAACAAAGTCAATCACAGAGCAACAATACATGAAAGATAGCACCAAAACTAGTGAAGAAAAAGAGAGAAATCACCCCCAAAGCTGAGCTGCTGTTCGTACTTGGAAACTGAAGATACAGATACAGCAAAATCCGATCTCCACCGTTGAAATCTAAGAGCTAGATGTTGAGAACCCCTAGTTAAAATTGCAGAACGATCCAACGGTTAACAAATCGGAAAACGCAATTTAAAGCAGACTGCTGTAGCAGAAAATTTCTGGACGAAAATCTGTTTTCTCTGTCACGTTTTTCTCTCTATATGGCTGCTATGAATTGACTCTTGTGTTCTGAAAATATGACCTAAATTGATCCTATATAGAGAGAATTTTTTGGGCAAAAGTGGCCTAGTCCAAATTGGATTGGGTTTTATTAATCCAATTCCACATAGGAAGGGAAAACCCAAAAACCTAACACATACTTACACTTGGAATTTATATTCTAAACATAAAAAACCCATCTTATCTATATGAAATAACAATAATGAATAATTTGGGCATTAACTAACATTTACCTCAAAATTCGATTTTTACGTGAACATGATCCACATAAATTAGGATTTATAAATATATCATCACTATGCAAACTCAACGATATCATATCTTTCATAAGCAACAAATGCTATGGGTTTTGTTAATGGGTCTTCTACCAAGTTATGCGTATAGATGTATTCCGTGTTCACTTCTCTATGTACAACTATGTCTCTGACACGACATTGCGCTTACTATCAATATATTTTATATTCACATTAGCAAAAAGAACATACTCAGATTTAGATTTCCTCTTATCTAAACCTTCTTCTCAATTCCTTGACAACACAAGAAATATCCTATTGTGCCTTTAAAATACATTTGTATCACCTTAACTGCTTTCCAGTATTATTGTCTAGTGGAGTATGAGGATATATCCTCCCACTCGAAATTTCGCTTCTAGAAATAGAAGTATTTATGGATCAAGAATACATGATGCTTCAAGCCTTATGCTTGAGTTTGAGAACCCTTTGTTCCCAATAGCTTTAAGATCCAAAATCTCAATCAACTTCCAATTGGTTTGATTTCACGGACTCCATTGTTGTAACTATTTATCCTTAGTAGAGTATGTAAGAGCCTATATTACACTATGTGGCTCTTTTCATCAAGTGGAGTAACTGTATATGCTTCCCCTTCAATCTCAAATCGATGAGGGAGAATGCAAGGACGATTCGTGCGTCGAGGTTGAGATTGACAAACTGATTATCAATTAATTAGTTACTCCCACCGGGACCAATCAATATTAAAGCGATTCTCTTTTGATGGTTTATTGGTGGTAAGAACATATCCATTATCACCAACTAATCCACTCAAATCCATTCGAGTATATACAACGGAAGCAATTCGATCTGTAGTTTCATAAAGAGATAAGTCTTTACCCATCTCACCCTAATTACAAAAGTATTCACTTAGAATATAACATCAAGTGATTCAAATTCAGTTATAATGCCACTTTTGTTCACATCTGAACAACACAACCCTTGGACTATTTAGAGAATTGTAGAAAGATAAACTTCCTTCCCCTTGGAACTAATTCCATGTGGGGAACTAGATTATGAATAAAAGTTGCACAAACTCAAATTAGATTTTTGCATTCCACAACTCATATGGAATAACAACAACTTAAGCGGAATTGCATTTATTTGAATCATTGATGTCAGATGGAATAAATTGCAATGGAGCATCGATGCATTAACCTTTCCAAACGGTTTTCTATTTATTTTCTACCTAGACATTTTTGATAAGTAGACAAATCTACTTTATCTATAGTATCAAGTAAACCTTGTTTGGCTACATAATTCTTTTGTTATTAACCACTAAGGTTAAGTCTAGCATGCCATATATTTGCATCAACACTTGGCGCAAATAAGCACAAATAAATATTATTATTGGAATTATAATTAATATCCAGTATACTAAAACCATCACAGCAATAACCAAGACCATATCTCGTATGTGACAAAATACACATAAGATACATTATGAGGCATCATATACATATCTAAAGCCTTAAGAGTCGTTTGCTCTATTTTAGGACATACTGAATATTACGTCAACGTTCAGCTTTTCACTTATGTTAAGCCTGGAGACTAATATTCTCATAGCAGTTGACTTATTAATAAAACAAAGTATAAACTAATTGAGACATCTAGTACATTTTAGAGCCTAAAATTCATATACATACTTATCCTTACAATAAGTAATTATATTAAAATTTATTTCACATTAGATTCGGAATCGAGAGTTCACTATGTTCCCAATCATCATCCAAATTCTAATGTGCAACGAATCAAACATAATCAATTATTTAAAGAATACTTGTCTTAAATTACTTAAATTCAAGACCAAATAAACATAAACATAAATTTAAAATTCATACAAATGCACATACTTATACGAGTATAATTATGTCACGTAGACAATTGCACTAATCAAGTGTACAAGACCTAATAATTTTCCTTTTGTAACACATACAAAAAAAATGCCAGAATTGAAAAGCAAGAAAATAATTGTGACGACTGAATTGGAAGATCCACATATGAATGTCATTAATCAAAGTCAGAAACCAATGTCAACAGTTTCAGGACAAAAATAATACTCGACTTGCTTTGAACCCAAAAATTAAACAAACTCACTCTCGTCACAATATATCTAACTCCCGAAGTAAACTTTTTTAGAATTTTGAGTGATTTGACACTTATAATGAGTGCATCACTATACTTCAAAAATAAGGGGGAAAAATGCCAGAAACAAAAGTCCACAGGAGTGGAAACAAAAAATCTACTTGGTCTTGTCAGTGTAAATGTTGTCAAATTGAAGTCATACGGTTATAGTCTAGTGGACTCTTCAGTCCAATGTATTCATACCCCTTGTACCCGGGGCCTTCTTTCAAAAAAAAAAAAAAACTTTCTTTGTTGTTGTTGTTGTTTTTTTTTTTTTTTCAATAGATCCAGCAATACGTTGAATTAGTAAAACTAAAAGAAACTAATTTTCTCTTATTCCATGGGTCTTAAAATAAATTTTCTGATTTAAGCAAAACAGCCATTTGTTTATAAATTCAGTCAACTTCACATTTTTGGACGACAATCAGACCATGAGATTCATTTAAAAAACATCAAAGCCAAAGAAATCATAGTATTTGGTTTATTCACCAAATCACATTTTAGTCAGAAACTTAGTCCATCCAAAAAAAATTGAGGATTAGAATGGTACTTGCCATGGAGGCATCAAACATAGTCAGACGGTGGCCATCGATCACAGTCTTACACAACACCACGACGTACTAATTTCAGCGTCTAAATTCTGCGGCACACCGCAAAATTGTGCGGCTTCGTATAATCAAAAAAGTAACAAATACTTCTCCCGCATCAGTGGCTTTATAAGGAAGAAGATTGTGACTAGGAAACAAAAAAAACCTTGCTCTGATGTCAATGAAGGAAAATACACAATCTACAAGAACACTTAGTTCCCCCAAGATTCTCCAATATTTGTTTCACTAGTCGACGGTGTAATCACATGTTTATAGAACACGAACTACACCATAAAGCCACACCCAATCTATGACACCCGAGTTGAGAAAAGAATATCGCTCCATTTAACAATCGTGAATCTTCCACAAGAAGTTCTTTTCTACCCACATGGGTGGCCCAAATCCAATTTCAACAACATATTATATATATATATATATATATATATATATATATATATATATATATATATATATATATATATACTAGTTTTATGAGGCCCGGGCTTAATTCAAAATATAAAAGTAAACATTGTAATTAAAGAAATATAATTAAGTTACACTTTTTTACTGTATAATAATTAAAATTTCAAATAAGTAAATTTGTAATATATGAAAGCAAAACTTTCATTTCACTCCTTTAACATTTTAATTTTCATTGTTGAAATTATTTACTTCAAATCAGATTAGGAGTGAGGATTTAAAGTTTATGAGTTCTGAATTCTAATCTTTTAAGTTATTCCGTTCTAAATTAACAATCAATACATAATCAATGAATTTTTAAAACAAATGCAGAGTTTAAACCAAAATTTCCGGATCCGACCAAACTCATAGCCAACACTCTAACTGCAGTGCCTTCAAACTCATTTTGTGCTTATCTTAAACTCATTTAAGATTTAAATTATGTATTTTATTTTCACCTGTATTAACAAAAGTACTTATGTTTTCATCTTCTAGAATCATCTAACACAATAATTTTTTTAACTAGAACATATAGGACAAATAATACCGTCTCAAAATATTTGTCACGTTTCGTTTCAGAAAGGTAATTTGACTAATTTTTAGAGCTAAATTGAATTAGATTAATTCAATATTCTAGAATTAAAATTTAGATATTCGAAATTACACAAAAAATATATCAATATAGTGATTTTAAAAAAAGATCTATTGGTTAATTTATGTAATTTGATCCTCAAGAAGTGAAACATGGAAGATATTTCGGGATGGAGTAAAAATAATTAAGGAACAAAAAAAAACCACAAAAAGTTACTACTCCAATATTGACCAATAACAAAGGCCCATGTGGCTTGTGGGTCTTAAGAAAGGAACAATGACAAAAGTAAACATTTGCAGGAAAAGCAAACAACAGCCCACGTGGCAGCTTCAATGGATTGTGGTGTGAGGACGACAAAAGCTCTGTATCCTTGCTTATATATAATAAATATCCTTTGGTTGCTTTCCATGCATTATTTTTGTAAGACTTGCTCTACGGAGTATAATGGCGAGTCGGGTCGATGATTTTGCTGGATTATATGCTCACCCTTGTTGATTTTTTGTTGTCTACAAACTCTTCTACTAACGGGGGTTACTAATCGGCTTGATCTTGTTCGAGGCCTTGTCAAAGTTCAGCTAAGGTGAGCCAATCACATTAGTTGTGGTAACACTTCAAGCTGGATGTTTTCTTTTGTCTATTTTGGGCTATGATCCAACTTATGTGTTCAGTGTCTTGTAGTGCTCCTTGACAATCTATTTGGGATATGGGTGGCTTAGCAGCCTTGTACTGTTGGATTTTCGTTGCTTGCTTTAATTGAACTATTGACTTAATCGCGTGCTTTTCAGTTATTATGCTTTACTTCAAGTATGAATGTGATGATTGAAAACAAGGTACGCATGGGTGGTAGTGACTCCTCAGGTGTCAACCATGACCTGCGATTTTGTGTCGTGACAATATTTTGACAAGAAAACTTTTTCGATTCTTTGCATTTGAACTTGAAAGCAAAAGCAAAATAGCCTAGCTATACAGGAACATGATATGTATAATCGAACTACTATAGTAAATTCAATTTCTTTTTATCTAATTAAGTTATTAAGATTTCCCTAATTCTTAAACACGACTGTAAGAAACGATTACAGAGTTGTATACTCTATTAAAAGCTCCATTAACAGCCATTACAAAGTTTCAAACCTTTGGATTCACAAAATGGAATTTTGTATAATTGTTATTTGTTTGGATTGGGTATTATTTCAAACATTGGGAATAACATTTGAAGCTTATATGTCAATTTTGAGAGAGTTGGTGAAGATTAGAGTTGGTTTTGGTTGAAATTTCAGATTGAAACTCGAAAAAGAAGAAGAACAATGCTGCTTTTTCAGATCCCATATATAAATAAGTTGTATGTATTTTGTATTTTGGGTGTATATTGTTTGTATGTACAATGTATCACCAGACATTAATTGACACACACATGACATACAACAACATACAAGTTGTATGTTTTGACCGGATTGCATACAACAAATCTTTATATACAAGTTGTAAGTTGTTTGTTTTGATCTGATTGTATATTATTTTAAAAAGAACTCTTGCTACTTTTTGGAAACCCAAAAATCCCATTAAATCAGGAAAGGAAAATTTGCACAAATATGCATTCTTTTAGACTCATTTGCACCCATTTGATCAACAAATACATTTTTTCGTTGTACCCTAAAAAATAATAGCAATTACTAGACAGGCGACATAATTATCTCTTCTCCTTCACTCGCTTCCTCCTCCTTCTTCTAATCCTCTCTCTCTCTCTCTCTCTCTCTCTCTCCAAAGTCATTTCAAAAACATCCATATTAGCTACAAGAATGAATAAAAGCCAGCATATTTTCTTCATCTCTCTTCATATTTGTTGAGCACTGAGTTTTTTTAAAAACCTTTTCAACGGTCTTGTTTGATTGCACTGTTCTTACACAATCATATCTCGAAGCCAAGCAAACCAATGATTAGAGCAAAATGCCTTCACTGATAGAACATGAAAGCAGAAAGTCTTGAGAATCATCATTAAGGACTCATTTCAAGCTTCAACTTGAAATCCAAATTACTTTTTTTACTGAGTGGGCGCGATTGAAATTAGTTAGAATAATCTAGACATGACTATATTAAATATTTGAGGAACATTGAAGGTGAACTAGTTTTGGAGTCAAAATCAAAACTGAAAAACATCACGTACACACTATAAACGTATATCACTTATATACATGTGTATATCCTAGTGTACACAACTATACATGATATATACACTATAAACACCTCTTATAATATGATCATTCTCAACCCCGTGCATTATCATATCTCCACTCAAACACCGCTTTAGCTTCACTGTCCAGCCACGGTTTTAATGTCAATCCAACACCAACACCTAATTCCAAACTTTTAAAGAGATTTTTTACACTCTATACCACTTTGACCCAAGCTTACAACCAAAATGAGCCCATATTTTTAGATATTATCCTATTTAGCTCATTTTGTATATAATTTGAAATACTTAGGGATAAGGCAATAATTGCTTAATTTTTGGTTATGATCTCCATTTGTTTAAGCTTAAAAACTAGTTGAGACTGCTATTCATGTTTATCATCATAGATTTAAACATTATTGGGTGAATTAAAGTAAAAAACTAAAAACTACATTGTTGGTGTTCTGAAAGCTTGAAAACCAACAAATGGATTTTGTGATTCGTTGAAATTTTGATAAATTGATGATTGGGGTTCGTTGTGGATGTCAGATTGAAGTTGTGGTTAAAATATGGAGGTATTTGGTGAAGATTTGACTCATTTTTCGGATGGAGTTTCGTGGTTGAAGTTCATAGGAGATAAAATCCCGTTTTATATAAATTTGTATAATATTATATAATTTATTATAACAGTGTAAAAGTGTGTATAAACACGTTATCTTATATACTATTATATACTTTATACTAGGTTGATACATTGTTTATAGTAAGTGTCTAATGTTGTATCATGTTATATACCAGGTGTATAATCACTATTACGAAAAAGAAGTTGGCTATGCGAGTGTAAACTGATAATATGTGGGTGCAATGTGTTGTATTAGACTGTATATTTTTGAAATTTTTTCTTTCTTACTCATAAATACCATTTGATTTTCAAACTATAAAAAAATAAAAGGAGAAAAGAAGAATATCATAAATCAACCACGTCATCTCCAATTCTGCATGGAGCCAAACGCCTCTAATTTGGAAACTAAAGTGAAGAATAGTACTATAAAGAAATGCATAAACGTATCTAATTTGTAGGGGTGAGCACGAAAACAGAAAAATCAAACCAAACCAAATCGGAAAAAAAAAAGACATTTATTTGGTTTGGTTTTGGTTTCAAGTCGAAAAAAACCGAGCCAAACCGACTTTATATATACATATTTTTTAAATATTATACACACACAAGTGTGTGTGTGTGTGTTTAATGAAAAATACAATGTATACTATGTTGTCAAAGTAGTAGGGAAGATGAACTTAGTGGTGAAGGGGATACTGTTGTCAGGTCTTGAAATTGGCCTTCTTGTTTAAGCAGTGTTGATGTAGGCTAGATTGTATTCTGCAGATTTATTGCTTATTTCTTTTGGATTCACAGTGCAATGTTGACTGTGTTGGGATCTCTAATTCAATTGATCTCCATTCGTCTCCTTCAAACAATTTGGATGGAATTGATGATGATTTGGACAAGATAGAAGATGAAGGTTTGAGGTTCAGTTTGATGGTTTCTATGTCTAAATATGATTGTGGAACAATTATATCCCCATCTCTCATCATCGACCATTCAACATCTTGATGATGGCTTTACAGCCGTTGGATTAGTACACTTATTAACATCTCATTTTTTATTAGGTGTCAAGTTTTACACTTGACACCTTCTAGAATAGTTATACGTGTACATACATAGTCTAGGAATATTCCTTATTCATTTTCCTTGTATAGGGTAGTTATATTTTTTCCCTTGAATTTACTAAGATTATTACAAGTGTACGTATAGGATAGAATTTAGTATTCCTATTTTTGTGTATATATGCACTGGTACAGTAACACAGAAATACAACATAAAAGAAAATTTTCTCATTGCTTGTCTTTTGATTTCACCATTGCAACATGATATCAGAGCAATACGATTTAGATCCATTCTATTCTTCTAAGCAAATCTCTTTTCTTCTTCCTTTGTCTATTCTCTTCTCAAATCACTAAGCTATCATCATGGTAGATGTCACTGAAAATGTTCAAACTTCAGACGAAAATTCTCCTCCACAAGTTACAGAACCTACTGCAGCTTCTGCTGAGAAAACTATGATAGATGCTAGTCACCCTTTTTACCTCCATCCATCTGATTCACCTGGTATGACCCTTGTCCACACTGTGTTTAATGGAAAGGGATATGGTGGTTGGGGTAGGGGAATCCTTATTGCCTTGTCTGCTAAGAAAAAGATAGATTCATTGATGGAACCATCACCAGGTCAACAAACAACCCTGATACACTCAAGTCCTGGACAAGGTGCAATGACATGGTGATTTCTTGGATCTTGAACTCTCTTTCAAAAGAGATATCTGAGAGTGTTCTTTACTCAAAGACTGCAAGGGAAATCTGGGAAGAGCTTGAGGAGAGGTTTGGTCAAAGCAATGGACCTCAACTCTTCCAACTGTAAAAACAAATCACTGAGTTAACACAAGCAAATCTGGACATTCTTTGGGTACTACACTAAGTTAAAGAGACTATGGGATGAATTAGACAGTCTTGATGTTTCTCAAACTTGTAACTGTGGCTGTTCTTGTGGAGGTAAGGAAAAGACACACAAATTTGAGCAAGATGCAAGATTGATTCAGTTCCTTATGGGACTGAATGATGCTTATGATGGGCCAAGAAGCAATTTACTAATCTTTGGTTCCTTTACCTTCAGTCAACTGTGCTTATTCTTTTCTCATCAGAGATGAGAAGCAGAGGGAAGTGTAAGTCACTAATCAACCAGTTGCAGGAGCATTTTATGCTAGCAAGCAGTCCTATGGGGTTCATAAAGGAAACACAGAGAAGAAGACAGTTGCTGAAACAGGGAAGTATGCCAGTTCAAGCTCTCTTTGTAGCTATTGTAAGAAGCCAAACCACACTGCTGAGAATTGCTACAGGTTGATAGGGTTCCCTGCTGATTTCAAATTTACCAAGTCCAAAAAATTTGGACAAGAAGCAAGGAGTAATGCTGCATATGCTACTGAGCAAAGTGAAGTTCAGACAGGTGAGAAACCCATGACTCAGGATCAATTTCACAGCTTGTATCAGCTTCTTCAGCATGTGAAAATTGGAACAGATGGTGAACAAACTAATGTGGACAATGCTTTTGCCAATTGTGCTGGTATTCCTAGAATTTCCCCTTCTAAATCTTACATTAGTGTGTCCTTAGACTCCGTTACTTGGATCTTACACTATGGTGCTTCTGAGCACATGACATCTGATTTAAATCTTCTTTTTAATATTAAGTTGCTTCCTAAACCCATTTATGTGAACCTACCTAATTCAACTAGAGCTCTAGTTTATCATTCAGGTTCTGTTACTCAATTTTCTGGATCTCTTATTCATGTGTTGTTTGTCCCTTGTTTCCATTATAATTTACTATCAGTTCAGAAATTATGTCTCCAATTCAAAGTTATTCTAAGTTTCTCTGTTTTTGGTGCAATTTTGCAGGCCCCTTCAATGAAGACGGCACTGGTTCTTGGTAAGGTCAGTAAGGGTCTATATCTTCTGAATCAAAGAAATGAAGCCAATTCAAGCTTAGAGCCAATCAAGCTAGCTTAGGAAATGTTCTCAGTAGTTTTCTTTGTAATCAAAGTGCTCATGCACCAGTTTTAAATTCCAGTGTTCCTATTTGTAATCAAAGTGCAGTTGCACAAGTTTCTAGTCCTAGTTTGTTTTTAGGGTCAGTTTCTGTTAATGCAAGCATTTGGCACAATAGGTTGGGACATATGCCCTTTTCTAATATGAGAAATATTGATACTATTCCTGTTTCTACTAATATATCTCCTTGTGATGTTTATGCTAAAGCAAGACAATCAAAATTACCATTTCCTTCTAGTAACATAACATCTAAACACATTTTTGACCTAATTCATGTTGACACTTGGGGACCATACAAAACAAGTACCTATGATGGATTTAAATACTTTTTAACTATTGTGGATGATTATTCTAGGGGAACTTGGACTTTTCTTCTTAGCACAAAATCAAATGCTTTTACTGTCTTAAAACAGTTTTTGGGTATGACTCAAACTCAATTTCACACAAAAGTAAAGGTCATTAGAACTGACAATGCTTTAGAATTGGGAGGTAGTATCGAATCCTCTGATTTCCTTACTTCTCAAGGGATAATTCACCAAACATCTTGTGCTTATTCTCCACAACAAAATGGAGTTGTGGAGAGGAAGCACAGACATCTCCTTGAAACATGTAGAGGTCTTTTATTTCAATCTAATTTGCCTATCAAGTTTTGGGGAGAGTGTTTACTCACTGCAACTTTTTTAATCAACAGATTTCCATCCCAGTTGCTCAAGTTAAAAACTCCTTATGATTTGATTTTTGGAAAGTCCTCTGATTACTCTATTTTGAAAACTTTTGGATGCTTATGTTATGCATCAACTCTTCCAGTTCACATAACAAAATTGGATCCTATGTCTATCAAATGTGTATTTTTAGGTTATCCCTATGCTAAGAAAGGTTACAAACTTCTTGATTTGCATTCAAACAATGTCTTGTTTCTAGGGATGTCATATTTCATGAGTCTATTTTCCCATTTTCTCACATAAACCAGCTTCATTCTTCTTTACCTATTTTTCCTCTATCTGATATCCCAGCACCTAAAACAAACACTTCACACATCAACATTCCCAATCCTTCAACTTCACCCTCCAACTCTACATCAACTACTATATCTGATGTTGCATCTCCACTACACAATTTACCACCTATTTCACCTAATCCATCTAACCCTATATCTCCACTACACAATTCACCACCTACTTCACCTAATGTAAATGTGGAGGAACCAGATCAACCAGCACATGACCTTATTCCTATACCTCCTGCCCAGACTCAACCCACCAGACAATCAAGCAGAATGCACAATCCTCCTAAGTACTTAGATGATAATCAACTCAGTCATTCTCACGGATCTCACTCAAAGTTTCTTCACTTCAACCATTTCTCCTACTATTTTACCTTTCACTGCCTTGTCTTCTTCAAATCAGTCATTATTAAACAATATCTCCTATATTTCTTAACCAACTAGTTATTATAAAGCTAGTTTGCATCCAGGTTAGGTAGAAGCAATGGAGAAAGTGTTTCAAGCCCTTGAAACCAACAACACATGGGATGTTGTGGAATTACCCAAAGGCAAGAAAGCTTTGCCTTGCAAGTGGGTGTATAAAATAAAGTATAAGCAAGATGGCACAGTTGAGAGATTTAAGGCAAGGTTGGTTGTTAGAGGAGATATTCAAAGGCAGGGGATTGATTTCACAGAAACTTATTCACCAGTTGTTAAAATGACAACAATAAGGTGTTTGCTCTCAGTTGCAGTCAAGAAAAATTGGGAAATCTCTCAATTGGATGTAAACAATGCCTTCCTGCATGGAGATTTGCAGGAAGAGGTTTACATGAAATTTCCAATTAGAATGCCTGCTCCTAGTCCATCTCATGTTTGCAAATTAAAAAGATCTCTATATGGTTTATGTCAAGCTTCTAGACAATGGTACTCAAGGTTGACAGGTGCACTCAGTTTCAAAGGCTTCTCACACTCATTGAATGATTATTCCCTATTTTTCAAAAAATCAGGTCATAGAATCACTATTCTTGCAGTTTACGTTGAGGATATCTTAATTACTGGGGATGATCCTACAGAAATTGCTTCACTTAAAGGATTTCTATATTCTGAGTTAAAGATTAAGGATCTGGGGTGTGCTAATTACTTCCTTGGGATGAAAATCATCAGAGAACCACAGGGCATAATATTGTCTCAAAGAAAGTTTACACTAGACTTATTTCAAGAATTTGATTGTATTGATTTGAAGCCTGTTCCATACCCTCTTGACCCTTCCACTAAGCTTTCCATGGACTTTGGTGAATCCATCCCCAATCCCACCCTATATCGAGCACTTTTAGGAAAACTCAACTTTTTAACCCACACACGACAAGATTTATCCTTCGCAGTTCACTATTTAAGCCAATTTATGCAAACACCCCATAAACCTCACCTTGACGCTGCTTTCCGATGTCTCAGATATATTTGATCAGATCCGGGTTTGGGAATCTTTCTCTCTTATCTTTTGATCTAGTTGCCTTTTGTGATTTCGATTGGGGTCATTGCCCAGACACACGTCGATCCATTAGCAGTTTCTTCATCACTTTGGGTGGTTCTCCGGTATCGTGGAAGTCCAAAAATCAAGCCTTGGTGTCGTTATCATCAGCCGAGGCTAAATACCGCTTCATGCGACGAGTTGTAGCTGAAATCAGTTGGATGGTTCGTCTTTTGGATGATTTTTCAGTTCCTTCACCGTTGCCGGTTCCTCTTCTCTCGGACAGCAAAGCCGCAATTCATATAGCTAAGAATCCGGTCTTCCACGAACGAACAAAGCATGTGGACTTAGATTGCCACTTTGTTCGTCAGCAATACCTCGCCGGCTTGATTTCTCTCAGCTACATACCTTCAATTTCTCAATTAGCCGATGTTTTTACAAAACCACTTTTTGGGCCTGTACATCGATCCCTTTACCCAAGTTGGGAATCGTCTCACCCCCTCAAACTTGAAGGGGGGTGGGGGTGTTGGGATCTCTAATTCAATTGATCTTCATTCGTCTCCTTCAAACAATTTGGATGGAATTGATGATGATTTGGACAAGATAGAAGATGAAGATTTGAGGTTTAATTCGATGGTTTCTATGTCTAAATCTGATTGTGGAACAATTATATCCCCATCTCTCATCACCGTCCATTCAACATCTTGATGATGGCTTTACCGCCATTGGATCAGTACACTTATTAACAACTCATTTTTTATTAGGTGTCAAGTTTTATACTTGACACCTTCTAGAATAGTTATACGTGTACATACATAGTATAGGAATATTCCTTATTTATTTTCCTTGTATAGGGTAGTTATATTTTTGTCCTTGTATTTACTAAGATTATTACAAATGTACGTATAGCATAGAATTTAGTATTCCTATTTTTGTGTATATATACACTGGCACAGTAACACAGAAATACAACATAAAAGAAAATTTTCTCATTGCTTGTCTTTTGATTTCACCATTGCAACAGACTGTTCGTTCTATCCTCTGTGATATTGTATTTATAATAAACTTGATTATTGATTCTCTTTGTGGTCTTATTGGTTATAAGTACGAGTAGCATTTACTATGTCCGAATATGAGCTCTTTTGGTCCCATTTGGAGCACATATAACATATCTTTATCATGTTTCAATTGTGCATCAACTCTGCACCTACATTTTATTGTACTTATTGTTAGAAAAATTAGAGAAGAATAATAGAAAATTAAAGGCTTTGAGGCGTGAAAGATCACTATCTTTCAAGAGTTTATGCCTGTATATTCTTTAGGGATTACAAGCAAATCTCTATCAGGATACAACAAAGCTTTTGATCGTACATGCAAATTGTATCGCTTCTTATGGGATGAGTCCGTACTTATAGAAGTTTAGAAGGAGACTATTCCTGAAGAAACGCTCCTTTTCTGAACAGACACAACGTTTTGTTAAATTTAAAATTTAAATATTAAATTCAAATTTTAAATAAACAAAAAAAAAACTGTTCAATAAAATCTTTATTTAAAGATCCGACCCGGCCCGCGCCCAAGCCCCAAGTCTAAGTCCAAGTCATTTAGATATATAATTAAATATATATAAATGCACATATCTTATAAATATGCCATTTTATTAGACTAAATGGGCTTAGCTCTTTATAGCCAATCAATGGCTATTGGCCATCGATGTGGGACTCCTCCCACATATTACAAACTACACTTACAATCCCCCACTAGTTTGTAATATGTCACATAACATTACGCATACCGAAAAGTATCTTACATAGATTTGAACTTTTCATTAGTGTAAATACTTTAAAATTTGACGAAGTTATTGGTATCCTAAGATTTGAACCACAACTCCTTTTGTCGAATCGAAAGTATCACACACATAATATTATTAAGTAGCGAAACAATCCAGTATTATGCTTTAGCACGTTTATGGCCATGTGCTAATCCAAATTCATGAATATTTACAAGACCAACTCCTTAAATCTTGATTGAAGCGGCACCACTTCAATATTCATATAGGTGGAAATAGACTCTGTGTCCCTGTTACTACAGACATTTGCTAATTCCATTAAGAATTAATTCACCCTCTTTCTTGTAGCAGTATGCACTTTGAAGTTTGTCATTATGCCCCTGTTATTACAAGCATTTAACAACTTCTAAACTCCTCACATAACAGTAAACAATTCACCAGAAATGAGGCTCTACACGAGGAGATTCGTGCTTAAACAATACAAGCAACTTGTTATTACCCATTGAACTTATGTTGTTAGAATGTATACTAACTCAAAGTTGGGTTCCCATTACTTGCATTTATTTTAAGAGTTTTAGCCCCATTCCTTCACTAGTTTGTTGTACTGCATCTCTATTTAATGCCTTTGTAAGTGGATCTGCCAAATTCTTATTTGATCTCACATATACTATAGCTATAGTTCCATTTGTAATTAACTCTCTTATATAAGCATGTCGTAAGCTTATATGCCTCGATTTCCCATTATACATTTTATTGTGAGCTACGCACATAGTAGTCTCACTATCACAAAATATGGAAATGGCTGGCATAGGTTGTGGCCACAACTTTATATCCAGTAACATGTTTCTTAGCCATTCCGCTTCTTTCCCAGCAGCTGCTAATGCTATAAATTCAGATTCCATCGTAGAATGGGAAATACAGGTTTGTTTCTTGGATGCCCAACTAATGGCGCCACCCCCCAAAGTGAATATCCAACCTGAAGTAGCCTTATTATCATTAATACTTATAATCCAACTCGCATCAGAATATCCTTCTAATGCGGTAGGAAAACCACTATAACAAATGCCCAAATGTTTGGTTTTCTTTAAATATCCAAGTACTCTAATTATAGCTTTCCAATGAATATTACTTGGATTACTCGTAAACCTTGAAAGTTTACAAACGGCAAATGCTATATCAGGCCTTGTGCAGTGCATTGCGTACATCAAACTGCCAATTGCACTTGCATACTCTAATTGAGCCACTGTTCTTCCAGTATTTTCAGTAAGCTTGATACTTGAATCATATGGAGTTTTAGACTCCTCTATACCCAAATGATTGAATTTGTTGAGTATCTTATCAATATAATGGGCTTGTGATAAAGTCACTCTCTTATTATTTCTTTGGACTTTGATACCTAAGATAGTATCTACTTCATTCAAATCTTTCATTTTAAAAACTGAAGTTAGATACTTCTTGACTTCAGAAATTCCAAGCATGTTCGTACCAAAAATCAACATGTCATCAACATAAAGACAAATGACAACTCCATAATCTTTTGTAAATTTGGAGTAAATACATTTATCGGCTTGATTATGTACAAATCCGTCTGACAATATCACACTATCAAACTTTTCATGCCATTGTTTTGGAGCTTGTTTCAATCCATAGAGAGACTTTATTAGCTTACAAACTTTATGTTCATTTCCAGGAAGAATAAATCCTTCAGGTTGTCTCATATAAATTTCTTCACTTAAATTTCCATTTAGGAAAGCAGTTTTAACGTCCATTTGATGTACATATAAATCATATATAGATGCTAATGATAAAAGTACTCTAATAGAAGTAATTCTTGCAACCGGAGCATAAGTATCAAAATAGTCAATGCCTTCTTTTTGTGTGAAGCCCTTTGCAACTAGTCTTGCTTTGAAGGTTTGAATAGAACCATCTGTATTATATTTTCTCCTAAATACCCATTTACAACCTATAGGTTTAGATCCAGGAGGCAAATCAACTAAAATCCAAGTATTGTTGGACATTATTGAGTCCATTTCATCATTAATTGCCTCTTTCCAAAAAGCGACATCTCTTGAAGCCATAGCTTCTTTGAATGTTCTAGGATCTTCTTCTATATTAAACAAAATTGGTATTTGATTACATACATTGGTTCTATTTCCCTCTACCAGAAAAACTATAGAATCTGAAGCAATGAAATCAGGATCAAGAGTTTTTTCTTTCCTAGTTCTTTGGCTTCTTCTAGGCTCTAACTGAATATTGTCACTTTTCCTTTTATTTGAAATATCAGAATGTGACATCTTTTGTGTGTCAAGACTACTTCGATTTTCTTCAATCAACTGCTCATCAATGGTGTCATTAATGAATCTATTTTCTAAAAATTCAACATGAATAGATTCTACAATAACATTAGATTCTAGATCGAGCAATCTATATGCTTTTGAATTTTGTGCATATCCAACAAAAATACATTTTATTCCTCTAGGTCCTAACTTTGTTCTTTGATGATCAGGAACCCTATAAAATGATATACACCCCCACACTTTAAAATAACAGATATTTGGTTTTCTACCATTCCAAAGTTCATAAGGTGAAACATGCACACTTTTTGAAGGCACTCTATTTAATATATAACAAGCAGTAAGTAAAGCTTCACCCCACAAATTATGCGGTAAATGTGCATTTAATAACATAGAATTAACCATATCTACTAAAGTTCTATTTTTCCTTTCGGCCAAACCATTTTGTTGCGGCGTATAAGGAGCACTTGTTTGATGTATTATACCATGCTCTTCACAAAACTTACTAAAATTAGAAGAAAAATATTCTCCACCTCTATCACTTCGAATAATTTTTATTTTTCTACTCTTTTGATTTTCCACAATTGACTTGTATTCCTTAAACTTTTCAAACGCTTCATCTTTTGTTCTAAGTAGATAAACATGTGTGAATCTAGAAAAGTCATCTATAAAAGTAATGAAGTATCTTTTTCCTCCTCTAGTTAATTCTCCATTTAGTTCACATAAGTCAGAATGCACTAAGTGTAATAATTCTGTAAACCTTTCAACTTTGCGAAATGGTTTCTTAGTCATTTTCGCTTGTATACATATTTCACACTTTCCTTCATGCTCAGTTTTGCAAGTGATATAACCATTTTTGGACATATATTTTAAAGAACCAAAATTTAAATGTCCTAATCTAGCATGCCATAAATAAGAATCAGACACAATGGTATAAGCAGAAGCATAATTTATTGCATTAACACTTAGTTTGAACATGCCATCACACTGGTACCCTTTTCCTACAAACAGACCACTCTTAGACACAATTACATGATCAGACTCAATTACAATCTTGAAACCTCTCTTAGAAAGTAAACCAGCAGAAATTAAGTTCTTCATTATTTCAGGAACATGGAACACATTAAGAAGAGTCAGCTTCTGTCCAGATGTGAAGTTGATTTCAACTGTTCCTTTTCCTGCAACTTCGGCTGTAACATGGTTGCCCATCAACACCTTTTCAGAATCTTTAACTTCCGAATAAGTTTTGAACATATTCTTGTCGTGACAGACATGAATTGTTGCACCGGAATCCAACCACCAGTCTTGATTCTTTGTGGTTGTAGCAGCCATGTTCAACTCTTTAACCATTTCACTTGGTATAGTAGAAATCATAGCAACCAGCCCTTGTGAAGAACTTTCAACTGCATTTACCTTCTCTGAATTTCCAGATTTTCCATTATCTCCTGAATGAAAATTTATTCCTGCTTTCTTAAACCTGCAATCTCGAATCTTATGGCCTTTCTTTCCACAATGATAACAATTCTGATTCTTTCTCTTTTTATTAAGAGACTTCTTGGAAACTTTCAGATTTTTATTTTCGTTTCCCGAATTATTCTGACTAACAGCATTAACTGTGGAACTAGAGGGTTGAGCAACCGCATCACGAGCACGAGTCTCACTTTCAATTTGAAGGTGAGTGCGAAATTGTTCCACAGTCAATTTGTCAGTAGAATGCAGAATTTTCTTTCTATAGTTATTCCAGGAAGAAGGCAGTTTCGAAAGGATTGCACCTATTTGAAGTGCATCAGGAATTTTCACTTCAAGATCGCTTAATTTTGATACCAAGATTTGTAATTCATGAATCTGATCCATTATAGGCTTTGTATCTATCATCTTAAATTCAAAATACTGCAAGGATAGGAATTTATCGATACCTCGCTTCTCGTTTTCATTATGCAGTCTGCAACGCCGTCCAGATTTCCCTTGGAGATTTCAGATTGGAGTACAAATCATACAACCGATCAGTCAAAGTATTCGAGAATATGACCTCGACGAGCAGTTCATCTTCTTCTCGTTTCTTCCTCTCTCGCTTTGGTCGCATCGGTATCTTCTCGGGTAGGTTCGGGTGGTGCGGGATCAAGGACATAAAATATTTTCAGCGCAGTGAGTAAGAAAATCATCTTGTCCTTCCAGCGAGTGAAATTCGATCCATCAAAACGATCTAGTTTGATTAGTTCTTTTGGATTCTCAACAACAGACAATAATTTGTCCATAGCATATAAACTCTTGAAAATTGTTAGAAAAATTAGAGAAGAATAACAGAAAATTAAAGGCTTTGAGGCGTGAAAGATCACTATCTTTCAAGAGTTTATGCCTGTATATTCTTTAGGGATTACAAGCAAATCTCTATCAGGATACAACAAAGCTTTTGATCGTACATGCAAATTGTATCGCTTCTTATGGGATGAGTCCGTACTTATAGAAGTTTAGAAGGAGACTATTCCTAAAGAAACGCTCCTTTTCTGAGGAGACACAATGTTTTGTTAAATTTAAAATTTAAATATTAAATTCAAATTTTAAATAAACAAAAAAAACTGTTCAATAAAATCTTTATTTAAAGATCTGACCCGGCCCGCGCCCAAGCTCCAAGTCCAAGTCATTTAGATATATAATTAAATATATATAAATGCACATATCTTATAAATATGCCATTTTATTAGACTAAATGGGCTTAGCTCTTTATAGCCAATCAATGGCTATTGGCCATCGATGTGGGACTCCTCCCACATATTACAAACTACACTTACACTTATATATTATTCGAGAATGCGACATTTCTATCCTTTGTTAATGATGACCTATAAATAATGGTTTATGTGATTTCGATTCATACTTCCATGGGTTTGGTTTTAACAAACCGACAAAAACCGAAATAATCGAAAAAACTGGACAATAATCGAATCATAAAAACTGATATATTCTGGTTTGATTTAACGATTTGAACAACCGACTTAATTGGTTTAGTTGGTTTTTACATAAAAATCGATCCAAACCGAACCGTGAGCACCACTACTAATTTGTAGCTCAAACTGCTCTTTTTCTTCTTCTTCCAACAATTATTCGTAAATGCAACTACTGTATTTGGAATGTTAAGGTAAATTTTGAAACCCCTTAACCACTGAGCCAACCTCTAGTCTATGTTCAGAGGATTCAAAATATCTATATATGTACATAAAAGATTAAAAAAAAAAACTTACCTTATATATATAGTGTAATTTTTTGCCGAACATCCTCACCCCCTCCTAGATCTTCCCTTCAGCGGAAATCATATTTTTTCGCCAAGGCCGAAGAAGCAGGGTTTTTGGGGAAACATATAAACAATAATGGCTACTCAAGTGTTTTTCTAGGTGTTTGTTAGTGGTGTCAATGTCGAATAAAATATGGGAGATGTATAAAATTGTCAAATTTGACTTAACCGTGCAATTAACAATAAGTTGAGTTATCTTTTACCAATTAATAAGTCGAATGGCCTGCCGATTCAAAAATTCTGAAAGTAAAATCACAAATGTGCTTAGTTAAAAGTCCCAAAATTTATATTTTTCACATCATTAAGAGATCAAAACTATTATTTTTTTCTAATACTTTGGTTACTACTACCTGATGTGTCTTGTATTTCGGTTATCGTATTGCTTTGTAATAGTTGCTATCCTTTTTTTCAGATTTGCTTTATCATTTTTTAAATATTTTGTCATGGCTTTTACACTATTAAATTCAAATCAAACCAAATGTCACACGAGAATTTTAGTAGAATAATTAACCAAACATCAATCTCGAACTAGTAATGTTGGTCATGTTTCCTCATTTTTTTTTTTCGAACTTTCACCTTGTTGGCGAGGGTTCGTTCCTACCTTGTAATTCCCTCCCCATTTTCCCTTTCTCTACTCCCAATATTATTTAAAAAAAAAAAAAAAAAACAAACAAACAAACAAACAAACATCACACAACCTAATCGGTCTTTGTTGGTTTGGAATTTTTTTAATACATGTTTGCTAATTTAAAAATCTTACTAACAAGTAACAATTAGTAATATATTCTCTTTGTCCCAATTTATGTGAAGGAGTTCAGAGTACGAGACAAAACACTTCATTTTAACTATGGATTTGTGCATAGAATCTTCATATTTAAAAGAAGAAGAAATTTACGTATTTAAAAACTACACGAAAAGTATTACAAGTCAACGTAAATAACGATTCAAAATATTTTTAAAAAGCTTAAGAAAACTGTAGTCAAAGAAAAAAGTGTCTGACTCCTCGAATAGTAACACATTTTTCACATTTGTATAAAATGGACGGAGGGGAACAATAAATAATCAATTAGATTTTAGTATAACATGTATCAAAATAATGTTCGCAGGCATTTTTCATCTGTAGATAACATATTAGTTGTCAGATAAAAAAATTACGTGACAAAAGAAGCAGGGCTAGTAAGCTATTGAGATTTTACATTTGTTGACTATAAAATAATTGGAATCAGCTGAATAGATACAGAGAAATGAAAACTGATTTAGGTAGGTTAGTTATTTTTTTAAGTTAACATTTTTATTGTTTCTTTACCAAAATGATCTTTGATTCAGTGTGTACATTCAAAACAGGCTTAACTTAAGGCTTAAATGTCATTAGCCTATTAGTAGAAAAACTACTGCTTAAAAATAAAATCAAACCAAATCAAGTAGCATCTATTTTTTTATAATTAAAGCCAAATGAAATAAACTAAAATGAAAATATTGGTCCCTTAGTCGATTTGGTCCCATTTTTTTTTTTTTTTTAATTTTCCATCCGGTGTCTTATATGCACATTTGGGCTCCGACTAATCTGAATTCGCGTCACATAAATTTGCATGATTACTCTTATTCGGGGGTAGTCTTTAATTTTTACCCCTCAAATTGCTGGTCTTAATTTTTGTACTTCGCCTAATATCCTGAGGTTCTGGGTTTGAACTCGACTTAGTCAAAAAAAAATTTGCAAGGAAAAGTTTTGTAGTGAAATTAGGCCTATTCGAACAAAAGTTAGGCCTTAAGGCAAACTTTTGCCCAAAATTAGGCCTATTCAGGCAAAAGTTAGGCCTTAAGGCAGAGGTTTCACGAAAAGTCTTGCCTTGAGAAATTCTTTTTTTCTTTGACTAAGCGGGGGTTCAAAACCAGAACCTTAAATATTTTCGGCCACTTTTTTAAGCGAAGGGAAAAAAATTAAAGACCAACAATTTTAGGGATAAAAATTAAAGACCAGTGTTTTACAAGGGCAATCCACACAAAAAAAAAATGATTTAAGTGAGAAATGCTTTCTAATAGGAATTTTTTCATACTCAAAATTGAACCAGATACTTCTAATTAAGGGCGGAAGGATCATATCCATCCCAAGACAACCCATTTTGGTGGTTCGATTTTCGGTTATCCGAGAATATCCCTAAAAATAACAACAACCAAAAAAACATAAAGAAATAAAAAAAAAAAAAGAGGATACATATGTCTTTCTTGAGAAAGTATAAGGGCATAACTAAAAATTAACAACTTCCCCCATTATATAGCACGATAAGTCATCAACACCCAAGCAAACCCTCCTTTCTATATTTCATTTTTCTTCCCTTTCTCTGCGGCTAGGGTTTTAGCTCACTCTTCTCCTCACAAGGTTTGCTCTTTAACCCCCCCCCCTTCAAACCACCCACCCCACCCTCCTAATCTCATTAATGGGTCTCCAGTTTTCTGGCTTTGTGTTAGTATAGTTTTACTTTGGATAATAGTACTGAATGATAACTTGCATTTGAATTGTTGATGGGGTTTTTTGTTTAATTAATTGGATTAGGCTGATGTTAATGGGATCTCAATCTGTTGAAAAAGTTGCAATTTTTGTGAACTTTTGACTGTGTACTCTTCTATAGTAGAACTGTATATATGGTACAATGAATATGTGTTTGCTTTACTGGTTTTTCCTTTCTGTTAGATATTAAACTGTGTCACAAATAGAATATTGAGGCTCTATTTGCTGTCTATGCCCCTAATCTCCTTAATGGGTCTCCACTTTTATGCTTTTCTTGAGTTCTTGTTTTACATATATGTTTCTTTATTTTTATTTGTAGTGTTAGTTTAGTTTTTCTTTGGATAATATTATTGAATGATAGCTTGTGTTGCTGGGGTTTCGATGAATTTCTTTAATTAATTGGATTAGGTTGTGTTTCCTGGATCTTAGTCTGTTGAATAAGTTGCAAGCTTTATAGTACAACTGTGTATTTTGGTACATTGAGGATATGTTTTTTCTTTCTACTAATACTCTATCTGTCCCAAACAGAATGGTGGGTTTGATTTTTGAAGGATGACGCTTCTACTTTTAATGTGAATTTGGACATGACTTTGTAATGTTTTAAATAAAATTTTACATACCTTGGAACTACATAAAAGGAATAAAAGACAATTTTTAACTGTAAGGTAGTTAAGCCATAGTTCAGAAAACTGGTTTACCCCAAAATAATGATGTATTGGTCTTGGTCTTGCCTTTTTAAGTTGGTACCTGCTGTTAGCTCTAACATTTATATTTGGAAGTTACTAATTTTTTACTGTAACGTAGTCAAGCCGTAGTTCAATAAACTGGTTTACCCCAAGATAATGATGTATTGTTCTTGGTCTTGCCTTTGTTAAGTTGGTACCTGTTATTAGCTCTAACATTCATATGCACTTGTGTTTTAAAGTTCTGTATAGAGGCCTTTATTTTTTAGTTTGTGAATTTTCTGGATGTGGTTTAGTGCAGTTTATGGTCTTGGAGGTTGTTACAGATGTATGGAGGCTGATAAAGTGGAATGCAATCATGCCAGTCTCTTGATACTTTTTTAATGTGCGATATTGACTTTTGGTGTTTTTCCTGGACAGATGAATGTAGAAAAGCTACGCAAGATGGCCGGTTCGGTCAGAACTGGTGGAAAGGGTACCATGAGAAGGTCTGTTTAGTTTTCTGTAGTTGCTGTGACTATTACCACATGGAAATGGGTAGTGTTAATGTATTGGGAAAGAATGTATGTGTTTGTTGCTAACTTAAAGGATTTCAGTTAGTTCTGTAACAACCATATAACTAGAAGTATTGATAAGGTACCTTATTTTTCACTTTCATGTTTGCTGAATGACTGCTTCTTATGCAGAAAGAAGAAGGCTGTACACAAGACAACTACAACAGATGACAAAAGACTACAGAGCACCTTGAAAAGAATAGGTGTCAATGCTATCCCCGCTATTGAAGAGGTCAACATTTTCAAGGAGGATGTTGTTATCCAATTCATTAACCCCAAAGGTACAAATATATATGTATATTTCACTTAGTTTAGTCATCGATCATTTTATTGACATTCTAATAACCCCTTCTTTTCCAATTTCAGTTCAAGCATCTATTGCTGCAAACACATGGGTCGTTAGTGGTACCCCCCAGACAAAGAGTAAGTGTTCTACTCTTTTCCTCATGCCTTGGTTTTGCTTGGTAGCTGGTACCTTGTGAATACAACCACAACTTAAACCCTAAAACTATGTCACAAAACAAATTATACTTTGAGATAAAGCATTCTTTTTGTTGGTTTTCCAACATAAGAGTTCTTGATTGTTAGAGGATATGAGCTTCCTTACTGTTTTAACTCCTTTCAATTATGTTTTGGGCACGTGCTACTACTCTTGGAATTGGTAATAAGTTGGTATTGTTTGAACTACGTTCGACCTGATTCTTGCTTTAGCAAGATACGTAGGCAGCCCTACTTTGGGGTTCGGTCTCACCTAAGTAAAAAGAAAAAAAATTGCTTTTCTAAACTTAAATCCAAACAAAGACAAAACGCTAAGGGGTCGTCTGGTAGCTATGAGGGAATTTATGTATTATTTTATGCGGGTATTAGTTATGTGTGGTTTAGGTATTCATGTATTAGCCATTCCACCTTTTGCCCTGGAAATACATAGATTCCCTCATAACTTATACATGTATTAGTTATGCGTGTTTCTAAATTGCAGACCAAACACCGTACCAATTTTATACATGAATAACTCACCTCATAACTAGCTACCAAACACAGTATTACTTATGCAGGATTTTAATACATGAATAACTTACTACTAACAAGCTACCAGACGACCCCTAAGTGATTTCTGCCCATTTGTCCTATTGTTGTTGGTGGATAGACTTACCTAGTACCTGATGTTGGTAGGAGGTGGCAGGTATCCCCTGGAATTAGTCTAGGTGTTCGCAAGCCGGCTCGGACACCATTGTTATAAAAGAAAAAAGTCGGTCTTTGGTTTGTGTGTGTTGCATAATAATATCTAAGCTATATTTCTTTCCTCGTGCAGAATTGCAGGATATTCTTCCTCAGATTATTCACCAGCTGGGTATGTGATAATTTTTGGTTCTACACTATAGTTGTGACAAAAGCTTGAACAGTTAAACGTGTGTTTTGACTATTTATTGGAAACGCAATTTTCAGGTCCTGATAATTTGGAGAATTTGAAGAAGTTGGCTGAGCAGTTCCAGAAGCAGGCACCTGGTGGTGCTGCGGGTACAGATGCAGTTGAAGGTGCTGCGGTAGCACAGGAAGATGATGATGAGGTACCAGAACTTGTGGCTGGTGAAACTTTTGAAGCTGCTGCTGAGGAGGGTCACACTTCCTAAGTTTTTGTTGAATTCCCTTTTACTTTCTGTGTTTTGATATCAGATTTTACCTTTTAGCTTTTGAGTGTTCTATTTGAATGTCTATTTGTGACACATCTCAAAAGAATTTTTAAATGCTTTTAATAGTAAGCTACTTCGCAATTCAAAGCCTACTCATCTATGTTAGTATGCCTATTCTTCTATGTTAGAGTAGTATTGGTTGTTCTATACAAGCTAGTCTTTAGTAAGAATGTGATTACATAAATCTGCTTTTGACGTGAATATGGGAAGACTTTCTGCCTTTTGCCTATGTCCTCAGTCTCTGTCTAAAAGCTGAGGCCAATGTATCTGAATTTCATTACTGAGCTTACCAACTCAGGTTAAGCAGTATCAGTTCTGAACTTGCTTTGCCTAGAGTGCTCTCAAGCAGTGACTAATCAATTTATTAGTTGCAACTGCAGCATTTAGTTTTGGTTGGTTTTATGGATCTGGCCTTCACTTCTTATTTTGAGGATTTATTATAGGTATTTGAACAGTTATTTTTCCATCCAGTAGTAGGTATTTGCTTTGGGTGCGAAGTAGTACCACTTTGTGAGTTAAGCGCTCTCTATTAAAGGGAGACTCTATTTCCGGCTTAAACCTGAGATGAGCTTGAGACTTCTAGTTAAAGATTGAGGGATGCTTATCATACTACAACAATCGCACTAGTACAAACTGTTTTGAAGTAGCTCGTTAACTTTGTTGCAATTCATCTTCTCTCTAAATTAGGGTTTCTGGTTATGCTTTACAGAAGCTCAATGGCATCCTTCAGCAACTCGTTAAATACCATGTATATCATGGTTGATAATGCATAAGAAATTCTGGGATTTTAAGTGCAAGTTTTAAAGCAAATAAGGAAGACTCCAAGCTTAATAACAATTATTTTTCAAAGAAATCCGTTGATTCCAATGAATTACTTGTTCCCAACGTTTTAGATCTCGAGGTTAAATGAAATTATCAAGAAAACAGAATAGTAGAATTGGAAGAGAACCTTTCTTTCCACGGGTAGGGTAAGGCTCGTTTCACTTTTGAGTATATTTAGGTAACAAAGAAATAAGTTTCCTCAACGTTTTAATACAATGCAAACAAGTGTTAGCTGATTTTAAACGTAAATATATCAAAAGATGCTTACAAACCTACCAAACACCCTATAAAACGTAACATGTCTGCACTATCAGGCCATAGAATGTCTTTGCTTTGACTTTTCGTGCTCCTTTTATACGAGTACATTTGTTTAAACAATCAAATCATTATGATCTACACTGCATGTAATAAGCATGAATTAGTAACCTGAAAAAAATAGTTAATTGAGCCTCTTATCTATTTTCATTGAATGACGGCAGAGAGCAACTCACACTGAATTAATTACCCCACATTAAATCACACTAATGATGTAAAATCCTGTCACAGGGAAGGATTCCAAAGCTAAAAGTATCATGTAACTAATTCTTTAGACGTATAACTTAATATATATGAGTGTGACGATTGACAATACTATTACTTAGCATCATTTTGCAGATTAACAAATATTTGTCCAACTTCACAGTAGAAAACAAGGTACATTGCGAAGACCTACTTGTATCTAAGAGGTCACATTACATTCAAAATTTTGAATACTGCAAGATACTCATGTACCCACATTTCGAGTTTGCACTTCGAGCATTGCGCCTATTAACATAACGAAACTGATCTATTATAAAAGGTTACAATCTTGTACATTCTATTTCGTTTTAAGTCCTACAGAAGATTGAAAACTATACATGTATATTCCGGAAAAAAAAATGAATTCTGCTTCTATATTTGCCTCGAACAACCTCCTTATTTGTCTTTGTTGATTTGTCAAAAAAAGGAGGAACACAATTTTAGGAAGAAAAAAAAAAAAAGGGATATGAAAAATCACCTTTTCTCCTTTAACTCTGCAACAGGTACAAAGACAATCAATGTTTCATCTAAACTAGAAGCTTCCGCTCTTCTACCTCTGCAACTTGGAAACCTTAGTAAAAAGTCCTGGAGTCTTGCTATTTTGTCCTTGATCCGACAAAGCCTTTGCATCTCAGCTTCAGCTTCTTGTATTCTTTCCCTTTCCTTGGAATTGAGTTTTCTCCTTTCTTTTTTTGCCCTCTCTCGCAGTAGTTTCAGGCTCACGTCATCGCCAAATTCTACAAGTGTCTGCTCGTGGAAACAGAAATATTTAGAAGACAAATATAAAGTGCATCCGCCTTTCAACTAGACTTTCTAAGTGAATAATGACTAAAACCAGAAATACATCTGTCTTTCAACTAAAATGAACACTGAACAATAACTAAAAAAGGAATACAGGAGATTCTACCCGTTTAAAATTCTCTAGCAAAAACTGAACTTACTTCTAAAGGTTGAACTTGAAATAGGAAATTGCAAGCAAATTAACCCAAATTCAGGCTTAAAATGGCAGACCAAATAGAACTGCACATTGATTCTCAGCTAAACGTACCTCTACTTTGTCTGTTGACGGTTTTACTGCTTTTTTGTTATGCTTTTTCTTGGAAGGACGGATCACCAAGTTGGCAGTTTCTTCATTAGGTGATTTCGCAAGATCTTTAGGTGCCGTGGCTACATTTTCTTCTGCATCACTTGACAAAATATGATCTGCAGGTTCACCCGTTACAGTCTCAGGTATGCATTCTACTGATGTTGTAGGACTAGTAACTTGGCACAGTTTTGTGCTCTCAGCCTGCTGAAATTCAGGGGTTAATGACATTGCCACCACATAAAGGAAAAAGAAAAAGTTACAAAAAGAACTGATAATATGATAATGACAAGCTGATGTAATCATCACCATGATCATAATAGGAACAAAAATGGCATGAGACAAGGTTCTGAGAAACTTAAGCAGTGAAGACACCTGTAGTCTTAGCTCAATCCTTACCTTTCTAGCTTTAAGGGCCATATACCGTGCATTCTTGAACCATTTGTTCACCTAGAAATAGCATGTAAAAGACAAATAAGCAAATGGCAACAAAATATAAAGCTAGCACATTAACATAGCTTCCACCAACCTATCTCTCACAGGCATCTCAAGAGACTTAAGGTTTAGGATTTGGACAACATTATTAAAAACTTAATAATAAAATAGATCATCATGCTTCCACCTCCCAATTCTCTTCCTCCCTCACTTTCCCCCTATTATGTGAGCAAAAGCATGTAACTATCCTAAGAGCATACAATTTGTATCCAAAACATGTAACAAAATCAGTTGTTGCTAGGGTAACACTTAAAACTTTGTGAACTAATTAACCAATTAAGTTGCCAATTTCTAACAGTTCTGACTATACATGTTAGCTCAAACTTCCCAGGTGTCTATCGACAAATCACAATTACCATTACCTTCTCATATTCAATACCCAGCTGCTTGGAGAGGTTCACCCGCACTTCTCTAGATGGAAGTTCATTCTCAGCAAATACACGGCGAAGTTCCTGGTAAAGCTCAGAAGTATTGAGCAGTGAGAATACTGTAAAAAGATGCTTCCTCTTTGATGTTAACAACGAATAATGCAAAGAAGCATGTCTACCTCGACTGCATCAGGAGGAATCCTAAATATTTCTCTCTTGGCTGGTCTACCACAAGACTCTTTTTCCAGTTCATTCGCTATTTTTTCTGGACAACTTCTCTCACTTTCAAAGAGGGTTATAAGGGTGCTTGCAGCATCTGATTCAGACTCCTTCCGTCTACGCTTTCTTTTACCTGGACCCCAATCTTCGTCTTCACTATTTTGCTCAATCCCAGGAACATGCTTTCCAAACATTTCCTGTGCCACAAATAAGAGCATCATTCATTTCTTGTTAGCAGCAGGCAGTAGAAAGTCAAGAGCACTTTTGGACACTAACGTGTACTCACATCATTTAACTTGATGTAATCAACAGCTTTTCTCAGTCTGGGGCCAGATAGAACTTCGAAGTCAGTTTCCTCATAATCCATCCTAGCAATTTGTTCAGACAAATAATCTTTTCCACTGCTTCCGTCTTCTGGCTTTCCTGTTAAAGCTAACAATTCATCCTCAAGTGATCCAAATATGCTTCCACTGCTTGCTTCACCGGAAGAATCACTCTCAAAGCTATCAGTACTACTACTGTGACTATTCGCAACTTTTTCGGGATCATAGTCATCATCTTTGGAGTCATCAGATGGCCAGTCTTGTTCTGGGCATACCGATGACTCCCCATCTTCGGGCAGAAGAGCTTCTTCCTTAAAGATATCCTGTATTAATCAAATAGATATGTCATCATTAAGTACTGATCAATAGATAATTCTTGGAGGGGTGAAAAATGTTTTTGTGGAGGGTACAACAGTAGATCATTCAACCTCCCAATTACAGTCCACAGCAAAGTGGGTGCCAAGATGAGCATTTGTTGCTTCTATTATTTCCATTTTACACTTGCAAAATTTGCAAAACCATCCTTCATCACCCGGCGGTACTGCAAATTATCAATTCTTTTGGAATAAGTTTTCATGAATAAAATATCAGCCAACAGCCATTTAGCTCTAAACAAAAGTTCTGCTCTGCATAGGCAGTGGAAGAGGAGGGAGCATTGGAAGCACATTCAAGCTAACTTACTATTTTCCGTTGATAGTGGAGGATCAATACATTTTTGATGGAAGGCGCAGTTGCATGTACCATCACAAAGTATGATATCATTGTCAGGGAAAGCTTCCTGCAATTTGCATTTGGCACAGATAATCTGAAAATAAAACAGGAAACTTTGAACTCCACATCCGAGTTTTAAGAGCGTAGGGAAAAAGTTGAGAAACTATAGAAGTCTCTGCAAGAAAAAATATGAAATAAGTGCAATAAACATAAAAGAGAATCAGCCATCACGGTACCGGGTGACATGCAAGTGTTAACAAACAGTCAAAAGACAAAAACACTTTGTGATAGGATGCTTACATGTTCATGATGGACAGATCCATCTGGAGCAATAGCAGAATCGTCAATCTGCCCAGCAGAGCTAAGCAAATCCAGCCGGTGAACTATCTCCCTTATTCCAAGCTTGCATTTTAATATTTGCTTCTTCGCTCTTTGTAGTTCTCTTTCTGGCCTAATTTTTTCTCGACTGCATGAAAAGACGAAAAAATGGTCAAATTAGCTGCTCACTTGAAGGATAAAGTTACACTAGCATTTACATATTGAACTTGTGTAAATAGGCCACAGCTTGGAAATGCTCCTTTCCTTTTGTGCTGATTCTACTGTTGAGGGTTAAATTTTAGGGTAGCCACTTGTCTAGTCGACAACATTCGGATTGCAGGACAGAAAATGAGGGGCATCGGAATTGTTACCCTACTTTTAAACATAAACATAAATACATCTCCTGGGCTGGAAAAATACTGTATCATGTTTTCTCTAGTCATATACAAAATCATTGCTGAATTCAGATCCATATTAAAGCGTAAGTGTCTACAACTCTTCTTTTCATTACTTAAGTAATAAATGAAATAATCCTCTCTGTCCCAATATTATATTTGATGCATCATGTCTCTTAAGTTGAATCCCCTTGGCTTCTTCGTGTGTTTACTGCTTTATATTTTGACTCCCCTTAGTGAAAATCCTGACTCCACCACTAGGTGGAAGATTCTGAGGTGATGATTGCATATCGTATTTCGGAGTCTGGATGGAATTTTCATTAGTCTGATTGGGAAATTTTTGGCTGAAGTAGATGAGTTTATTCAGAAAATACAACAACAACAACATACACAGTGTAATCCCACAAGGTGGGGTCTGGGGAGGGTAATGGTTTATTTAAAAAATGAACTTACTAATTCTGGACAAAAACAAAGATTCCATCCAGTGGTTAGCCTGCAAATATGGGGTCTACACTGTTAAATCCTTTTACACTATGATGTAGAAGTAAAAAGGATAATTATGACAATCTTTGGCCTTGAAAAATTTATGCCTAAGAAGGTTGCTTGTTTTGGTTGGTTGGCTACACATGCTACCTGCTTAACTCAAGATAAATTGCAAAAGATAGGCTACATTATGTGCAGTAGATGTGCTTTAGGTGAGAACTCCTCTGAGACAGCAGATCACATTTTTCTCCATTGTAATTTTACATGGCAGATATGGACTCTATTGTTGACTATCTATGGATTATGTTGGGTGAAACCTTAAACCTTCATCAGCCTATTAAGCTACTAAAGGTCATCGAATGCTGGAAGGAATCAAAAGAAGACTTGGATATCAATCCCTTTATGCATTACTCGTACTGTAGTATGTGTTTTGAAGAAAAAAGAACATATATCTTTGGGTAAGAGTAGATCTATTCGTAATTTGTATTAATGGAGAAAAGGAAGTATTGTTTTTAATTTGAGTGCAGGACTAGTTAGCTTCTATGAATTTACAACGTAAAACAAGTCCAGCTTTGCTATATTTGCTGCACTACCATATTGGTGCTGTGTTATCAATAAATTCTTACCTTACAAAAAAAAAAAAAAAAGCACACATAAAGGGTAACTTCAGAATAAGTGGCACAAGATAGTTTTGACATGTCATACGTGATCTCTAGACGAATAGGTCAAACACTATGATGATTGAAATTGCTGAAAAAAGGACGAAATAGGCCTAAACTCACATTGATGAAAAGTTTTGTCAATACACATAAATCTCTGAAAAGATGTGTGAACTTGGTAATAACAGAACAAAATGGAAGAAAAGAATTTATAAAGGATATATCAATTAATTAGGACTAAGTTTTTAGCTGTTGTTGATACATTTACATACGGTAAATTGCTAATCGGAAGCATTTTTACTTGGGTTGGAGATTTATATGTCAGTGTAAAATAAGTGTGAGATTTAGAGAATCTATAGCTTTACAAGTCTCTAATTTGTCTTAAAATACAAGTTATTGAGTATTAGAATGAAAGGGCACATTAGAGGAGAATGGTTATAGAGGATTCATATAATCGACTATAACTAGTTTGATATAGAAGTGTAGTTGTTGCTGTACTGAAGCTAGATTCTGTCAGTAGTAATTCTCATTTGCTAACGGGCCCCAATAATTCCAAGCATTAAAGTGTCGTAGGAAGACTTGAGTTAATTGCCTTTGTTACTTGTTGGTCATGAAACCCTACCTTCAAGAGCCCATAGTAATAAATTCTGAAAGCAGGTACAGCCCAGCTGATTTCCCAAAATAAATACCACAACAATGTAAGAGACAATAAAATTGCATGGAAGATGATAAACTTTATAGTTGTATCAAGTGGCTACCCTTATGTTTTTCTTCTTCTTCTTCTTCTCTCTTTTAATACCATTATCTACTTTTAAATAGTGTTAACATTTTTCTCATAACTATTACAATATCGTGCAACTCAAAACTCAAACAGGACAGTCTTTCACACTATTTGAACTAACTTTACATTTATATCTAAAATCAATAGTTGGTCTGACTTTTTCCAGTTTTATATCAAAATGGTACATCTTTTCGACTCTCAATAATTAAAACCGTACAGAGCTCAATTTTTTTCCTGCTGAATCTCTTACTAAAGCAATAGCGATATTAGCATAATAACTTTAGAGCACAAGACAAGTTTCAGAAAATGACCTAGGAACACTTATTAGATCAGTGCATTCAACTAAAAGCTTAGAGCAAAAGGTTGAAACTTTTTAATTAATAGTTACTCCCTCTGTTTCAATTTGTCTGTCTTACTTTCCTTTTTAGTTTGTTTCAATAAGCATGTCTCTTTCCTAATTTGACAACTCTTTGATTCCAACATCCCACATAGCATGTTAAAGACCACAAAATTACAGGACATTTTGGTACATTAAACATATCTTTAGTTTAAGACCACAAGATTCAAAAGTCTTCTTTACTTTCTTAAACTGCTTGACCAGTCAAACTAAGACACATAAATTGAAACGGAGAGAGTAACAAGGAAACAACTCCATCAAACATGCATATTTGTCACACCTACAACCATGCAGACGAAACAATTTTAGTTGTACAATTTGTTTCTTCAGTTTCTTACCATTTGAGGAGCAAAACAGTTAAGATATCGGTATCGAGTCTCTAAGCAAGATGAATAAATCTATGTATATCTATGTCGATACGAGGGATAAGGTACACACCTCTGACCTTTCCAGCCTTCTGCAGAATAAGCATCAATAAGATTCTGCTCTAGCTTCATCTTGATCAAGAGGTATCTTGTTCTCCTTTGTAAACGTGAAACATCATCTGGATCTTCATTATGTTTTCTTCTCCTTTTTCTTCTCCTTCTCTTTAACTTTTCAGACCCAATATCCACGTTGTCATGTTCTAACTTCGACAATTTAGCTTTTTGCGGAATTTCTTTCTTGAGTATGTTTTTTCCAGAACAGCACTTCTCCTTACCTTCACCAGCAGCTGTTCTCTTTGACGACGATGCATGAGTAGCCCTTCCATGAGATTTTGATTTCAGCTTCGATCTCGTTTTCTCTAATCTTCTCAACACATTTTTTACTTGTGATGAGCGCGCAACCGCTTTATGCATATCTTTATCTGTTTTTCCAGGCATAGTAGCTTGTTGTGTGACATAAAAAGTCCTGCAAGGGCAAAAAGAATCAATGATCAATAACCTCTAAGACAACGCAAGAAGGCAGATGAGGTCTTTTTTTTTTTTTTACATGTAGTTAATATATGCCACAACATATATTGACCGAAAAGAGGAAGAAGAAAAAGAAAAGAAAGGAAAGCTGCCGAGTAAATCATAGTTCACTAGGAAGCACAAGTGCAATATACCTAGGTATTAGGAGACTACCAAAAATCTGAAGAGCCTTAAAATGTGCGTTTTCATCCCCATGAGAATCTTTCTACTACAGGGAAGAAACATCTATGTTAAAATTGTTAACTTTTCTCGACTGAAGCAGCTGTCAATAAAGCAAATACCAAGATATGCACAGAGTTAACTCTACTCTAAACATTGAGAAGTATGATGACTCAGCTAATGAAGAAAGGTGAATTATGCTTAACTGAATAATGAAGAAAAGAATCAACCTTTTTGAAAATAAAAGATAAACTTACTATTAGAACAAAACTAGTTTACCCTTGGATCAAAATGGGTATGAGATATCAGAGAACTGTACTGAAACTTTGATGGACAATTTGACATGCCAATGGATAATGACTGTTCATTGGTGGACTTCTGTTTTTCTAATTCTTTTCTTCTGATATACAGTTCCAATTGATTAATTGGGGAAAAAGTTGAAATGGGTATTGGCTTTCACCAAACAAGATCCAATCTTTCAATCAACTCTTCCCAAATAAACCCCGGTTTTCAAGTTATTACAAACCCGGTTCCACTCCCAATTAGGCACTCTATGCACAACCAGAAAAAGCTCAATGCATTCAAGAAGCACATAACACTTTAACAGTACTGATCCATGTATCACCTGTTATAATAACAAAAGGTGAAAATATTTCCAAATACCCAGAAAAAGCTTGAACAAGAATTCTCAAAGAAACCAACACACATATACACAGAAAAAGACTCCAATTTTTCAACTAATGATCAACTAGGCACACACTAGCACATTCAAGAAAACACAAAATAGCTTACACTATTGATCCAAGTAACAGTTCAGTCCAAGATAACAAGATGGAAATTTGGCAAATACCCACAAAAGATCCAATCTTTTATCAACTCTTCCCCAAATAAACCCCAATTTTCAATTAGACACTCAAGCTCAATGCATTCAAGAAGCACAAAACACTTCCACTACTGATCCATATATCACTTATTCCAATAACAAAAGGAGAAAATTTTACAAATACCCAGAGAAAACTTAAACAAGAATTCTCAAACAAACCAACAAACACACACATATACACGGAAAAAGACTCCAATTTTCAACTTATGATCAGCCAGTTCCCAACCCCAACTAGTACATTCAAGAAAACACAAAAATCTAAAAACTATTGATCCAACTAACACTTTAATCCAAGATAACAAGATGGAAATTTTGCAAACACTCAGAAAAGACTTAACCAAGAAATCTCAGATAAACCAACAAAGATACAAAATTTCACATCATTAACCAAATGGATATTCTTAAAAAAGGGAGAAACCAACAAACACACACATACACACAGAAAAAGACTCCATGTTTTTTTTTTTTTCAACTGATGATCAACTAGGTACACTCTAATACATTCAATAAAACACAAAATAGCTTACACTATTGATTCAACCAACAATTTAGTCCAAGATAACAAGACGGAATTTTTGCAAACACCCAGAAAAGACTTAACCAAGAAAGAATTCTCAGATAACCAAACAAAGACACAAAATTTTACATAATTAACCAGATGGGTATTCTTAAAAAAGGGAGAAACCAACAAACACACACATACACACAGAAAAAGACTCCATTTATTTCAACTAATGATCAACTAGCCACAGTCTAGTACATTCAAGAAAACACAAAATAACTTAAACTATCGATCCAAGTAACACTTTAGTCCAACACAACAAGATGGAATTTTTGCAAACACCCAGAAAAGAGTTAACCAAGAATTCTCAGATAAACCAACAAAGACACAAAATTTTACATAATTAACCAAATGGGTATTCTTAAAAAAGGGAGAAACCAATAAACACACACATACACACAGAAAAAGACTCCATTTATTTCAACTAATGATCAACTAGCCACACTCTAGTACATTCAAGAAAACACAAAATAACTTAAACTATTGATCCAAGTAACACTTTAGTCCAACACAACAAGATGGAATTTTTGCAAACACCCAGAAAAGAGTTGACCAAGAATTCTCAGATAAACCAACAAAGACACAAAATTTTACATAATTAACCAAATGGGTATTCTTTAAAAAGGGAGAAACCAATAAACACACATATACACAGAAAAGGAATCCAACTTTCAACTTATGATCAGCCAGTTCCCAACCCCAACTAGTACATTCAAGAAAACACCAAAATCTAAAAACTATTGATCCAACTAACACTTTAATCCAAGATAACAAGATGGAAATTTTGCAAACACCCAGAAAAGAGTTAACCAAGAATTCTCACATTGACCAACAAAGACACAAAATTTCACATAATTAACCAAATGGGTATTCTTAAAAAGGGGAGAAACCAACAAACACACACATATACACAGAAAAAGACTCCATTTTTTCAAGTAATGATCAACTAGGTACACTCTAGTACATTCAAGAAAACACAAAACAACTTACACTATTGATCCAAGTTAACACTTTAGTCCAAGATTTGCAAACACCCAGAAAAGAGTTAACCAAGAATTTTCAGATAAACCAAACAAAGACACAAAATTTCACATAATGAACCAAATGGGTATTCTTAAAATAGAAAGAAAACAAAAGGGCTAACCTTAACATGGAAGAGAAGAAAGATCTGAAGAGTAGTACATGCCACTAGGCTTTTTGAATGCAGAAATGCCAACTTTTTGCTCTTGTGAATTTGGATTAAGGAAGTACTTATTTTTAGTTTAGTGCTTATAATTATTCAATCATAAATTAAATCAAGGGAATAATAGTAGTACTTCGTTTATTGTTCAAATATTAGTACTTTTCACTAATAATTATTCATAACTTTCCCATTCTGTTTGTTTCTTTTCTTAAATTGCTTCAAAATATTTTTTATTTTATTTTTTAAACCATATTCAGTATCACTATATCTAATTAAATCAAGTTCATTTATATATGACAAAAAATATGTTTTACAAAATGAAATTGAGACTTGCCTCTTGAGTTTGACAGTTTGTCCGAGCGTAAGAAGGGCAGTCGGTTTATTTTCTTAATAAATTAAAAGATCATTTATGTCGATTTGTTAAAATTTATAAACTAAATTAAATTACTATAAATGAATTTTTTAGTTTTGATTTTTTCGATAGGTTCGTTTGGTTATTTTAGTTTGTTTAATCATATACACACAAACTCACATGTCATGAGTAGAGTGTATGCAAAATTTATCCTTAAATAGAAAGGTTGTTTCTGATAGACTAATAAAGGTGGAGACCTTCATAGAACTACATTACAATGTAGGGTGAGGAAATTCGCAGCATATCTAGAATGATGTTTATTTCACATTTATATGTTTTTAGGTATACTTATAAATTAATAAAATTATATAAACTATAATTAGGACGAGTAAAATAAAAATCATGCCTTGTTAAGAGTGAACCAAGTATCAAATATGAAGCTATTTTGGAATAAACTCCACATATTGGCAAGGTATATTACAAAGATAAATGATAAAAAATAATTGAACACTTACAAATAGAAATTTATGTTATTATCCTTTAATTTGATAAATAGTTTTATTCTGAACACGTATCTTGTGTTACATGTTTTATAAAATTTCACTCTTTATTTTAAATTTCTCTTTTACTGATTGAATTCAAGTAGAGAGAAATAATCTATCAAACTCTGTAGTTCGATGGGAGGATAGTTTATATTTAATGTGAATAAAATACTGAGATACAAACGAATCAAGTGATAGTTATTTTTTGAGGTTAGTCTGACTGTTCTCGTCCTTGTTGGTGTAAGAAGATAGTGGTGAAATAATACGAATTAAATGGAGCTTCAGCTTCGATATTCATATTCTCCTTCCAGCAAATAAGGTGGAGTGCAGCAAGGTAGGGAAGACAGGAAAACACAAGCTCAAACGTCAGTATTTTCATTACTTGCTCCAATAAAACTCTAAAATGACATCTTTTTACCTATTTTTTTTTCCTCTTTAGCACTCAGAAAAGACAAAAAAGAATTCCAAGCAGGCGTGAATATCATGAAATGGACTATATTAGGAACAAAATTTCCTTGTTTTTCTAGCATGACAGAAGCACAAATTGGCAATTAGGAGTCAATTGAATGATCAAAATATCATTTATTGTTAGATGTAATAAATGTTATAGTTGAAAGAAATTCGACGAGTCTGTTGCGTTTTGCACCTCTAATGTATGTCCTATTTTGTGATCTACACCCTGTCCTATTATTTTTTATGATCTACACCCTATCCTCCTTATTTTTGTGCAAAACAATAGAACTGCTCTTTTTTTAAAAATTTCCAGAAGGGTAAAACAGGAAATACACATAACATAACTTTTTTTCTAATTTTTCTTTTTGCTTGTGTAGGAGGTAATTAGATCGAACTGAAACTCTTTGTCTATCCCAGATATCATACTGTCAAGACACCAGATAAACAACACGATTAGAGAACAAAACGATCTTACTAGAAGTGGATTAGAAAGCTAGAAACGTGTCTCGTTACTGAAAATCATTTGTTACTTGCTGATTCATTTGAGCTTATCTGTATTTTCTAGGTTTGGTCAAGAAAAATGAGTATCAATCATAAATTATCTTATCTGATCTTCTATCTGGAAAGTACTTTTTAGTTTTGGGTTGTCGAGATTGTTCATTTTCTTTTATTTGAATGATCGATTTGTCAAGAGTTAATACAAATAAAGTCGATTATTTGTAGGTCAAAGTTTTTACTCTTCTTCCTGTTTAGATAAATCACGAATCTTCTAATATTTTTTTCTTAAGCAGTTAACTTTTTTTGCTAATATCTTATCTTATGCAGTCTAATATAACAATTTCCGTTTTCAAAGAGTTTCTGTAAATGCAGAGGAGTTCAAGTTGCGACCAGAAATTACGCAGCTGCTAAAGGAGGCGAATGTCACGTCATAAGTGATTACAAAATTTTAGTAACTAATCATTTTCTTTTTTGGTCCATCAAGTAAATATTCTTTATGTGATCTTCTATAGGAATTCAACGTTTTCTATTGTAATGTGTGTTATGTGGAGTTCAGCACATGAGTGCTATATTTTAACAAGAAGACAAATACGAGTACACAGTGAATGGATAGTTTTGGTTTGGAAATAGGCCTACATCTTTTTTCTTTTTTGAGCTCTTTTAAAATTTTATGCATTTTATTTTGTACTCTTATTTGTTTTTCCTGTTTTACCCTTCTGGAAACTTTTAAAAAAGAGCAGTTCTATTGTTTTGCACAAAAATAAGGAGGATAGGGTGTAGATCGTAAAAAATAATAGGACAGGGTGTAGATCACAAAAAAGAACATACATTAGAGGTGCAAAACGTAACGGACTCCGAATTTGACCTCCACCTTTTCTCATCCCTTTGTTCTTTGATGAGCTCTTCGAAAGTAATGAAATAGGTGTCAGTAAATTGTAGAAATTAATATCATAATGAATATATGTAGTATTCGAAAATCATAAACATGAAAAAAATCTTTATACTCAAACAAGGAGAGAATAATTAGAACTTACAAAAAGAGGAACCTATACGTGTCTTTCCTTTTTTATTAAAAAAAGTTAAGAGTTAAAAAATGAAGGAATCAAATCTTCTTTAATAGTTTTCTTTCTTGAGCAATCAATGTCGTTTTTCTATTTATCTTTGCCAAGTTTCATTTCCTCTTAAGCAACCAAACTTTTAATTTTTATTTAATACTAATTTAAACACATATTTTTAATAATATCTATGTAATTTTTTTTATATAAAAATTGTATTTATTGATTGATACAGATCGTTAATCTAGAAATAGGGCCATCTGGAAAGGTACATTTAGCAACAAATTTCTGCAATACAACTATCTTGGATCACAAAGAAGAATATAAAAAAGAAAAAAACCAAAGAGTATTTTTCAACATACATTTGTAATATAATCAAACATAAAAATATTTTGTAATACAGGAAACCTAAGTTTAAACGACACTTGACTAGGACATGCTATATTGTAATTTGGATCACTTTTCTTCAATGGATCCGTACACATGAAATCTACAAATTAATGCTTTCCATGGCTCTCTTGATGTTTCTTATGTTCAAGGTGACGAAGTTCTTCAGGAAGTGCGACCAAATAAGAAAAAGCCATGCCACCAAAACAAACATGATAAACCGGTTCAACGGAACTAGTTACGATATATCTCGTATGATAATTGTCTAAGCCTTTGGCTATAGCTCTCCTAAAAAATGAAAACATTATAAATTTGTAAGCTTCAAATAGGAATATTAGAAGGAAAAAATGATGAGGTTCTTGTAAGAGAATCACAAAAGGAAGACAAAGTAGAAGTTTTAGAAATGGAGTTAGCAAATGGAATAAGACATAAGAAGTTGGGTCGTTATTGTGCCTTTTAACTAACTACGTGTGCCAATGTGATCCTTAAGTTTTGGATAATGTGAGGCTCTTTTGTTGTAGTTCAGTTATTCATATTGGGTGTGTGTATATGCAAGTGTGTGTGAATGAGACTGTTATTTGATTTTATGGTCTGAAAATTTTATAAGTTGTGAAACATGCGATCCAAACATAATCATAAGTATATTCAAGATCTAAATTCAACGTGTTTAACCTTTAAGGATCTTAGTATTAAATTCGTTTTATTTTTTAAAATTATGAGTTCAGATATATCATATTTTATGTTTAGCATCAAAAGTACTGAATTCAGATGAACCTGACGTCAAACTTCTACATTCGCTCATGAATTCACAGTAACCATAATTATTCAAAATAGATAATGTTTTCAAAGATTTTGTGATTCAGTGTGAACTTTATTTGATTTTATATAAAATTTTCCAAGAGATTTTTTTTTATGTAAAGATTTGAAAATAAAGCATAAAAATCTAAAGATTTGAAAATAAAACATAAAAATCTTTACAAAAGTCATTTCTTCTCTTCGAATTATAAAGAGTTATATTAAATTATTTCCTCTGCGTGAAGGGCGATTTCAAACACTTATGAGGTTGAGGCGTAGATGTTCATGGCCCATTTCCCCTTGTTTGCGACAACTGTTAGTAAGAAGGGTATTTTGAGCTATTAGGACTTAGGAGGACATTTTTTAGCCAAAAACGTAACGACGAGAGCGTTTTTGAGCCAAAAACTTAATGGAAGGTAAATTTGACCTATTTCGAATAGTTCAAGGATATTTTGGCCCCTGTTCCAAAAAATTACATAGAAGGAGGTAGTGATGTAAACCAGGCATAAGCAGTAGAAGCAAATAGCCAAGATCAAACTTGCATGTAATATAGACAACACATAATCAAGATCTTAATTAAACATA
The DNA here is from genome assembly GCF_029784015.1 of Lycium ferocissimum. NCBI lineage: Eukaryota > Viridiplantae > Streptophyta > Magnoliopsida > Solanales > Solanaceae > Lycium > Lycium ferocissimum. The sequence continues at coordinate 24,462,909 of NC_081353.1, read as the reverse complement.
AAACCGATACTTATCTCTTGAAGCGTGAATGTGGCCGCGTATCTAGCCTTCAAGCATGAGCAAAAGTTGTCCACGCGTTCATCCTTCAGTTCCACAGTCTCCTGTTGTGTAACCCGAATAATACCAGAATTTGTGAGATGAAAAATGTATAGAAACTTGTAATGGCCATCACCTCCTTATGGAATAAGAGCCATTTTATAACTACAGGTTTTAGGGTTTACACCCTATTTCCAAACCTGCTAGATCTTACTTTTCCACCAAGAAATAGGATTTCATTTAATTCTTTGTTATTCGGGCACAGCCGGGACCACAGAATTTAATTACGAGGCTTCCTATTATGAAATTAATTCAAAATATCTGAATTAATTCTATCATAATAAATTACGAATTATTCCACTAAAAATTCGTAATTGCACTCCTCAGTTCAATTTCGAAATCTTTCATTAAATCTTATTTAACTCCCCATGTTGAGATTACAGATACCAATCAATTCAATTCAATTACTGACAATTTGATTCATTGACTAATTACATCCTTTATACTTCCGCTTAACTTATTTCATATGACGAATACAAAATCCACCTACAGGGTTTTCACATGAAAACTTAAAAACATCCATAAAGGGGTATCATCAACCTCAAAGTCGAGACATGGATTTTATCAACTAATTATTATTTCTCAAATGTTTTTTGTCATTATCCAATTTACCAGGAATACAAAGACCCGCAATTGAGTTGTACCTTTTAATAATGAACGAATCACATTGATCATAATAATCATATCAAGATTAAGAGTATAAGTATATTTAATGAGCTAGAGAGGTTGTTTTATATATTCAGTACAAAAACACTTATCTCTACTTGGTCCGTTCAATACATACAAAATGTACTAGCACAAGAAGTCGGAACTATACCGTTCCCATAATGAAGATAATTATATTTAATCTTGTGCTACAATCGTATCGATAACTTTGTCCAATTTCCATCTTAAATTGTGAACATAAACTTACTTATAAGAACCGATGATTTAATCTTCCGTGTATAAGCTAAACTTTATACACCAAAACATTTACAATATAAGAAAAGGACATGCATACTAGTACATGATCTATTTAAGTCTTTATTAAAATTGAATAAATAATTATTCTATAATAAATACTATATCCAAACACATGGTTTTTAGTATATATCCAAACAATCTCCCACTTAGACTTTTAACCATGACAATTGTTAGAATATACCATATCTAAATCCATGGTTAATAGTATATACCCCAACAATCTCCCACTTAGACTCTTAACCATGCATCTACAACTTTCACATGTATTTCTTTTTCACAACTATCAAAAGTGTTAGCCAATAAGATCTTTGCAAAAAAAATTTGCCAAGTTATTTTGTGATGCAACTTCGTCTAGTAGTACTTCGTCATAACTGACCAGTTCTATACTAAGATCTTCAGAGATCCTATAATGAAACTCTCTCAAAAGTGTATTTCTTTTCAGGATCCTATCATGAAATTATCCCAAGAGTATACACCGAACCGATCTTGATTATTGTTCTCCCACTACGACAAAGTACTACTACTAGTATAGTCACACTATCATATTCCTGAGTCTTAATATTATCTTCATTGCCTTTCGGTATTGAAATATTAACGACTTCATATGGTGTTCTTTGCTCAACATCACTCCCATTACTTAGAGGTAGTGAATTTCCTTGCGTCTATTAACATTTCTCCCACTACTTAAATGTAATGGAACGTCAACCCTGACTTGTCGGTTGGATGTTCTTGAACTTCTAAATTTTTAGATGACTCATTTGCTATTTGCTTAGTTCCTGTAAAACTAGTTTACTTCTAGGAACTTGGATTATTAAATAGTCCTTTTCAAAAAATCTGGCATTTGTATTAACAATTACCTTATTTTCTTTTAAGACAAGAATAAAACTCCTTTCATTCCCTTTGGATATCTAATAAACATGCGTACATCCGTTCTTGATTCTCACTTATCTGTTTTCCCTTTAAACACATGTGCTAGACAACCTCATATCCGAATATGTTGCAGATTTGGCTTACATCCAATCCACTGTTCTATGGGTATCAAAGGTACTAACTTAGAAGGAATTAAATTAAGAATGTAACTCGCAGTTTCTAAGACATATCCCAAAACAAATAAGCAAATATGAATAAGTCAATCATTAATCTTACCACCTTCATAAGAGTCATATTTCTTTTCTCTTCCACACTAATCTATTGTAGAATACTTGGTGTAGACAATTGAAATGCAACCCCTCTATCTGATAAGTAACTAATGAACTCTACAAAGAGGTACTCACTACTACGATCAAATCGCGGTGACTTAATATATTTTCCCTGACACTTTTTCATTTTCACCTTAAATACCTTCAAATTTTCAAAGTATTCGGACCTATAGAGCATCAAATAATATATTCAGATCATGAGTAATCTTCTATGAATGTCACAAAATAATCAAAATCACCTCTTGCCTTGAAGTTCATTATACCACACAAATCAGAATGGATTAGCTTAACTTATCATTAACTTTATTTTCTTTTAAAAGAAAAGGTCTCTTAGCATTTTTCCTTCTAAATAGGACTCACAAGTTGGTAGTGCCTTCACTTTCAATGAACCTTGAAAGTTGACCCTTTGACCAACTTCGAAATCCTATCCAGATTAAAATGACCTAGACACAAGTGCCACAGATAAGCTTATTCAATTCCCGAAAAAAAAAATTATCTTATGAGACAGATTAACATTATTTTGTTCGTAAGAGATATTAATTTAAAGTATCCACGCATCAATGTACCACAAGAGATAAAATGTTTATCAAACTCGATAACATAAGAGTTACAAGAAAAATAAACTAACTATCCATCTCTTGTTTGGTTAGAAACTGAAAATACATTCTTTCTAACAAAAGGTACATATAATGCATTCTTTAAATTAATGTCTTATCTCTATCAGAAGAAATTCCTGACTACTAGTAAGTGGGTTGGATAAAGTCTATTGAGAATTTGAAATATAATCATTAAATAGATCATTAGTTATGTAGTAAGAATAATAAAATTTAAAACACACATCACACATACAACCATGCATACTGAATAGCTAGATTCGATAGGGAAACTTAACTATTCATGCAAACTATATGAGTCATGTCAGATAATTCACCCCATAAATTAAAACAGGACCAACTCAGATGGAGAGTAAACAACTAATTTAAGTTAGGTAAATATCACTTTTAATAAACCCTAGTTCCATTGAACCAACGTGTAACTCAGTTGGAGAGTCAAGACAAGCTATCAATTAACTAGGGACTGAAGCACAATAATTAACCATAATGAATCTATCCGATGGGGAAGAAGACCTATATGTCAACATATGAACTCATTATATCACTCTTATATACAATCGAGACCATAGGGAATGAACCCTACTACCATCGTTTGAAGAAAAAAAATTTACTTAACAAATTTTTTCCGGAAAACAGAAAAATGCCCAAACACCCTCGACAAAAAATTACAGTGTATATGTAGGGTAGATTTTCTTTGTTTATGTACATATATTAACTTTTGAATACCCTAAACAAATGCAAAAGGTTAGCTCAAGTGGTCTAGGGTATTCAAAATTGTCTCTAGCATCCGAGGTTCGATTCCTAAGGACAACATTATTTTTTATATTTAGCTTTTGTTGTTTTTTTAAAACCCCCTAAATGAAAATCCTGGATCTGCCACTGGGTAGGGCTGTTCAAAACTGAACCATAACTGATGACCTAACCGCAAAATACGTTTATTAGTTTATTATCGGGTTTCACTACAAGATAAACAGTCATTAGCGATGAAAAAATTATAATTAATGGCTTAACAATGCGGGTTACAAATTACTCAATATGGATAAACTGTTAACACATTAAAAATGGTAAAATTTACATTTATACTCTTTTTATATATAAGTAGTTTAGAAAGTATAGAAAATTAGAAACCTAAATGTTAAACTCTGCGCTTGAATTTCAAATATTTCTGATAACCCATTTGAATTTCAAAAGTTTTGTGATGTGTGTACGTGCTTTTTCTTTCTTTCCCGTTTGTTTCGACTTTTCTACTTCAGTTATAGTTTGAATGTGTGGTTTCGCTAGTGGTAAGCGTTAGAAAGTGCTCAAATCTCATGCTCCAATTATATTAGAAAGTAATAAGAAAGTTCTTGAATTTCATGCTTCACTTTAGCATATTCAAGGGTGAATCTTTTGGGTTTTGCCCTTTTTTTATTTGACTGTGTTGATTAACCGATAAGCCGATTGATAACTGACTGATAATCATTAGATCCAAACCGAATCAACCGATATCTTATTGGTAAGGTTAGAGGATTAGTATATTTGAAAACTGATAACTGATAAGCCGAACTGTTTAACACAAATAACCAAACCGCCCGATAACCACCCTAGTAGGAGGATGAAAAATATCAAAGGCAAAACAGAAGGGTCAAAAATGCTCTTAGCGTACCTCCTTCCGACTATCGGATCAAATTTGCCCTTCCTTCCATCTAAATAGCTCAAAATTGTGCTCAACGTATTAGAAACAACTCAAATTAAAAATTAAAAATGCCTCCTTCCGCCTATTGAAAAGTCTTAAATTTCCCCTCCATTAACGACACAATTATATTGTATGGGGATAAAATTTGTAGGCTCCAAGTGGACGTATCACAGGACAACACGTGTAAATAAGTACAGGTCATGTCCAAGTCAGCGGAAGACCAGTCCCGAAGGCATTTGAGTAGCTCCGAGAAGATCATACAATTCCGGAGGCAACAAAGCACAGGAGGCCCGAAGGTACAAACTATCATCCCGACCACATAAGAGCTCAACGGACGACTGTTACAGAATCCCAGAAGCTCCACCCAATCGTAATAAATGGACACATTAATTACCATTTATTGCTCATTATTACTCATTATTTCTCGTTATTGCCCCGTAATAATAACGGCGGGGAGCGTAACTCATGGGATGTGAACCCCATAGCTCAAGTATAAATAGGGTTCTTAGTTCATTGTTAAAAAAAAAAAAAAAAAAGAGAAGGGGGAATTCAGGCCTAACAATTTACCAAGTTTCAATATAGCAAAACACAACACCTTTACTTCTCATTTGTCTCCGAAGTTATAAGCTTTGTGTCGGATCCAGGCGGCTCCCGTAGCAATCTTCACTGAAGGATTCTTTGGGGCTCAAGTCAATCAGGCTCTTGATACCTCTTTTATTATGTCAGTTTTTCCTGAGTTTTCATTTATTCATTGTTTATTGTCATAATCTTTCTTGTTACTTGTGCAAATCAGCATACATTTCCTTAAAACCACTATATAAATTCAAGGGAAAAGGTTACAAAACATACTCTAACTTTGGCCAAAATTGCTATAACACACTTCAACTTTGCGGGGGTTTTATGACCCCCCTGGACTATTTTTTTTGTGTATTATTGAGGGTATTATCGGGTGATATGGACAAAAAAGTGAGCACATAAAGAAGGATTATTTGGAATTTAACATGGCAAATAGAGACGGGTCAGTTCATTTTTAAGTCCACCCTTGCGCGCTCAACCAACATGTGCTCACTTGCTTGTCCACGTCACCCGATAATACCCTCAATAATACACAGAAAATAGTCCAGGGGGGTTATAGGACCTCCGCAAAGTTTGAGTGTGTTATAGCAATTTCGGCCAAAGTTAGAGTGTGTTTTGAACTCTTTTCCCGTATAAAAAAGAATTTTTATAATTTTATACAGTTGGTGTAAAAATGATATTTAGGCTATTAAATCATTAAGAAGATAATTACAACTAATTTTTCATAGTAAAAGAATTTAATCTTTATATATAGCTGGTGATGTAATTTATCTTCTTAAAGATTAAAAAAAAACACCTGAACAACAATAGGCGGATCCAAAATTTGGTGACTATAAGTGCCTTTGTCTTCAATACAAAGATTTCTAGTATATTACAACTATATACAAGTGTCAATATGGGGCTTTTGTCGTCCTCACATCATTTTTTGAGCAATGAGGCTGCTACACATCACAAAGGCAACTATAGAAATTTCAACATTTGTGCTTAATTACACCTGGCTGCATACTCCAATTGGCTTTTCTACCTATTCTCAGTTTTGTGCTTTGCTATTTTCTTAAGATACTGTTGCTAACCCTTTACTATTGAAGTACAGTGTACTTATTTAAGGATTTTGCCCCTTATTTGATTATATTTTATATTGTTTGTTCTTTTGTTTCCTTGGTAAAATTTAAACTTTGGAGCCAAGTTATTTTCTTTTCTAGCTGAAGGGGTGTGTTTGGTATGAAGAAAAATATTTTCTAATTTTCTCATGTTTTGTTGGGTTTTTGGAAAGCATTTTCTCTTGAAAAATAAGTTTCTTAAAAATAAGGAAGCGACTTTCCTAATGGGAGTAGAAAAAACAAGTTTCATAAGTTAGCATTTTAAGTTCGTTCTCTCCTTCTCACCTTTCAATGTCCCTAACCCCCATCCCTAGATCACCCTCGGACCCAGCTCTCCACCCCACCCCACCCCATCTGTATAATGTTTTCCTATATTATATTTAAATATTTCTGGGATTATATCTTTTTGCTTACTTATCAATAATAAAATAAATAAAAAATCACTTATCTTCCACCGCTATATTGTGTGTGATTGTTACGTTACATATTTTTAAAGTATTTATCTCATCCACCGTTAATTTGTTGATGCACCTTACGTCATGTTTTTCTTTAAAGAAAATCAAAACCTACTCTTTTATGGGTTTAATTAGAAAATGGTACAAAATATTTAAAATCACTTAATTAAGGTATTTTTATGGATACGATTTTTCTTCAAAAGAACATTTATTTTAATTCTGACTTTGGTTTAAACTTTAATTTCTTTGCATGCACAAGCCATGTTCTTAGCTTTTTCTTTTCGTAGAATTTGTATTAAATCTTTTTTTTTTCTACAAAAAGAGGTTAGTGCAATGACTTTTAGTAGATTAGTGTATAAAATATTTTCAAGAATTAATAAATTAACATCTTTTAAAGAAAAACAGGACAAGAACCTTTAATTTTCCTTTAAAATTTGTTTTGTGCAATTACATTGGGGGTTGAAGAAGAGGGAATAGGAGAAGAGGTTATGCTATAAATAAATGTTTGTAATTTTATGTTTGTATGAGGTTATATATTTTCTGTTTTGAATCAAGTATAATCCTCGTGTAATTAGTTAATATTTTATCACTACTAAAAAACCAGCGTTTAGTGACTGAATATTAGCGACAGACCATATTTTGTCGCTAATTAACGATGGATTAGCTACGGAATGCTCATTTTGTCTCGAGAAAAGCAACTAAAATTTTATCTCATTATATAGCGATGGATTAGCAATGAAAACCGAATTTCGTCACTAATTATTAGTGTGAAATTTTGGCGCCTTAAATTTCACTACAGATTTAGCAACAGAAGAGGCGCGCCAAATTTTATTTTTATGTAGCGACAGATTCAGCAACGAAAAATCCGTCGCTAGACCTTTCAATTTTTCTCCAAAAAATATATATTCGCAGCAACGGAAAAATTCATCGCAATATTAATTATCAAAAGAAGTCAATGTATTATTTGGCGATGGAAGATAAAATCCGTCGCTATTCCGTCGTTAAGTATTAAAAAGGTACACATTTATTTCCTCTCACTTCAAACACACCCAACATGTATATATATATATATATATATAGAGAGAGAGAGAGAGAGCACAATATAGAGAGAGATATATATATATTGTGAACTAGATCAAAATAATGTGAATCTAGGGTTTCTATTGTGAGAGCATCTTTTATCTAAGAGAGTATATTATGATTTTTCTATGTTTTATGGGCAATTTCTTTCTTCTTTATCTCTTTCTTTGTGTTTTTCGACATTAAATCTAAAATAGAAATTAAGAAATCTGTGTTTTTTTGCTTATTATCTAAAGAATTAGCGTCGTTAAGTGTTTTTTTTGCTAAAATCGAAGTTGGATGTCTTGAAAATCTGGGTTTATAATTTATTTGAAGGTTAAGTGTTGGGAATCTCTATTTGGGCCAAAATACGATGAAAATGGAAATTCGACCTTTGTTTGTGCTAAACCTTGTAGTGTAATATTATTTGGTGCTTAAAGTTCGTTTTAATTCGTTGCATGTGGAGAAAAAGCACGAAGAACTCAACATTCTTTATATTCGTGATTTGAAATCGGTATTAGTGAACCGGGTTTCTTCCTCGATTCTTAAAACTCGGCTTATTCACATCCAAATATTGGTATGATAGTGGCATTGATTGAATATTTTAAGATTTTTTGTACTTTCTTCTCTTATTCTTCGTTTATTTTCTAAGCCCTTTTTCTTGACCGGTATGAATGCATTCTCTTTTAAAATTTTACTATATTTGGTTCATTCTAGTGTGGCTGTAAATTGAAAGTCTTTTTTTTTTTTTTTTTTGGTGAGAATTAAAATTGGGGAAAAAGAATTTCATTGGTGCTAGAATCTTAGTTTGCTTTTGCTGAAATTTTGTGTTTCAACCCCATGTAAATGATGATTGATCTTTTCTTCATGTTGTAGTTTTCCATTGTATAGCAAGTGCAAAATAATTCACTGGGGGAAGATTAAGGTTTCCAAAAGAATCATGCATGTCAACTAATTAATTCCCTTGTTTAACTAATTTTTTTAAATGTAAAAAGCTTAGTTTTTTTATTTAGTCATAGCTCGTAAACTACCGATTCTGCTAGCTGTTGATTCTTTCCCCTTGTTTTGTATTTTGATTGAAATTGTAGTGATTATTGTTTTGTAAAGGTTATATTTTTTTATGGGTTTTTTCTTATATGACATTTTTTTTAGCTAATAATTTTGCAAAGAAACACAGGTAGTCAATTTTTTGATGAAGAGAAACTTAGGTAGTCACTGTAACTTATACGTATTTGCGTAGTCTTGGACAATGTGATAATCTAGTAATTTTCAGTGAGTAACCTAATCCGCTGGATTATACTTGTTGTATTCTGGGATTTATTATAGCTTACTATTTTGAAGTTCTTATTTTGGGAAATTGAAGGTTGGAATTTGAGGTGATTAAGGTGAAAAGTTTCTTTTGTGGTTTCAGTTAAAGCTTTTATTCACCATTATTATGAAGAAAAGTGAACAATATGTTTTGTTTCAGTTTCTCATTTTTTTTTTAACTAAAAGGTGAATGATATGTTCTGTTTCACTAAGTTATTTCAGCTTGTTCTTCCATTTAGAGGTCATTCGGTTGTATTAATGATATGAAGACAGAACATTAATTTGATTGCTTTGTTTATGTCAACATTAATAGGAACATGAATAATCTAGAGCGTGATTGGATGTACGATACGTTGGATGGCCGAGGGGGTATAAACTCTAGCTTTGTAACCGGTATAGATAATTTTATCTAGTTTGCACTTTCTCAATGAAATTACATGAGCGGTAACAAGGTTAGATGTCCATGTAAAAAATGTCCAACATTAAATACATGGATGTTGAAATCGTTGAATATCACCTTTTTAATTTTGGATTTGTTAAGGACTATTTTGTTTGGGAGTATCAAGGGGAAAAAGATGTGATCGGTGAGATAGCTTCTGGTAATGATTTGCACGGTAGTTCTCAACCTGAATTGGGATTCGAAAATCCATACCGACAAATGGTCTTGGATGCAGCTGGTCCCAACTTTGGTCGGGTTCGAGTTCGCAATCTTATAGCAATATTGAAGCCGATTCTTCTCATCCTTATGAACCTTCAATAGAGGAGGAGCCTAATCCTTCAATGGAGGAGGAGCCTAATCCCGAGTCCCAAAGATTTTACGATTTGCTACAAGCTGCTGATGAAAAATTATATCCCGATTCTTCTCTCTCTCAACTTGCAGTAGTCTCTAGAATGTTAAATATTAAAACGGAGAATACTTTGTCACATAGAGGTTATAACCAAATGATACAATTGTTGAAAGAGGCTTTACTCGAAGATAACAAAGTGCTTGATAGCTATTATCGACTAAGAAACTAGTGCGTAGTTTGGGTTTGCCGGTTGAAAAGATTGATTATTGTGATTCGGGATGTATGTTGTATTGGGGTGATGAGGAACACCTTACATCTTGTAAATTCTGTGGCAACCAGAGGTATAAGCGACGTGTCGGCTCTCATAAGAGGAAATTGGTCCCTTACAAGAAAATGTATTATTTTCCTTTGATTCCTAGATTGAAAAGATTATATGCATCCCGTGCTACAACTGCCAACATGAGATGGCACCATGAGCACATACAAGAGGATGGGAAATGTGTCATCCACCAGACTCTGAGGCTTGGAAGAACTTCAAACTTCAATGAAACTCATTCTTTTTTTGGCTGAAAAACCAAGGAATGTAAGGTTGGGTTTATGTCTTGATGGTTTCCAACCATTTAGTCAATACTGGGAGGAAATACTCTTCGTGGCCGATGATTGTCACCCCATACAATTTTCCTCCAGGAATGTGCATGAAAGAGGCATATATGTTCCTAATTGTCATTGTTCCTGGGCCAAACAATCCCAAACATAAAATTGATGTTTATCTGCAACCTCTAATAAAGGAATTGACCTTGTTGTGGGAGACAGGAGTAGAAGCATTTGACATCTTGAAAAAGCAAAACTTTCAATCGAGGGACTTTGATGTGGACAATCGTTGACTTCAAAGATATTCTATGTTATCGTGGATGATGGATCACGGGCAAGTTAGCATGTCCTTATTGTATGGAGGAAACACAATCCTTTAGATTACAACATGGCAGGAAAATATCTTGGTTTGATAGTCACAGAATGTTCATTGACCAATATCATCCTTTTAGGAGAGATCGTAAAAACCTTCTCAAAGGTAAGACTGTCAAAAGACTATCACCACCTTATAGAACAGGAGAGGAAATTTTGAACCAAATTTGTGACTTGGGGATAAGGAAAGTAATAGAGTTAGATGCACAGGAAGTTAATTAGAGAATATGTAAGTCTTGTGGGTGGAAAAAGCGAAGCATATTTTGGGATTTGCCTTATTGGAGTTCTAACATGATTCGACATAATCTTGACGTCATGCATATTGAAAAAATGTCTTTGATAATGTATTTAATACGCTCTTAATATTGATAACAAAACCAAAGACAATCTACAATCACGTCAAGATATGGTAAATTATCGCGATCGACCACAACATTGGCAAAGGATACTAGTGGAAAATATCCAAAAGCTATATATACAATAGATAAGGAAGAAAAAACTATCTTGTTCAATTGGGTGAAGGGTTTGAAGTTTCCAGATGGGTATGTTTCAAATTTGGGTAGATGTCCAGACACAAACATGAAAAGTTTATTTGGCATGAAAAGTCATGATTGCCATGTGTTCATGCAACGACTAATGCCTATTGCTTTTTGTGAACTGCTTCCAAGAATGTATGGCAAGCACTTACGTAATTGAGCTTATTTTTTAAAGCTCTTACTTCGACCACTCTACGAGTGGATGACATGGAAAGATTAGAGGCAGACATCCCACAAATCTTGTGTAAGTTAGAACGTATATTTCCCCCTGGGTTCTTTGACTCAATGAAACATCTGCCCGTGCACCTGCCATATGAAGCAAAGATTGTTGGACCTGTACAATATCGATGGATGTATCCTTTTGAAAGGTAAATTTGAAACTTTATGTTCAAATTGTGACAAGTAGGCTATACATAACTTTTCTAATATAATGGTCCATCCATTTATGTATTTAGGTACCTCGGAACTCTTAAAAGAATGATTGGGAATAAAGCTAGTGTTGAGGGTTCCATTTGTGAAGCATACTTGATGAAGGAGTCAACACATTTGTTTTCTCATTATTTTGAACCTCATGTCATGACACGTAATCACGATGTGGACCGTAATGATGATGGTGGTGCTATAGAAGATCTTGAAGGAAGTTTATCAATATTCACCCATCCTAGTCGACTATGGGGAGAAGCAAAAAGGGGAATTTATCCTTGAAGAAATCAAGGTCGCCCAAACTTACATTTTACTAAATTGTAAAGAGGTTGAACCGTTTGTGAGGTAGCATTTGAATGTTAAACTTTCTTATTATTATAAATATATCCATATATATCATGACTTTCTATTGAACTTATTTTTTGCAATGAAGTATGTACGTGCAACGTCTGCAAGGAGAATTCCCGAATCTATCTCAAGGTCAAATAGATGAGAGACTTGAAGCATATTTCTCTAAATGGTTCAAGGAATATGTAAGTTTCAACAATCATTAATTTTTATACAAGATGTTATTAAATTCTGAAATTTAACTAAGTCTTACATTTTTTCAAATAGGTCCGCTGCAACCATATTTGAGAATAAATTCTTGCGTAGTCTTGCTCATGGACCACTAATAGGCTCTACATGTCATTCGTTGTATTTTATTAATGGATACAAATTTCACACATGACAAAGTATGGTAGCGCAAGATCAACAATGAACAATGGAGTTTGTATCTCGGATCCAAATTTTGGTGATTAATATGGACGGATAAAAGAGATTATACAAGTGGAATTTCGTGAAGATCCTTTAAAGCAACCGTGTTATTCAACTGTGTGTGTGTGTGTGTGTGTGTGAATGGTTTGATCCAACTATGGATGTTGGTGTTAAAAAGCATAATCAAGACAAATTGGTTGATGTTAATCATCGTCGTCGATATAAAAAATATGAATCTTTTATTCTTGCGATGCAAGCAACTCAAATGTGTTATGTCGTATCCTAGCAAGAAAAAGGATAAGGATGATTACAACTCGTGTGTTGAGGGTCAACCCTTGGAATGTTGTTGAATTACCCGATGAGGAAGTAATGGTGACAACTCGCATTTGAATGTTCCATTCCAAGTTGAAGAAGTTGAAGTCCACGAGATAGATATGAATGTTTCAATTGATGAAAATATACTCTTATATGATCCAAACGGGAATGCAATTGAAATGGATGAACCCATCGATGATAGGTTATTACCGTAGCATCATGAAATCCAAGACGAATCTACAAGAAGAGTATGAACCGAAGAAGAGTATGAAACGAGGAAATCGAGGAGGATGATAAGAGTTCGAAGAAGGAATGTATAGTGACTAATGCTTAGTAACATGTGTTATTGTATCTTTATTGTATTTTGCTTAAGATTTGGGTGTAAAAATTTCTGATGGATGGTTGAGTGTTTTGATTTGCACCACAGTTTTTCTTTATATGTTTTATTTAAACCTATTTTACCACTTTCATCGTTACTTGCTGAATCTTGTAGTGTACTATGCGCCTATGTTGTTTGATATATGCCTTTTTATTTATATTTGGGGTTACGTGCTTAAGTTCGTAGCCAAAATACTTGCTTGGGATAAAGTAACATGTAACTAAAACCATTAAATCCTTTATTAGACTTTTATATTCCATTATAGTTTTAGTTCAACCTTTGATAGAATCCTCCTGATGTTATTTATATTACAAATACGTAGTGGACGGGTCGAATTCATTGACGTGCTACTCATTGAAGGTTCTGCATTTTAGCTGTTGTTGTTGAGGTATTGTTGCGTGCTATTGAAGTTCTTCTCACTTAAGGTTCTTCATCTCTTCTCTCTCTATACAATATGTTAGCTAATGTTACTTATAGATTGTCTTAATTTGGTACTACAAATTACTAATGAATCAAATAACAAACCTAATAACTTGACTACTGATTTGTATAAAATGATAAATAGTTGTTGTTGATGACAAAGAACTGCTACATTTTTTCTACAACTGATGAGCAAGTATGACCAAAATTGAATTTGATGAAAACTACTGCTTGTGTTGTCATGTATTCTGTATTTTCTGAATTCTGCAATGTGAACTTCATGCTATGCTGTAGATTTTCAGGTGCTGCAATTTGAGATCCTGCAAAAAACTTGATACAAATTACTGCATGTAGTAAAACCAAACCGCATATGCAGCTTTCATTAGTTCTACCACACCGCATAATTCCTAATATTTCACAAAAATTCCAAATCCTATCTTTGATGTACCGAAAACTAGCAATTAAGTGACTGCTCCATTATGTCCATTAACCGCTTGCTTCAAAATATTCGCAGTTAAGATACAAAACTTGGGACCTATGCCCCACAAGATGGTGTCATCCGTAGCGATGAGAACCGAGAGTGAGAGCTCGACCGAGCCCAACTTGAAAGCCCTTAATCCACCGCAGATCGCTTGGCTTTGTCCAAAGATCTTGGTGAGGCCCTCCATAGCTAGAATAAAAAGGAACGGAGAGTTAGGGGTCGGGTCTTAGGCCCTTCCGAGGAAAGAAGCCTACCGGTCCTCTCGTTGACAAGCACCGAGAATTTAACCGAAGATTCCTTAGAATTTTCTCATATTTCATTCTCAAATAAATCTTCTCCTCATGTCTATATATATCTAGTTCCTTTCCTCGTCTTCTCGGTTGACTATTTTTGTCGCGAGACCTACCGTATATGAATTAAGATCTCTCCGGACATCTCAATTGTTACATATTCCTTTATACTTTTATCGTGGGGTTCCTCAAGCGCATTCCTTATCGATTTGGTTGTTTTAGTAATTCGAGCTTAATTCTCAAGGTGTCCTGGACGGAGGGCCGAATTTTGTGATACGGTGGTACTAGGTTACCGGTGATGACAAATGTAATCTAGCCTTAGAAACCGTTAACTTCCTTGTGTCTAGATTGTTTCTTCCCCGATTGTAATCCTTGATAGCAATATTTGATCCCAACACAATATTTTCCATTTGTTGTCCCTTCCTCAAGGGAATGAGCACAAAGTGCTAATACCACCCATTGAGAAAGATTCAATCAATGGATCATGTGTGTCATACTATGTATAATTTTCCCTTTTATTGGAATTCAACAATGCTTCTTGTAATTACTAATATATAGAAAGACAGGCTTGAAGCAAAATCGGTCGTTGTCTTGCCAGCTTGCCGACCAAGGCCTACTTTTGTAATTTCAATCTTAATTTTAGTCTTCGTGTCTAAAACGTGTGGACTCAGATAATAGCTGTTGCACATGCGCAGTCCTAAATTGCCCTTCAGCTATGTTGACGATGAAGTGGTCGCTTCAAATTGTGGGTAATTTGTGTGCTTTAACTCTCTTTTCGTTTTCTGCTCTGCTGTTTCCTGATCATCTACCTTTGTTTGGTTGTTTGATTTCTGAGGTGATGAGCAATCTGTTACCGCTAATTTTCGCACAATTATTGGGTCCTTTTCCGCTATAATTTCGATTCTCTTATTCTTCTTTGTACTTATAATCTTTCGCAAGTTTCTGCAGTTCGTTGGTGTTGATTGTCTTTTCTTTTTCCGTTCGTAAAAGCTCGTTGAAGATTGCTGATCACCACGAGAAGGAGATTGCCTACGCTTTTAGTACCAATTTTGAGGATAAAAGGTAGTTTTCCAGATCTATGTTTAAAAGTTGTGTTTGCTCTTTAGTTGAAATAAATTAGTGTTTGGTCGATATCATACATGAATCAGTTTACAGCTTGTGTTATGAGCAGTTATTATTCTTTATTTTAGTTAATTAGAATAACAAGAGTACATTCTTTGAAGTGTAACTCTCTTGTATGTTTGTATAACTTTGTACATGTAAAAATCATTGTCCATGTGAAGCTTCTATAAACTATTCAAATTCTACAGATATCTAAGGGTAAGAAAAAATAGCATGACGTTGCTGCCTGAAACAAAAAGCGTCAGTCCTCGACAGAAACAAACTCTAAAATCAAGCTCAAGAGAGCTAATTTATATAAACAATTGTTCACTTTCTGTAAGAACATGGTTTTCATGATCTATTTTTAATTTACATCTACACTCATTCTTAATATGTGTAGTTTGAGAGAACCATCATTTGCTCAGATACTATAACAGAAACAAGAAGATATGGATTCATAGCTACAGACAGGTAATAAACAAACCATGTACAACCAGTTTGACATTGTTTCATGGGTTTGATTCCAACTATAAGTTATTCGTAGGTTTGTTACAATTGGAATTTTCTATTTTCACCACATTGTTTTCCTTTGGTGGTTGAAAAACTTACAGCAGTAGCAGTTTTGGTAATATTTAGTTCTTCATAGTAATTGTAAAATTCAAATTTTTGCATAAGAAGTGCAAAATTAAAATAGGTTGTATTCCATCTAGTTGTTTGAATTATATTACAGGCACGATACTGAAAACTCGGAAAAGAACACAATTGCAGTAAAAGGAGGTGAAACCAACAAACCCAGTAAGAACAACCAATTTGTCTGCACGGATGTGCTGCCTACGATCCACAACAGATACTTCATCTAAAATTTCCTGATCTCAGTTTGGTCCCCTTTTCTTCAATTTGGTCTCTGCTTTTGTTTTTCCAGTTGCACATAGACTTTTGCTGCTTCAAGTATTAGAATAACCTCACATAATTCTACGAAAATAGAATAGTTCTATTGGCCACAAAATATCTTACTATATGTAACTTTGGTTTTTATGTACTTGATTTTAGATGGAGTTAGATTACCCGAAAAAAAAAAAGATGGAAGTAGTTGCAGAAAAATGAAGATAAAATATGTGGTTGATTAGATTTAGATTGCTGTGCAGGGAAAAGAAAACAATATATTCCTTCTTTTCCCGTATAGCTGATGTCTTGTACTGCATAAGTTTTCCTGCTATGCTAAAGACTCATTATCAACTTGGGGACCAAATGTTGAATTATGCAATACGCGTAGTATGCTTAGAGCTGCATAGGCGATGCCTAATATGCTTCAAGCTGCATAACATTTTCTAATATGTTGGGCCCATGCACAGCACGGGCTAATGTAACTAGTACGTAAATACGTGACCACCAAATCAAATAAGTTTGGTACAATAAAATTTAATTCTCTCGATTCAAATTCTATTGAATAATGTGATTAAAAACATAAAATAGAAATAAAATTTAACATTAGCAAATACAGCCTTCAATCTATGTATAGCTAAATTTAATATTATATTTACTATCTATGTATGTCAACTCCATCAATGATGTAAGTCCCTCTAAAATGATGTAATTAATACAAATAATAAAATGGGGGAAAACTACTCCGTACGTTACAAATTATTTGTCGGGTCATTAGAAATAATTGTCTCAAATTATGTGTCGCTTTAGGATTCAATGCATAATTAATTATTTTTCCCCATTTTATCCTTAGAATTTTATCATTAATAGAGATGGCAACCAAATAGAGTAAATATTTAATGGGAAGAGATTATAGCTTAGACATAAAAAAGGGTAAAGTTAGTCAAATACTCTCCTAATTAATACTTCATCCGGATCAAAAAAAGAGTCCACTTAGCCATTTGCGCACCCCTTAAGAAAATACTAACTCCTAGACAAAAATAGATAATTTGACTAAACTACCCCTAATTAAATAGGCATTGGGATTTTGATCATCTAACACTTAGGGCTCGTTTGGTTGGGGAACAAGTTATCCCGGGATAACTAATCCCGGGATTAATTATCCCGGAATAACTATTTCACCCTCTATGTAGGATAAAAAACACTACAATCCCGGGATAACTTATCCCGGGATTAGTTATCCCGCGATTTTCACTACAAGAAAAAATATATTTGGCAACAAAAAGTTTTTTGTTGCCATAGATTGATTATTGTTGCAAAAAGTACTTTTGGCAACAAAAACAAAATATTTTGTTGCATGAACTTTTCCCAACAGCTGTTATTGCAACAATGTGCAACAACTTTTTTTTCCGTTGGCAAAAGTACTTTTTGCAACAATAATCAATACTATGGCAACAAAATTAAATTCTTTGGAAAAAAAAAAATCATTTGTCAACAATAAAACTAAGTTGTTGCCAAATATAAAAAATTTTGTTGCGATTTCTATACTTTTTTGTAGTGTTTATTCCAACCAAACGTGGGATAAGGTGGTACTAAATTTTTATCCCAGGACTATTCTTGCTTATCCATCATACCAAACAACCCCTTAATAGGGGCAAATCTTGAAAAAACAAGATTAATTCTTTATTGATTTGATAAGTAGACACTTTTTTTGACCCAAGAAAAAAAGGCTAAGTGGACACTTTTTTTTATCCGGAGGTAGTACTATTTTTGTCCCAATTTATGTGATACACTTTTCTTTTTAGTCTATCCCAAAAAGAATGATACATTTCCTTATTTGGCAACAATTTAACTTTAACTTTACCTTCACGCTTAATGAGATGATTTATAACCACACAAATATCTTTGGCTTATTTTAGACCACAAGATTCAAAAGTCTTCTTTTATTTCGTAAACTCGTGGTCCAAATAAAGGTGTTATATCACATAAATTGGGATGGAGGGAGTATTTCTTAAGGAGCGCGTAAAACAAAAAAGCGACAGATAATTTGAGACTGAGGGAATACTTAATTTTCTCTTGATTTTGTAAAATGATAAGTATTTTAAGACGAGTATTATTTAGTAAGAACCACAATATTTTGATAAGCTAGGACTGATGGACATCGGTGACTGCCTCTCTTTTTTTTTTTTTTTTGGTCTGTGTGTTGGGGTGGAGGTTATGATTTGTGTCGTGTGATTATTCCTCTAATTAATTAGGTGACTTACAATTCAATGAGAAATATATTACTATGATTTAGCTAATAATACGTAGTATAATTTTAAAATTTTGGCGCAACCATTCGGTAAAAAGTGTTACCCTTGACAAAAAACTCTAGCTCATCCCTTCCAATCCGATAAAGAGCACTTTTATTTTCGCGAAAATCCATCACAACAATTATTGCAGATAGTATAAATATGAATCAAGATTCAAGAAACAAGAAACAAGATAAGAGTTGAAGTTCAAAGTGAGCATACTTTACTATGGTAACAACTTGCTTTGTTTCGTTCCTTGTAAGGATAGCGATCCAACACACACACACACACACAAAAAGGAACAAAAAAAAGACAGGCGTATACAATTTTGCATTACGGGAATGTTGGAAGAAGAATTCAAATTAAAGTTGTAGTAGGAAATCAAATTTATTTAGGATTTGAGTATTTATTTAATTCATGTCTAAGTAGGATTTTATAGTCAAATTTATCTAGGAATAGGTTTTCCAATTTATAGTCAAAGTCCGTTTCATTTTATTATAAATAGGGGTGTTGATAGCTATTTTATATCGTGGAGAATTATTTAGCATATTATTTTCCTACGTTCAGTTGCTCTTTCTTTCATTCTGTCCGTTATTTTTCAAATATAATATAGGCTTCTTCTTTCTTTCGAACCAACCCAAAGAAAGAATAGTAGAATGGTGAAAAGTGAAGGGGATGAAGAATGGGCAGGCGAAAGTAGAGAATGTGCGTTCAAGGGAAAACGTGCCCCCATGGAAGAAGCAAATAACGTTGAGGTCAATGGTGACAGGCTTGATTCTGAGCGTTGTCTTCAACTTCATTGTATGCAAGTTGAATCTCACAACTAGTGTTATCCCTTCCCTCAACGTGGCAGCGGGGCTGTTGGGATTCGCGATGATTAGGTCATGGACTGCTGTTATTGAGAAGTTTGGCAAGTTGAAGGAGCCTTTTACTAGGCAGGAGAATACCGTCATCCAGGCCTGTGTCGTTGCTTCTTCTGGCATTGCTTTTAGCAGCGGGACAGCAAGTTATATGTTGGGAATGAGTCCATATATAGCATCTCAGGCTGATGCTGGAAATACCCCAAATAATACTAAGAAGGTTGCTATTAGTTGGATGCTTCCCTATCTTCTTGTTGTGAGCTTTGCTGGTCTCTTCTCAATTGTCGCGCTCAGAAAGATGATGATAATGAAGTATAAGTTGACATATCCAAGTGGAACTGCAACTGCATACCTTATCAACTGTTTCCACACTCCTAAAGGAGCCAAGCTCGCCAAGAAACAAGTTGGTTCCTTGTTTGGATCCTTTGGCTTCAGCTTAATATTTGGGGCTATTCAGTGGATATTTGCACGAGAAGAAGGCTGCGGATTTAGTAGCTTGCGTTTATTTGGTTCCAAGCCTATGCTAAAAGGTTCTATTTTGATTTTTCCTCAACATATGTTGGAGTTGGTATGCTTTGCCCCTACATGGTCAATGTTTCATTGCTAATTGGGGCCATAGTCTCATGGGCTATCATGTGGCCGATGATTGAAGCAAAGAAAGGCAATTGGTACTCTGCCCAGTTATCCGCAACAAGTCTTCATGGTATCCAAGGATATAGGGTATTTATCGCAATTGCCATGATGCTCGGAGATGGTCTGTTCCATTTTGCCTACATGTTGGTCCTGACAGTCTTAAGTTTCACAAAGAAGAAATCAGATTCAGGTGAAGAGTCCTTAGAAGACGATGATACAAAGATACGAAACGACTACTTCTTGAAAGACCAGATCCCCAACTGGATAGCCCTTGGGGGCTATCTTGGTATTGCAGTAATATCTATCATTGTGGTACCCATTATCTTCCACTCACTGAAATGGTATCATGTCTTGGTTGCCTATTTGATTGCTCCCATTTTGGACTTCTGTAATTCTTATGGAGCCGGCCTCACTGATTGGTCCCTGGCCTCAAATTACGGAAAAATTACAATCCTTACCTTTAGTTATTGGGTTGGTTTGGAGAATGGTGGAGTAATTGCTGGTCTTGCTTCATGTGGTTTGACGATGAGCATACTAGACACAGCTTCTGGCTTGATGGGAGATTTCAGGACTGGTTACTTAACCCTTACATTGTCGCGTTCCATGTTCTTTAGCCAACTCATTGGAACTGCCATGGGCTGTGTCATAACCCCTCTAGTCTTCTGGATTTTCCATAGTGCCTATAGTTTGGGTGATCCAGAAGGCTCATACCCTGCACCATATGCTCTCATGTATCGTGGAATCGCCCTACTTGGCGTGGAAGGTTTTGGAAGTCTCCCCAAGCATTGCCTCAGGCTCTCCATTTGGTTCTTTCTCGCTGCTATTCTAATCAACCTACTCACTCAGCTGCTGAAGAAATTCGAGACCAAGTATGGAATTTATCGATTCGTTCCGAGTCCAATGTGCATGGCCATACCATTTTACCTTGGAGGATACTTTGCAATTGACATGTGTCTAGGGTCATTGATCCTGTTCATTTGGCAAATGGTGAACAAGCAGAAAGCAAAAGATTTTGGACCTGCATGGGCTTCTGGTCTCATATGTGGTGAATCCTTATGGGGAATTCCAGCATCTGTTCTTGCTCTAGCTGGTGTGAAAGCTCCATTTTGCATGAAATTTTGATCATTGAGGTGCCTGATTTTAGTCACATAATAATTGTACAAAGCACTTTTATCCCTTCATCTAAGTTTTAGAGTCTTTTGATTGTCTTTAGAGTCTTTTGATTGTCTTTAACCGTCAAAATTTGGTTATTCTAGGCTCTTAGCTTGACACACTATTTTTAAGGTTTATGTAATTTTTTTTTTTTATTTTTAGTAGCATTAAGATAAGCTGTGTTCCTATATATTCTTGTTGTTTTCGAATTTCTAGACGTATTTTAAATTTCGTTGGTATTGGATTATGATTTTAGTTAGCAAGGTGAAAAAAAAATGATGGAGTCCCACGTCGGTGGGATAATGGGAACTTGATATCCTTATCCCCAAATTCCAAACCATGTGAATTCCCTATAATTAAGTGAGTTAATGAGATGAAAATGCATTTTAATTGACCATTATTAAATGCTAAAGTTTATGTACAAACACATGACATATATTTATTGACTGACGTAAACAACGGATACGATAAGTCTCTAACTTGTACTTCGGTATATTGTGACTAAAGAGACTCACCGGGATTTTTGTTTCACATTAAAGTGTTACCATTTGCGGTGAATTTAATTGACCATTATTAAATGCTAAAGTTTATGTACAAACACATGATATATATTTATTGACTTGATATAAACAATGGATACAGATAAGTCTCTAACTTTGTACTTCTGTATATTGTGACTAAAGAGACTCACCGGGATTTTTGTTTCACGTTAAAGTGTTACCATTTGCGGTGAACTTATGTGTTTACTAGTCCCTAGACAAACCCCGATTGCACCGATCACTCTACAAAGCTTAATCGGCAAATTGGCCTCTAAACCGGCCAAGATGATAAATACTGACTATATGAAGTGGGTTAAGAACCATGAGGTCTCAGGTTCAATTTTCAGCGAAGACAAAAACGATAGTTAGTCACAGATGATTTCACATAAGTTAGTCGTCTATGTTTAATTGGTATACTCTTGGCTAAAATCAGGTGTTCAATAGGTCACATACTTAGTTGGAAGAATTAACTAAAGGTGACTTTTTAGTTATGAAATTAGTATAGGTGACTTGTGGGGACCATTTCATCTCAAAACCCATTTAAATATGGGATTAAGATAATTGAGGTTCAAAGTGTATTTTTTAAAACTTCTTAATCTTTTATAAAATATAAAAAGATCCCAACAATCCAAAAAACCCACTAGCCCCCCTTCTCATCCTCCCACCCCTACCCCCCGACCCCCACACCCCCCCCCCCTCCCAAATTTTTTTTTTTTTTTTTAAAGTTTTGATATTTTTTATTTGCTTTGTCACCAGTCCCCCTCCTCCTCCCACCCCTCCCCCCACCTCTCCCCCCACCCCACCCCCCCCCCCCCCATTTTTTTTTTTTTTTTAAGTTTTGATATTTTTTTATTTGCTTTTTCACTAGCCCCCTCCTCCTCCCACCCCTCCACCCCCCCCCCCAAATTATTTTTTTTTAATTTTTAATTTTTTTTATTTGCTTTTTCACAGCCCCCCCCCCCTCGCCCCGCCCCCCTTCCCCCCAAATTTTTTTTTTTTTTTTTTAAAGTTTTAATTTTTTTATTTGCTTTTTCACCCCCCACCTCCTCCTCCTTCCCCACCCCCACCCCTCACCCCCCCCCCAATTTTTTTTTTAATTTTGATTTTATTTATTTGTTTTTTCCCCCCCCCCCCTCAAAAAAAAATTAAAAAAACAAATTTGATTTTTTTTACCATTTACACCTCCCCCACCAAATTTTTAAATTTTGTTTTTTGATTTTCTTTATTTATTTTTTCACCCCCTTTCTCCTCCCGCCAACCCCCCCCCCCCCCCCGCCCAAAAAAAAAAAATTTTGAAAAGTTTTTCTTTTGTTTTTTTGCACCCCCCCCCCCCCCCCCCACCCTTCCAAAAAAGGAAGTTTTTTAAAAAAATTATTTTTTTTGCACCACGCTCCCCCCTCCACTCCCTAAAAATAAATGATTTTTCTTGAAAAGAAGTTTTGAATTTTTTTTTTTTTTTTTTGATTTCTTACTTCCCCCACCCATCCGAAAAAAATTAATTTTGTTTTTTTTAAAAAAAATCCATCCCCCCCCCCCCCGCCCCCACTCCAAAAAAAAAAATCTTGAAAGGAAGTTTTGAATTTTTTTTTTTTGTTTGTTTTGGGTTTAGAAAAAATTTGGATAAAATCCAGGTTGTTGTTGTTGTGTGTTTGTAGTGAAATAGAAGGTTTTTCCGTTGTTGTCCTGGTATGGTTCGGGGGTTTAGGAAAAGATATCCAACATATGATTTTTTTTGTTCTTGTCCTGGTATTTATCTGGTTCTGTCTATAGAAGATATCCAACAGATTTGTAGTTGTTGCAACAAGTTCTACACTTGTGGCAACAAGTAGACAATCTGTTGCAACAACTACAAATCTGTTGGACATAGCTTGATTATTTGGTTCGTTTGTAGAAAATATCCATGATTTTTAGTTGTTGCAACAAGTTCTACACTTGTTGTAACAAGTAGACAATGTTGCAACAACTACTAATGCTGGACATAGCTTGATTATTTGTTTACCTTGTAGAAGATATCCAGATTTGTAGTTGTTGCAACAAGTTCTACACTTGTTGCAACAAGTAGATAATCGTTGCAACAACTACAAATTGTTGGACATAGCTTGATTATTTGGTTACGTTTGTAGAAGATATCCATGATTTTTAGTTGTTGCAACAAGTAGACAATCTGTTGCAACAACTACAAATCTGTTGGACATAGCTTCAGTTATTTGGTTCTGTTTGTAGAAAATATCCAACAAATTTTTAGTTGTTGCAACTAGAGTTGTTCACGGTTTTGGTTAAAACCAAAACCAAACCGAAAATTTAACTAAACCAAATAAAAAAAACAGACATTTGGTTCGGTTTGGTTTGGTTTGGTTTTAAATTTTAAAAACCGATAATATTTTAGTTTGGTTATGGTTCTATTAAAAAATAACCGAATAAATAACCGAACCAAACCAATAAATTATATACATAAATTTTATAATTATTTATATGTATAATAGTAGTTTTTCGTAAATAATTATAAATATTTTGTCCTTTATGTTATTTGTGAATGATGTTTATGAACTTATTTATTTTGATTAGTTGTGGTATTTGGAGCCAAGGTGGCTGTTGAACAATTTATGTTTATGAACTTATTTATTTGCTTACTAATTGTTGCAATAGATGCATATAGTAGAATTGCTTGTTTGCTTAGTTGCTTAGTTGTTACAACAAGTTACTCACCTTGTTGGAAAAAAATAAAAAAATTGCTTAAATTATTGTAAAAACTAAAAAATAATGAACTGTTTAAATTGCTTCACGATATTGCTAATCTGTTTAAATAAGTTACTAATCTCTTTAGACAAATTGCCTAAATGATTGCAACAGATCATACAATTGTTGAAGAAGTTGCAGCAAATTACTAATTTGTTTCAACAAGTTACTAATCCGTTCCAACAAGTAACTAATCTGTTTAAACAAGTTATTAATACGTTGCAACGAGATAGTACGATTGTGGAAGAAGTTGCAACAAATTACTAATCTGTTTCAACAAGTTACTAATCCGTTCCAACAAGTAACTAATCTGTTTAAACAAGTTACTAATCTGCTGCAACAGATCATACAGTTGTGGAAGAAGTTGCAACAAATTACTAATGATTTTAGTAGATATATATATATTGATCACTAAATATAGTTGATTTCCATTGTTTATCACTAAATATGGGTGAATCAAGTAGTTCATACCAATTCACTCTAATGATCACTCCATTTAGTGCGTATTGGACTTAGTTGATCATCTATCCTGACCCAAAACACCATCAAATTACTTAAGTATATATATTGATCAATAAATATGGTTGATTTCCATTGTTTATCACTAAATATGGGTGAATCAACTAGTTCATATCAATTCACTCCCCATGATCACTCCGTTTAATGCGTATTGGACTTAGTTGATTATCTATCCTGACCCAAAACACCATCAAATTGCTTAAGTATATATATTGATCAATAAATATGGTTGATTTCCATTGTTTATCACTAAATGTGGGTGAATCAAGTAGTTCCCATCAATTCACTCCCATGATCACTCCGTTTAGTGCGTATTGAACTTAGTTGATCATCTATCCTGACCCAAAACACCATCAAATTGCTTAAGTATATATATTGATCAATAAATATGGTTGATTTCCATTGTTTATCACTAAATATGGGTGAATCAAGTAGTTACCATCAATTCACTCCCATGATCACTCCGTTTAGTGCGTACTGGACTTAGTTGATCATCTATCCTGACCCAAAACACCATCAAATTGCTTAAGTGTATATATTGATCAATAAATACGGTTGATCTCCATTGTTTATCACTAAATATGGTTGATTTCCATTATTTATCACTAAATATGGCTGATTCCCTTTATTGATCACTAAATATGGGTGAGTATCTGTTGCAGCAAGTGTAGTATCTGTTGGAACAACTGTAGTATCTGTTGGAAAAACCGTAGTATCCTTTGTAACAAGCGTGGTATCCTTTGTATGGCAAAGAATCGTAATATCTGTTCTAAGAATACACTTAGAATTGCCCATCTAATCCATGAAATTACTATCTAATCCATTAAGGATGTTAGTAGATATATATATGTTTTCATCACTAAATATCGTTGACTTCATTTGTTTAACACTAGATATGGGTGAATCAAGTAGTTCACATCAATTCACTCTAATAATCACTCGTTTTAGTGCATACTGACTTAGTAGATCATCTTTCGACTCAAAATACTATCAAATTGATTAAGTATTATATATTGATTACTAAATATCGTTGATTTCATTTGTTTATCACTAAATATGAGTAAGTCAAGTAGTTCACATCAATTCACTATAATAATCACTCGATTTAGTGCATACTGACTTAGTAAATCATCTTTCCTGACTCAAAATACTATCAAATTGATTAAGTATTATATATTGATCACTAAATATCGTTGATTTCATTTGCTTATCACTAAATATGGGTGAATCAAGTAGTTCACATCAATTCACTCTAATGATCATTGTATTTAGTGCATATTCCTGACTCAAATTACCATCAAATTGATTAAGTATTATATATTGATCACTACTTATCATTGATTTTCTTTGTTTATCACTAAATGTCATTGATTCCTTTGTTGATCACTAAATATGAGTGAATCAAGTAGTATCCGTTGCAACAATCGTAATAATTTGTTACAACAAGTATAGTATCTATTGCAACAAGCTTGTAGTATCACATTTGCAACAATCGTAGTATCTATTGCGCAAAAGACATAGTTGTTGAACAAGTCCTTACTCTTGTTGGATAAAACACACAACAAGTTACCAACTTTCGCAACAAGTCACTCCACTTGTTGGAAAAACCCCAACATGTAACTTAGTTTTTGCAACAAGGCTGTCCGGTTGTTAAAACATTGCTTATTCTGCCGGAAATCTTTTAGCGATTGGATAAAACACAAGTTACTAGTTGTTGCAACAAGTCCCGTTACTTGTTGGATAAAACCCAACAAGTTACAGAGCTGTTGCAACAGATTCATTGCTTGCTGAAAACTGTTCAGCAATTTATTAACAACACACACATTTGTGATTTGAACACGATCAACATATCATATAAACCAAGTTCACAAGCACCAAGAAGTAAAATTAACATTCTAAAAAAGAATAACATTAAAATGTCATAAAGTTCCTACAAATAATTGTTATTACAACACAGTGCAATTAACAACTATGGAGCATTTCGGCTTGGACAACAACTACAAATTTGTTGGATATTTTCTACAAACAGAACCAAATAATCAAGCTATATCCAATGATTTGTAGTTGTTGTAACAGATTATCTACTTGTTGCCACAAGTGTAGAACTTGTTGCAACAACTATAAATCTGTGGATATCTTCTATAAACATAACCAGATAAATACCAGACAAGAAGAAAAAACATC
The DNA here is from genome assembly GCF_029784015.1 of Lycium ferocissimum. NCBI lineage: Eukaryota > Viridiplantae > Streptophyta > Magnoliopsida > Solanales > Solanaceae > Lycium > Lycium ferocissimum. Next base: position 24,435,616 of record NC_081353.1, on the reverse strand, counting down.
TATTGGATATCTTTTCCTAAACCACGAACCATACCGGGATAACAAATAAAAACCATCTATTTCACTACAAACCCACTACAACAACAACCTGAATTTTATCCAAACTTTTCCTAAACCCAAAAAAAAAAAAAAAATCAAAACTTATTTTCGATATTCTTTTTGAGTGGGGGAGGAGGGTGGTGAAAAAAAAACTTTTCAAAACTTTTTTAAAAAAAGCAATTTGGGGGGTGGGGGGGGTAGTGAGGGGTGGTAGGAGGAAGGGGTGGTAAAAAAATAAAATAAAAATCAAATTTTTTAATAGTTTTTTTGGGGGGGGGGGGGGGGGGGGAGGGGGAGGGATGGGAAGAGGAGTGGAGACTGGTAAGAAAAAATTAAAACTTTTTTTGAAATTTTTTGGGATAAGGCACCATTACCCCCCTGAACTATACCCGAATTTGCTACGACACACCTTACCTTTCCCAGGGTCCTATTACCCCCTAAACTTATTTAAAACGGAATAATTACCCCCCTAAAAGTTGATGCCCACTCTCGGGGAGAGTGACATACACTCTCCTTGCCACATGTGTATTTATTTGTTTTCTTCTTTTTTTTTTTTAATTTTTCTCGCTTACGTGTCAATTTTTTTAAAATAAAAATAAAAAACTGAATTTTAATTAAAAAAAATGAGTTTTAAAACCCGATCTTTTTTTTTTTAATTTGAAAATTTGATTTTTTAAACCCATTTTTTTTTAAAAAAAAAAAAAAAAAACTAAAAACATGGATTAAAAACTGAATTTTCTTTTAAAAAAAGGATTTTTAAAACCCTTTTTAAAAAAAAAAAATTGAAAATTTGTTTTTTTTTTAAAACCCGTTTTTGAAAAAGAAAAAAAAACTGAAAAATGTTTTTTTTTTTTTTTAAATATGGAAAAATGGATTTGTTAAAAATATGGAAACTTGATTATTTTTTTAAAATGTCTTAAAAAATCTTGATTTTCATGATTTCATTTTCTTAGGACACTTTTATTTTTCAAATAAAATCCGGAAAAGTGCTTTTCTTGCCAAAATGTGAAAAAAACTGAATTTTTATAAAATTTTGAAAAAAATTAATTATTTTCTTAACATGTGGAAAACCCTTTTTTAAAACTAAATGTGGAAGACTAGATTTATTTTCAAATTTTAAGAAAATGCATTTTTAAGAAAAAAAAAATTAAGTTTTCCCATTTTTTATGTTTTCACTCTCTCAAAGAGAGTGGGGGGGGGAAACACACTCTCTTTGCCACATCAGGTTTGGGTAATTATTCCGTTTTAAATAAGTTTAGGGGGTAATAGGGCCGGGGAAAGGTAAGGTGTGTCGTAGCAAATTCGTGTATAGTTCGGGGGGGGGTAATGGTGCCTTATCCCAATTTTTTTGGGGGGTGGGGGGAGAGTTGCGAGGAGGAGGAGGACGGGGGGTGAAAAAATAAATAAAGAAAATCAAAAATAAATTTCATTTTTTTTTGGAGGGTGGGGGGTGGGGGAGGGGTTGCGAGGGGGGAGGAGGAGGGGGTGAAAAAACAAATAAAGAAAATTAAAAAAAATTAATTATTTTTTTTTGGAGGGGGTGGGGGCGGGGGGGGGTTAGGCGGTGGGAGGAGGGGGGGGTGAAACAAAAATAAAGAAAAAAAAAAAATTAGCCGGGGAGGGTGGGGGCGGGGGGGGTGGGGGGAGGGGGGGGGGGGGGGAGGGTTGCGAGGAGGAGGAGGGGGTTGAAAAAACAAATAAAAAATTTAAAAAAAATTAATTTTTTTTTTTTGGGGGGGGGGGGGGGCGGGGTGGGGGTTAGAGGGTTGGGGGAGGAGGGGGTGAAAAAAAATAAAGAAAATAAAAAAAAAATTGGGCGGGGTGGGGTGGGGGCGGGGGGGGGGGGGGTGGGGGCGGGGGGGGGGGGGGGGGGCGAGGGGGGGTCAAAGTGTTAAAAATAAAACTTGAGTGCAAAGTGTTAAAAATAAAGTTGAGGGTTAAAGTGTCAAAATAAAAACTTTTGGGCAACTTCAAAACCCTTAATCACTAATAGAAAATTATCACCTCTACCTAATAATTAAAACTTGGAGTCACCTATACTAAAATAAAAAACTAAAGAGTGACTAATAATTAAATGCCCCTACTTAGTTAAGGTGTAAATTAAATTTTTTGACAAGTATAAGGGTTGTTGAATAAATATTCAACCTCAAAAATTTTGGTTTTCCGTTTGGTTGGAAAACTTTAAAAAGAAGAAACTACAAAACCAAAATATTTAGGTGTTCTCACACACATATAAAGAGGGTTAGTTCTTAGATTTCCAAATTCTTCTCTTTCACTTTTTAGTGATGTAATTTATACTTATATTGCCCTTATAATGCTATAGTTCTACTCTTTTTCCTCTGACTTTATTCTTAAAACTTAAAGATACACCAGAAGATGACATATAAATTCACATGCACGGATGAGCGTGAATACTTTGCTATAAATATTCATGAAAAAATGAATGTCGGGCTCTTTCTTCGCTTTTAACCCCAAGAATTTTCAACATGCTGAAAACTTTCTATTTGTCCAGCAAAGGGGTAACAAAATGGCACACGTGTTCTTTCTATGTAGTGGTATAGAGCGCAAATGATTAGGTTTGTTGCATCAATGTTTGGTTGCACCGGTTCAAGGTAAAATAGTCGAGATGCTTGCAAGTTGACTTGGACACCACTGTAATTAAGAAAAGGACCTTATGGTAAGAAAAAGAAAGTAATAACATGCTTTGACGTCTGTCAAGACCAATCAAAACGTATCTCTTTTACCTGTTTTGGCAATTATCAATTGATTATAGGCAACCATGTTGTGTAGACATTGTTCTAAGGCCGCGGGAAGAAAAAATACAAAACATGCAGTGTTTTATAATATCAATTGCACTTGCCTTTGAAAAGCTCTTCTACAAATAAAAATGAATGAATGATAAGCTCTTTCTCCAAAACATTAGCAACATGACCATCTCCGATTTGGTTCATACTTGCTCCTTTCGACTAGCTCAACGTTATTTTGCAGGCTTTCTTCTAGTTCTATGTCTACGTGATCGCTTCATATCTTTATCTGAAACAAAAAAGTAACAATTGTATTAACCTTATCGTAACAGCACACCATTGGATAATATGTATAACGACGGGATTCATCATCGTAGCCGTATACCGCAAATGATTAATCAAATAAGATTGCACTTCGTAAACATATTAATACTCAAATACTCAACTGCATATCATTACATACCCCTTTCCCAGCTAGCAGCAGAAGAAAATATTAAATAACAACAATAACAAGGCACAAAAATGAAGACTATGGCGGTGTTCGGTATGGAGGAAAACATTTCTTTCAATTTTTTCATGTTCGGTTGGTCAAAAGTTTGACAGAATGGCTTGGGACCCCCCTGAACTTGTTATCTTTTATTTAGTGCACACCTAAACTATGCGTTGACTTAATTACCTCCCTGAACTTCGTAATATGATAGCCTCGACCCCCCTAGATGCTGATGTGGCAAAGAGCGTGGATACAGTATTTTTTAGGAGCGTGGAAGTGTTAAAAATCGAAAAATCAGCTTCCAAATGGGGTATTTTTCAACTATTAATTGTCACATAAACATCTCACTAATTAATTCTTTGATTTGAAAAAACTCAGGAAAACTTCAACGAAAATGACTAGATCTGATCTCAACATTGAGCTCTTTAACACCATTACCGGTCTAGAAGTTGACCCAATTATCGAGGAAATTCGCAGGAGCAATCAGATATCACCTCGGGGATCAAGACGAACTAGAGATCCCACCCCAAATTACGAAGACGATGATGGTGCAGATAACATGAGAGTTACATCCAACCAAACTATATGATATGCTCAATGAACAACAAAAGGTAATAGCGGATCTACGGAATAAAGATAGAGTAACTCCGGATGCATTGCCAAACAACACAGCCACCGGTATGGGAGATCAAGTTGAGAGGAGCAGAAATAATTCCAGCGGAGGAAGTTCGAACGAATTGTTGGAACATATTAAAGCCTTGACCGGCCAAATGGCCAAAAATGAAAAAAAGTATAATTCTCAAGTAGACCAAATTCCTTGTGCTCCTCCAATTGTCAAAGGCCCAGACTCGAGGGTGTATACGTTCAATTACCATTCCCACCGAGTGCAAGTCCTAAGTTGTTATCCAAGAGATTCAAAATGACAGACATGGCAAAGTGATACAATAAAGGAAATGAAAAAGACAAGAAATTAACAAGGAAAGCTAAGGATAACTAGATTGACACAACTAAAGACACAATTTGGTAACCAAAGTTCTATAATAACTAAGACCTCCAAACTGTAATCAAATAGAGCACCAAACTCTTAGAATGACCTCAAGGGACTTGTGATCCCAAGCAATCAATCCTCTCAACAAGATTCACAATCAAAAGCTTCACAAGCTCTCTACTTTATATGAGTTTAGTAATTTCAATAACCATAAAAATTTACCCTAGGAAATGTTTAGAGAAGTAATTATACTAAAAAGCTAAGGAAGATAACTAAGCTATTACAATTCTACCCTTAATGAATTAAGGGCCTTGTTTGGTTGGTCTTCCTTGTAAATGAAACTCGAAAATACTAGCCTTTAAGTAATAGCCTCATTGCAAGCATAACCATCTTCAACACTCTTCTCCCATCCGTCCTCCCATGCAATCATCAACACTTGGAATCCCCGGAAGGGCTCTAGAGTGTACTCAAGTACGTCCCACTTCATGAATAACCCTTGCATTGCTTGAAGTTCGCGAGCTTGGCTCCTTGTGAAAGACCTGTTGATACCTAATTTTTGACCTCCCATAATTTATTTTAATTGCTCAATGTACTTGATTATTAAATGGAGTAAACATGTATTTTTTTTTAGAATTAAAATGATTTTATAAACTATGTAGATAATATTTTACCCTTATTATTTGGTAAAATAATTTCTATAATACTATAAACCATTTGGAAATTAATTTACAACAATTATGGTGCATTTTGCTAAATTCAATCAAGGAAATAGTTTAAAATAACTATTTATTTAATTTTTCAAATTATCATAAATTAATTAGCAAATATTTTACTCCATTTAATTCGAGGAAATTGATTATTTAGAATAAATAGCCATTTTTACCCCTCAACTTTAATTTTTGTATAATCAAATTATATTTGATAATTTTCAAATTAATCGTAATGGATTTAAACAGTTTAATTATGGCTATATTTGTAAATTTGCGAAATTGACCGTGTCTTAAATTAATTGTCTAATTCGTTTTAATTTGGTTACAATTTAATTGCCTTAATTGACCTTTTTAATCTTGCCCAATTTGCAAATTTTATCCATTTTTTATATATATGCATATATATAAATGAAAATGGGGTCCTCCTCTTTTTTTTTTAATTGGACCGACCCGGCCCAAATCACTTGCTAAAGGGGCAATGCCTCGTCTGAGAACCAAACGACCCCTAAGCGAAGAGAATGGTTTCTCCCTAGCCGCCGCCGCGATTTTCTCTCTCTCATGTCGTCATCGTTGCCATTCATGGCAAAATCCCAGTAGGCAATTGCTTTTACAGTCCTTTGCACCATCATCATTTGGAGCAAACATTTAATGCTCCTCATCTCTCTCTACCGTGTTTTAACCAAACAAGGTATAGTTCGCATTTTTTATTTGCTTTTCTGCATTTCCATGGTCAAAGACTGAGATTTCTTAATGGTTTTTGTCTCAAAGCGAATTTGAACTCTCAACCCTCATTGGTTCATACAAGAACCAGCTGTATTGAGCCGTTGAAAGTCAAATCGACCCTCCAAACACTATTTTGCTTGAATCGTGTACATTGATGCTCGAATGGAGACTTGATTTTCAAAACTTGCATTTTATCCCACATCGGATTCGATTAGGATTTGGGGATTTTTTGGGGTTCTATATAAAGAACCCCCAAATCACATTGTTTCAAGGAGGGAGGAGGGAATATCAGATATTCACATAAAAATAAAAATAAAAATAAAAACTCAAAGCACTTAAGTTTTGGCATATTTTCTTTTAAACTTTAATTTTCCTGAGTTAAGTTAAAATTTTCTTAAATATTTTCTCTTTTATTCGTGTGGCTAAGTTGTGAGTGAAGAAGTTTGACAAATCTTCAAGTCCAATACTCGATTGAGGCTGCACACGAGAAAGGTAATATTCTTACCCTTTCCTTTATTAATTTATTTGGTCAGTCTTCTCATATTTGCTTATCTTATGTGTTAATCAGTATGTGTTTAAATCTGACTGTTTTCCTGTTTATTTTAGATATTATAGTTAGTGTGTGATTAGTCTAGTTTCTTTTCTTTAGTTGCTTTGGTTAATTTAGTATAATGGTTTAGTGTGAGATTCTGATTAATGTGTTGGGTTTTATATATTAGCTTAACATGATATTGATGTAGGATTGTCTCTAATCTATTTCAATTCAGTTATCTTTTGTAGCTTAGCATAGTAGTGTTAAGAACAAAGCTATGTTTGGTTTGTATAGATGACTCTGTTGGAGTTAATATTCTTTAAGATTATTCTATCTGCTAACTGTCTTTAGCTTAGTTTGTTTTAAGTAGTATCTAGTTATTTAGAATAAGTTAAATGTTAGTTTACATCAATCATGTTCTATATTAACTCAAAATGAGATTAGAGATCTAGGATCCCTATGTAATCCCTTTTGATGTCTTCTGTTGGTTCAACATAACTTGTATAAACAATATGACTGAATACCTGCTTACTTCAACTTGTTTATTTTCTGTTGGTCTAAGGGATAACAATTTGTCCATCTAGGGTCTAACCTGATCCATATTATTGAGAAAAAAAAGGGAGAAGGAACAAATGGTTTGATTTGTTTAGTTTGTCTTTGTCTATTTTAAATCCATATGAAGTTGTTGAGTCTTGGTCTTTGTTTTTGTTGGAATGCCCCAATCTGCAAGATGAGTTTCACTACTTTAGAAAGATTTGCTACAATGTGATAGCCCTATTCCAGATCATTATTTGAAGGCTAATGAATATGCACTGCCTCCTGTTTTGGTTGAGTTCTGTTTTTAAAAGGGTTTAAACTAATAGAGAACTAGGCTTTAACCCAAAATCCATTTCACTTTTTTTTTTGTGACACTGTCTAAAGATGAAGCATTTAGGCTTAATTAATATGGTCAGTTCTCTTGTTTGGATCTTATGCTTGGTTTACATTTTTTTTAAAAAAGAAAAAAGAAAAAGAGGTTAGACACATCTTAACAGAATGGTGATCTGTTTGGATTCTGAACTTGCTCTTAGATTCCTAGTTGCTCTTCTTTGTTTAAGTAGGTCTCTGTTTGATTGGGTGTTTAATTTGTAGTTGGTCCATGGATTTTAAACTAAAACACTCTGAATTATGTCAAAACTGTCAAATCTTCTCTGGTATGGTTTGTTTCTTTGTGTTGATATATGATTTAGTCTAATTTGATGAATGATAACTTGCTAGGTGTCTTACTTAATCACTTTATTTGTCTTAAATGGATTCATCTATTCATTAAGGTTAAAATTAGCATTTACCCTTTATGAAATATTGGTTTTAAACCATGCTTCACTAATCCTCTACAAAGATAACTAAAATTGGATATCTGTGCAGTTCATCTGAGTACTTTAAGGTCTGTTTAAGTGAATGTAGCAGTCTTATTACCTTCTCATGCTGTCAAGTGTAAGTTGGTGTAAAACTTGGCTTCTTTAGAGTGTAAGCTAATCGTGGAAACTACTGCTTATTTGATAACTGGTGTGTGACACCTAATAGCTATTAGCTGGTTCTCTTCAAAGTCTAGCAACTAATTATTTAAATTTATTTATATGTCTTGTGTTGCTTGCCTAGAGAATGCCTTCCTAAAATTGATTAAGTGTTGATGTTATGTATAGATTAGATACACTGGTTCTATATTTATGTAACTATGGATTATCTTTTGCTTTGTCTTGGTTGTGTGATAGAATTACTTAAGCATCTCATTTGTCATGTTCGAATTCAATAGGATACTGTTGTCAATGTTAAAGATAGCCAAATTTGTTATATATATACATAGATATCTTGTTAGGGGCTGCTTGTTGTCACCATTAGATATATACTTCCTCTCCTATATACTGTGGGTTTAACACATAAATGGAGAGGCAAAATAGCACTTGGGGATTAAGCTTAAGTCTTCCCTGGTGTCTGCCATGTCTGGGTTCCTGGAAACCCCTTGGATCTTGTGCGGCATTAGGAACAAGAGGGTGAAAGATTTCCTTTTTGGGTTGTTTTAGTATCTCCATGGGTGTGTATATCAATGGTATGTGGGCTGGTAGTTGTGTATATCTATCTGTTGGCACTGCTCATTTTTACTTAAGGAAATAACATTATGAGTTTATTTTACTCTTCTTTAGTTTTAGGCTTTGAATCTATTATTGCTAGCTTATGTAAAATAAACAAGAGCCTTGATCAGCATGTTTTCCTATAGCTCCTCTCAATATATTAGTTTTTCTGCCCCATATACCAAGGCATATAGAGCATATTCATTTCTGTACCCTCACAGGTGTATAGAAGTGGGTATATTCAATATACCTAAGGTATATCACTCCTACAATTTATAAACATGGGCCAACATTATGTCAGTTTGGTCTCTTGGGCTGAATGTTTGTCTTTCTCTTCTTTTTGATCTAGTTAAGTGGCCCGTGTGGGCTTTGGATTTTTTCTTATTTTGGGCCTTGGCTGTTTCTCCTAAATACTATGTTGTCACTTAATAATTTATTTGTTTAACTTATTTACTTGTTTAGCTTGAACATGAATTGTATATGACTTAATACCAACACTTAAGACGCATACGAATCCTATCTTTCTTATGTGCTCCATGGGAACCAATTCTGGGCCCTTCTGGCCGTCTCTTGCATCAAAACCTGTTGGGCCTAAGGCCCAACCTTCCTCTCTTTGATCGAGTCCGCTAAAGAATGGAAAGGGAAGCAAATATTCATGTTAGAAGGCCCAGCCAATAGGTGAAAATGGCACTGATGGGCTTGGGTAGGCCCATCAGTTTAAAGATTTATTTTCTTCTCTCTATTTTATATGTACTTGGCATGTGTATATGTTATTTATGTACTAAACATGTAAATAATTAAACCCTCATGCATAGAACTTAGGAAACACTTAGTATTTAGGGAAGTTGCTCAAAACACTTTCAAAACTCGGTTAATTCTAACTTTGCAAGACAAAGTGATACTCGATACGATTTTGTTAAGGTTTAAAAATTGGCTCAATATTTTCGGGTAAATTAAATGGTTTTTTTCCTTTCGAATAGCTAAGTAATAAGTTTTGGGCCTTTGGCAAAAAATCTGGAAACGATCTATTTTAAAGAGAAGGAGATAGGTTTGGGCCTTAAGCCCATCAACTTCAAATTGTTTTGTTGGACCTAAATATGATTTTTGAGTTTAAAAAATGAAAAAACAGATTTGGGAACAGTTTGTGAGACTCTTTAAATTTGGACCAAAATTTTGAGACTAAAAGGGTAAAGATTTAGAATTTCCTGAAAGCAAAAGAATTGTATGATCGAGAAATTTTTAGAATAGGAAGAAAATAAGGCTGTTGGGCCGAAAGCCCAAAATTTTTATGGACTGAAAATAAGGGAAATATACTCGGATCATTTTTGAGGAAGATGGCTTTGAAAAGTTGAATATGGTGGACTATGAGCTTCAATTAAATAAAAATGGATTTAATAAGACTTTTCTTTTTCTTATATACATGTATGTATATATATATGTATAAATATAGGAGAATACTCCATACTTTCTTATATTAAAAAATAAAAACTCGTAAGAATTAAACTCATCTTATTAGGACTAAAATAGTAGCGACTCTACTCGGGAGAAATCCCGACTGTCTCCTAGTCCGGCAATAAAGTGAGTTGAACACTTATGTGGATTTTCAAACCCAAAAACCCCTTTTATAAGGGGATTTTTTGCCGATTTTTTCCAGAAATTATGATATGAACAAAAATGACATTTTGCAGAAAGTTAAAACACTTTTAAATAAACAAATACAGTTAAATCACACATTGAAGCTTGTAGGTCAACCATATTCTACGGATCTTTAATACTAGGGTGCGTAAAACCTTCCCTAAGAGATCACCAGAATCCTTACCTCGAACTTTGGTACCAAAAGATTTCTCTCTTGCTTGAAAAATCTTTTACCCGGTTTTCCTAGTTTTCCTTTAATAAATTAGATGGCAACTCTAAAAATACTAAAATTCAATTAGAGTACCAACAACCTCGTAATAATTTTTATGCCTTAACCCGCGTAAAAGCGAACCGTAACAAGGCCTTGATGCAACTTGGGTTGTATCATTCTCCCTTTCTTGAAAAATATTTGTCCTCAAATTTAAGGGGTCACCACCATCCACATCCATAGGAGAGAGATCACACACATTGAAGGTGTTATAGACTTGATATTCCGGGGGAAAATCAATCTTGTATGCATTGTCATTTAGTCGCTCAAGCACCTCAAATGGACCATCTCCTCTAGGCATTAACTTGATCTTCCTTTTGTTGGGAAACCGCTCCTTGAGAAAATGTACCCAAACCCAATTACTCGGTTTAAGCACAACTCTCTTGCAGCCCTTGTTTGCTCTCTTGGTCGTCTCTTGATTCTTCTTCTCAAGGTGAAGTCTCACCTTTTCATGCAACTTCTTCATGGCCTCGGCCCTTTTGTTTCCATCTAGCTCAAAACAACATCTTGAGACAAGGGTGAGATCAGGCGGTTAGTGGATTAAAACCATAAACAACCTCGAAATGGAGACATGCCGATAGTACTATGAGTGACTACCAGTATATGCAAATTCAACTAAAGGCAAATGATCTTCCCAAGATGCTAGTTTTCCCTTAACCATGGCCCTAAGCATAGAACCTAAGTCCTATTTACAACCTTTTGGCCATCGGTTTGTGGGTGATAAGATGTAGAAAACAATAATTTAGTCCCAGTCGTCCCCCAATTCCTTCCAAAAGTGGCTAAGGAACTTAGAGTCCTATCACTCACTTTGTGGTTTTGGGAATACCATGCAATTTGACCACATGTTCAACAAACAAAGATGCAATGTGAGATCTTCATCAATTTTATGACATGCGATAAAATAATACATCTTTGAAAGCGATCAACAACAAAAATGCTATGTTTGCCCATTTTTTGTCCTTGGCAAACCCAATACAAAATCCATTGAAATGTCAAGCCAAGGCCTTTGTGGGGTGGGGAGAGGGGTATACAAACCATGGAGAAGGAGCCTAAGACTTAGCACCACGGCACTCAATTCATTGCCCATGAAATTTTAGCAATCGTCCGACGCATATTAGGCCTTTAGAAATTATAAAATTCCCAAAGTTTTATCAATCCCAAAGTTTTATCAATTCCCCATAAAGTGCCTCCCTCACAAATAATTCCCTCCAAGAGATCATGGGCATACATAGTCGCTTTTTCTTGAACAAGAAACCATCAAATTTTGAATAGGAAGTAAAAGACCTATCCCTAATCCCTCTTTCCCTTTCCCATTCTTCGCAATCTTGAAAGATTTTTGCATGCAAAAATGGGATCCTCGGGATATAATGTCTTCAAGATTTCAAAACCCATCAATTTGGAAGACAACGTATTTATCAAAACATGTTTTCTAGGCAAGTCATCCGCCACTACATTGTCCTTCCCCACTTTTTGTATTGGATTACGCAAGAAAAGTTTCAAGAAATTCAACCCATTTGGCATGCCGTTTGTTCAACTTTCCTTGGACCTTAAGATTGTTTCAAGGACTCATGATCGGTCGAATAACAAACTCTTTAGGCGACAAGTAATGTTGCCAATTACTCAGCTCTAATCAAAGCTGTCTGACTCGAAGATCATAGGTGGAGTAATTGATAGCACCATAAGCTTTCGCTCTTTAACATAGGCAATGGATTTTTGGTCTTGCATCATAACGACACCAATACCTACTTTACTAGCATCACCTTCAATTTCAAATTGTTTTTATCAAAATCGGGTAATTGCAACAACGATGCGGATCTAAGCATTTGTTTCAAAAAAGCCCTTGCTTGCTCGGTCAAAAGAGTGGCTATGGAACTAAATTCTTTAACAAACCGCCTATAAAAACTAGTCAATCCATGAAAAACTTCTCACATAACCAATGGATTTAGGAGTTGTCCAATTCTTAATAGCATGTTTGGATTCATCAGCCTTAACGCCGCATGAACTCTGGCAAAACCCCGAAAACAACCGTGACAACAAAAAGAGCATTTACCACATTGCGCAAAGTTGTTCTTGTCTAAGCACTTCAAACACACGTTTCAAATGATCAACATGCTCATCCATGGTTCTACTATGCACCAATATATCATCAAAGTAAACAACCACAAATTTGCCCGATAAAAGGTTTCATCATGATTAAATTAATCGCATGAAAGTACTAGAAAGCGTTAGTGAGACCAAAGCGCATCTTTTGACCATTCATATAGACCAAATTTGGTCTTGAATGATGTTTCCACTCATCTCAAGGTTTTTAATCGGATTTGATGGTATCCGTTCCTAAGGTTTATCTTAGAAAATATGCATGAACCATTCAATTCATCAACGTGTCATCGAAGATAAGGTATGGGATGGCGATACTTTCCGTTATCTTGTTGATGGCTCGGCAATCAACACGTACATCATGTTCCCATATTTCTTTGGCACGAAGATCACGGAGCACGACACATGGACTCGTACTTTCTCGCACAACCCCGCTTTTCGAGGAGTTCGTCCATTTCTTTTGATTCTTTCGTAAAGGGTTGGCTACATAAGCCGGTTTCTTTAACGATTGAGACTTCGGAACAAAGTCAATTTGGTGCTTAATTCCCCTTAAGGGTGGCAATCCCTTTGGAAGCTCCGCGGGAAACACATCATCATAGTCCTGCAAAAGAGAAGAAATAGAAATAGGCAAAGAAGAGGTTAGTTCGTTAGTGTGCAAAGCATAGTCCCTATGGGTAAGGAGGATCACCGGTTGTCGCTCCTCCAACTCCTTCCTAATCTCCCCTAGATTTGCCAAGAGGGCACCTTAGCATTTCCTCCGACTCTTTCTTTTTCCCACTTCCCTCACTTTCTCTCCTTGTACACCTTGCCATCTCTACCGATTCCCTCGTATTGTGGTAAACTTGGCTGCAAGGCGTCATAGGACATAGCGCATGGTTGAGCCCATTATGAACAAGTGTGTCCCGATTGGTTCTTCCATCATGCTTGGTTGGCCTATCATATTGCCAGGTCTTCAAGTAAAAGGTGACAAGCTTGAATGGGAACAACATACTTAAAAGGATCTCGTCTTGATGCTTTCCCGATTTTGAACTTGATAAAGGCTGACGAGTCGCCTTGACTCTCCACATTCATTAAGCCATTGGAGTTTTGTAAGGATTTTCATGATTGGTGGTGGAAGTTTCGAAATCAACTAACTTTGTACTTGCAACTGACATTTGCCTGACTCAGCTATCGATGATGTGACACGCGCGTTTTGGTTGATAACACGTTTAGAATGGAAAAGGTTCTCTCTTTTGCTAGGATCATCCATAGCCTTGCTTATCATTGTTCTCCTTACCACATAGTTAGGAACGGTGATCTCCACTTCTTGAGGCTTGGTCATACATGTATCATCGCCTCGCGCCAAACAATTTGGAACGGTGACATCTCCGTAGCACCCTCAGTATCATCTTTTTGTTCATCACTTCTATGTTAATAATTTCCATAATTACCTACATCATCTTCCACCTCATGTTCTCCTCATCATCACTACCCGCTTCTCTCAAAATAAAGGCTCTCCGATTGCACACTCGCTGGCCTTTATATGGCAAAGTCTTGACATTTTAAAACATCCGATCGGGTTAGATTTTGTACCTCATTCTTTTGGAGCAAACTTTTAGGGTTGCTTCTCGACTTGATTGTTTTTGACAAAGAGCTTCTTGGATTCTTGCATGGTGCCCTTATTCTTTTGCCAATTGGAGGAAGAAGTTCCTTTTTCCTTTTTGTTGTTTCATGAACTTACGTAACCTCTCGACTTATTGATCTTGTCTTCCCTGAGACCCTCCTCTATCTCGATAACCGCTTCAAAAGTTTCATCAATGTTATTACAGTTGTGGAGTCTCATTTGGGAAGCAATTTCTCCATTTAACCTGGCTTGAAATCGAGTCATAGCATTCAATGCGTCTTCTTCAAAGTCGATTCTCATCTTCACAAGTTGGAACTCATCATAGTTTTCTTCCACACTCTTTTTGCCTTGCCTCAAAGTATATACCTTCTTGAGTTGCTCTTGCTTGTAACGTTCGGTGAATACTTGCGCCTTAAGATATTCTTTAGCCCTTCCCAAGTAGGTGTATGGAAATTCCATGCAATCTCCTCGCCTTTACTTGAGTTTCCCATGATGAGGAGGCAAAGCCTTCAAATTAAGCAATGGCATAAGATGCCTTTTTCACCTCGGACGCATTTGTCAAGAGGATTCTATCACAATGTATCACCCAATCAAGAAATACGTCGGGATCACTACCCCCTTTGAATGTTGGAAGAGTGACCTTGATGGAGTTGAGACTCGTATCTCGGCCTCCACCATTCCCATGGTTCCAATAAGGTTCTTCATAATAATCATAACCTTGATAGTCACGACCTTGGTAACCTTGATAAAATCAAAACTAAAGAATAGATTTGATGGAACAAACCTAAACTAAGCTCTGATACCAAATGATACAATAAAGGAAATGAAAAGACAAGAAATTAACAAGGAAAGCTAAGGATAACTAGATTGACACAACTAAAGGCACAATTTGGCAACCAAAGTTCTATAATAACTAAGACCTCTAAATTGTAATCAAATAGAGCACCATACTCTTAGGATGACCTCGAGGTACTTGTGATCCCAAGCAACCAATCCTACACGACAAGGTTCGCAATCAAAAGCTTCACAGAAGCTCTACTATACCGATGAGTTTAGTAATTTCAATATTCATAAAAATCTACCCTAGAAAATGTTTAGACAAGTTATTATACTAAAAAGCTAAGGAAGACAAATTATAATTCTACCCTTAATGAATTAAGGGCCTTGTTTAGTTGGTCTTCCTTGTAAATAAAACTTCGAAAATGCTAGCCTTTAAGTAATAGCTTTCATTACCAGTATAACCATCTTTGACGCTCTTCTCGATCCGACCTCGGCCACGATCATCGACCACTTGAAATCCTAGGGAAGACTCTAAGAGTGTATTCAAGTACGTCTCTCTTCGTCAATAACCCTTGCATTGCTTGAAGTTCACGTGCTTGGCTCCTTGTGAAAGGCCTTGATGCAACTTGGGTTGTATCACAAAGTACGATGGACCCTCACGAGCACGTAACAACTTATATTTGCTCCATAAAGGGTAAGCATATGTTACCTGACGAGGTGGAATCTGTGTTTTTGAAAAAAAATCTGAGAAACGTTAACCAAAGGAGCGTAAACTTGGTATTATTTAATTCCGAACACTCAATTCACTCATTTTCTATGCTTGCGGAGGCTTTTTGTAAAGCACATATATGAGCCTAAAAGCTCAAGCGCTTCATTCAAACTAAAGGAAAACTTGATGGAATTTCTGGCAACAATATGGGTTAATGTCCACAACAATTAATGGGGGTAGGGGGAGGGGGAGGGCAATTTTAAGGCTGAAAATAACTTTAAGGGGTGCAAATGATTTTCACATCATCTCTAATTTAATACTAAAATAATAATAGGTTTTATTTCATTTTAATTAATGTATCTTTCCCAATTGAACCAGTAGAAAATCTGAGAACCAGAAGGAAAGTTTAGGGGGAAAAAGACATACAATAGGCCAAGTAATCCCACATTTGACCCACATTTGGGCCTAATACCGTGGTAGCGGTAAAACTAAAACCTAATTGAGCGTTGGCCGGTCAGCCAAACGCCTTTAAAAAAAAAAAAAGACTTTACGTAGGCGACTAAAAGTCCATTTTGCCAAAAAAAATGGACTAAAAAGTCGCCACTAGATCTTCTTTTTTTTTTTTTTTTTGTGGCAATTAAAAAAAGTCTCCACTAAAGGTTAAAATTCATATTGAGCCTTCAACAAATATTTCAAAACTTGTATAATATGTGTATACTTATACATTGATTGAACTTTCAAAAAATATTTAAAAACATGAATAATATGTGTATATTTATACGTTGATTGAGCCTTCAAGAAATATCTCAAAACATGTATACTAATACTTATGATACATTTTATATACTAAAGTAACCATCATCAAAAACTTAACAAACTAAAATATATCAACTACAAACTAATAAAATTGGTAAGTATACATTAATTATACATTTATTAAACAAAAATTATACGCTAATTATACATTTATTATACATAAATTATACGTTAATTATACATTTATTTTACACATATTATACAATAATGATACAGTTTCTATACGCATGATACATTTTCTATACATATATAGTAGTGATACATATTCTATACAACAATGATACGGTTTCTATACGTATATGTATGATATATTTTTTATACGTATGATACACTTTTTATACAAGACATAAATTATACATTTATTATACATATTATACAATAATGATACAGTTTCTATATGCATGATACATTTTCTATACGTATATTGTCACACCCCACCCTAAGTAAGGCGTGATTGACACTCGGCACCTCGCGGAAACCAAGCGAACCAACTTACAACTCACGTCCTCTATGCCTCGAATGGCAACAATAAGATCAAGAGGCTAAATATGAACATAATATCATGCATAAGTATATGTACAATGGACCCGTGATGCGACATTACTACGTCACTATGACTAAGCGTACACGAGGCTATGCGCAAAGCATACTATGAATTTTGAGGCGGGGTATACAAGTCGGGACGGGGCTCCGACGTGCCTTAACACAATTCATATATATATGTATAGACTCGGACTCGGCAATGCTCCGGGAAGAAGTGGAGCCGCCCTCGAACAAGCACACAGGCGACTGACGATGAAAGATCCTCGTCGTCTCGTGCACGCACTGCGGGCATGAACGCGGCGTCCGCGAGAAAAGGACGTCGGTGCGAACGTGTGCGAGTATGTAAGGCATAAATAACAACATAATAAAAGTATGAAGATAACGTAATATAAAGAGATCGGCTGTGTCTACGAATGCCTTTTTAAGGAGGGATGTTGTTCGTAGCCCAAACTTTTTTTAAAAAGAACTTTTCCATATATACGTATATAATATCTTGTCCGGCCGTTAAGGCATAGTAATGTATAGCATCTTGTCCGGCCATTAAGGCGAGGTGTTATATATATATAGTATCTATATAAACCGTGCAAGGGGCGCGATGAAATATATATAGTATCTTGTTAGGCCATTAAAGGCGTGATGTACCTGGGTACGTGTTGGCACGGTATTATCTTGTAAAAACCATGTAAGCACGGTGTTTTCTTGCCGGCCATGTAGGCACGGTGTTTCTTGCCCGGCCATGTAGGCGCGGTGTTTATCTTACCCGGCCGTATAGGCGCGGTGTTATGCCCGGCTAATCGGTGGGATGCGATAAATACATACGTAAATACGCGTAAAAATACATAAATGAAATCAACATCATCGTTAAATTACCATTATCACCATATCATTCTTGAAGGATCAACCATCGTAAGATGAAATCGACGATGTCACGAAGTCTCGAGAATAAGCGAACTTAGATTAGCACTGAAAATAGAATAATTATCTTCTCTATATCTCGCCTCGAAGGAACGAATGACATGAGGTGAGACCGTATTGACAATAAGTAAGATCCAAGGGATTCATGGAATGGCTCGATAATCTCATAATACTCTCAAAATCATAACTTGAGTTTCTAGAGAGATCATCATCATCGTCACAATCATCGTAGAACATTTTTCAATTTAACATCATAAGAAGCTTTTAGAGTCATGAACTTCTAGCTTTTGAAAACGAAGGTTATGGAAACATTTATGGAATCATAACATAGGAATCGTGCCTTTGAAAGAAAGGGACGAGCCTTAACATACATTTTCAACCTCTCTATTACCTACGGCTTATCCGCCCGAGCTCGTAAATCTACATTCGAAAGTTCGCACTATCGTTAGACTCATTGTTATATCTCGTACTAGGTTTTCATATTAAACCATTTATATCTACTTGAAAATCGAGCAACATCTCCCCTATTTATATGCCTAGCCCTAAATCCCAATTCAACAACCAACAACAACAATACCAACATCACCCATAATATTCTCAATACCAAAATACTCCACAAACATTCCATATAGTGTTTATCCCATATTTCCACCAACAAAAATCATTTTATAACTATTTAACAGCCCTATCTCCGTAAATAAACCAAGATTAACATTAATAATAAGAAATTCATACCTTTCTCCCAATAATATTGCTATATCTTCACTCCTCCACCTTGAACTTAAGCCGAAACGCGTCGCTATACGATTTTATAATCGCAACTATACGCTCGTCCGGACCGGAATTCGGAAATTAGACACGATTTGGGCTCAAAACGTGGTCTTAGGGGTCAGTAAATTCTCCAGAATTTTTGGAGAAGATTTTAGGATGTTGGATGAGAAATAAGGGGATGGCCCCTTTTATAAGGTTCTTGGGTCTTCTGGACCGACATAAAAATTATCCAGCGCGTTCGCGTAGGTCTTGGGTGCGTTCGCGCAGGCTTATTTTTCCGCCTGCGCGTTCGTTCAGTAAAAAGGTCATAACTCTTGATCCCGCTATCGTATGAGGGATCACGACCTATGGTTGGAAAGCTACTTCAATTATCTACAACTTTCATTTTTGGTGTGTTTCCAAATTCCAAACTTATAATGACGTTTTGGCCTCTTTAAATCAGATCACCCGAAAACGTATCTTTAAATCATCCTTTTGGAGGGCTTATGCCCATATTTGGCTTAAGGGTCCTTCTTAAGACTTGCTCCACTTCCATGTACTACCTATATAACTTTTCATATGTCCTTTATAAAACTCGGCATGTGGGCCCCCATTTCGACTTACGGTTACGGGCTACTCATCAAGTAACGTATTAAGCGATTTACACCCATACAAGCCTCCAAATGTCATATATATGTTATTATTATACTCATATAATATAATCTTCATCCCAATCCTAGTGTAACTTTACTCTTCCTTGAGTTCATACTAAGCCGTCTACGATCTTGTGTAACGAAATTTTCTAGGGTGTAACATATATAGTAGTGATACATATTCTATACAACAATGATACGGTTTCTATACGAATATGTATGATATATTTTTTATACGTATGATACACCTTCTATACAAGACATAAATTGTATATTAATTATACATTTATTATACACATATTATACAATAATGATACGGTTTACACGCATGATGATACAATTTCTATACAAATATAGTAGTGATACATATTCTATACAACAATGATACGGTTTCTATACGTATATGTATGATATATTTTTTATACGTATGATACACTTTCTATATAAGAATGATACAATTTATATACATATCTTTGGAATTAAATATACACTTTCTATACAAGAATGATATAGTTTATACATAAATTATACAACAATGATACTTTTCTATACTTATGTATGGAATATGTATAATATGTGAATCATTAGTGTATAATCAATGTATAACTAATGTATAATATATGTATGATTTGTGAGTATACGTTAATGATACATTTATTATACACAAATTAAACAACAATGATACAAACCTATGATACATTTTATAGATATACGATACGGATACATATTCTATACAACAATGACACTTTTTTATACGTATGATACATTTTCTATTCATAGTTGATCTTTAGTGGCTTTTACGAAAAAGAAAGAAAAAAATGATCTTTAGTGGCGACTAAAGTCGCCAGAAATAGTCCTCTTTTTTTTGTAGCGGACTTTTAGTATACGTAAAATCCGCGCAAAATCTGTGTGCAACTTTGGGTTTGGAGAAACATGGGCCATCCGGTGGGAATAGTTTGGTCCAGATGGCCCTTTACGTCCTTTTCCCAAGTCTAGGGGCCATTGGCCCATTTATTAACCCCTAAACGTCATTTTCTTTGCATGGATTGTCCTTGTTTTGGGGTGGTCTTTACTTTTTGGCCCTCAATTTGCTTTGTAAATTTTTGTCGTTCGAACTTGTTTAAAAAGGTGATCGAAAGCTAGAGGTTTTGGGTTCGAACACAACCGATCAAAAAAAAAAAAAAAAAAAAATTCGCAAGGCAAGGCTTTTGCCAAAAGTGTGCCTTATGCGGCAAACTTTGCCTTAAGGCAGAACTAAAAGTTTGTCTTACAAGGCAAAATCTGCTGTCTCCGGCATAGGTTCTATGTAATTTCGCACGAACAGACATAGGTTCGTAGAAACCTATGCCTTGCAAAATTATTATTATTTTTTACTCTGCTGGATTTCAAACCAAGAACCTCAGGGTATTTTCTACCACCTTTATAAGCGAAGGACAAAAATTAAAGACCAGCAAATTGAGGGACAAAAATTAAAGATCAGACCGTATGAAGGTCAGTTCGTGCAAATTGTCCCCTAAACGTCCTTTCTTTTACTGATTCCTTGTTCTGGGCTTGAAGTCTCTGTTAAGGGTCATTGGCACTTTTATCCAAGTTTTGTCTTGGTCTTTAATTTTTTCCTTCATAATAAATAATTTTTTTACGAGACATAAGCTAATAGTTTTATATGAGGGACAATTACGTATATATACATCTTAAGGAGAAATATTTACGAAACGTGACGATAGTTTTATATGTACAAAACATAACATTACAAACCCTATACAAAACATGCTTTTAAAAATAAAATAAAAATATTTTTTTATTTTATTTTTAAAAAAAAATATTATTTTTTTAAATAATTTTTTCGCTCAAAAATTTATGTATGAAAGTTGTATGAATTGTGTATATCTCGCTCAAGATTTAGTGTATGAAAACGGTATGAAAAATGTATGAAATGTGTATATCTCGTTCAAGGCTTAAAAAATCCTCTCAAAATTGTGTGTATGAAAACAGTATGAAATTTGTATCTCGCTCAAGTCTTAAAATTTCGCTCACATTTTTGTGTAAAAAGTTCATGTTAGATTTCTATAAAATTAATACAACTACAACAACATTGTATACAACTTTGATACAACATTCAAGACTTAAAATAATCACTCAAATTTTTGTGTATGAAATGTGTATATCTTGCTCAAGGGTTAAAAAGTTCGCTCAAATTTTATGTATGAAGAACGTATGAAATGTGTATATCTCGATCAAGGCTTAAACATTACGCTCAAAATTTTTATGCGTAGAGAATGGTATGAAATGTGTATATCTCGCTCTTCAAAACTTTTAATTTCAATCACATTTTTCATATATAAAGTTCATATTAGGTTTACGGAAAATTAATACAACTATAACAACGTTGTAACAACTTTCATACAATATTCAAGGGGCAAAGCTTGCTCACAATTTGTGTGTATGAAAATTATATTAAAAATTTCGCTCACACATACATTTCATACATTTTTCATACAACTTTCATACACAAAAATTTGAGGTAATTTTTTAAGCCTTTGAGCAAAAAAATAAATTAATTTTTTTTTAAAAAATATAAAAATTATTTTTTAAAAAAATATTAAAATGTTTTTTTTTTAAAATAATATATTTTCTGGAAAAAAAAAATGAAAAATATATGAAAATCCGTCATGTTTCGTAATATATCATTATGTTTTGTAAATAAGGAAAACTATCGTCACGTTTCGTTAATATTTCTCCTAAACATGTATATATACGTAGTTTTCCCTTTATATTATAACTAGATGATGAAAGCCTGTGTTAGCACGGGCCCAACACAAAAAATAGTACCATACTTTTTTTTTTAATCTAAATAAATAAGAATATATATTTTATGTTTTGAAATCATTTTAGCTTGAAACTTCCCTTTTTACCTTTAATGAAATGATTTAAATCTGCACAAATACCTATGACTTGTTTTAGACCACAAGTTTCAAAGATCTTTCATTTCATAACCAACTATTTTTTTATGCCACGTGGACATATGTCATAGTACTAAATATTTATTTCTTCTCATGTATAGACGTATGCACTTCAATTTTAATTCTCCGACACATATATTTCCTCCGTGTACTTATACTTGTTAATTTTTGACTTTTCAAGTTCTTTAAGAATTAATAAATGAAGTTTTCCTCCCGTCCCATATTGCTTGGCCACATTACTAAACTATTTTTTTATCCCAGGTGGATATATGTCATAGTCTTGAATATTTATTCTCTCTTTCCAGCGTATACACTTATGCACTTCAATTTTAATTCTTTGACACCATATTTATTTTTCTCGTGCACTTTTACTTGTTACTTTTGACTTTTCAACGTGTCACATAAATTAGAATGAGAGAGTACCTTTTAGTAATATAATTATGAAATTTTTATTATAGAAAGTATTATAATTCAATTAATTGAAAATATCAATAAATTATTTTACTTAGTCACTTCTCCCATATATGACTTTCCTGTTTGGTTCTCGATTGAAAGATTTGAAATACACCTTCTCTTACCGAGTTTCATGTCATCATCTCTTTCTACTCTTTTAAGAGCCGCTTTCACGTGTTAGCATCTGTTGTAGCCTTTAAATTTTAAGTATAGACCAACTTTATCATTTTAAGAAAATATGTGTATACGTTTCTTGACCGTTTATATTTAAATGCCTTCTTGATGTTATTCCCATTATTTGTGTGAGACGTTTGTGTCTAAAATTAGTGCATTTTTATCCTTACCCAAAGGTATAAGTTTTAAATCTTTTGGTTTTATGACTTCTTTAGCGATTTTTGTGTTCAATTTAAATCATTATTTCTTTTTTTCTTAAATTTCTCTTCTTTAAATTTTCTCTAAGCGTACCTTTACCATTTTCTGAACTTATTATCGTTCTTTAAATGGCCTATTTTTTTTTTTCCAATTGTCTCCTATCTTTTAAACTATTAGGGAATTTGTCTATTACAAATTAAAAAACTTTATCCTAATAAAATATTTGGATCCTATCATTGTAAAAATATTGAAGCACGCTACTAATCATTTCAATTTTTCATATTACTATTATAGGCCTAATTCATTATATTTTTCACAAATTGTTGAAAGAAAAAATTCCATCTTTCAAAATAAATATGTTGTACCGTTTATAAGGTATTAGGTTTGTAAGATATTTTGTTTTTAATGAAACATTTATTAAGTCATATAAAGGTAAATTGATTCCTCATTTGCTCTAGAAGTTGATCAAATTGACATAAAAAATTGACCTTAAAATAAAATTTGATAAGCAAATATTTGAAATTGGTAAATTAGTGAGGTGATTCTTGTCATTAACATGATTGGGATGTTGGATAGGGCGTAAGACAATTTTCTTCATTATAGCTCGCTATTGAATTTAGTTTTAAAAAAGGGAATTTGTCTATTACAAATTAAAAACTTAAAAAATGGAAGAAATTGCACGAATTGTCCTTCAAATGGGCTGGTATTTAATTTTTGTCTTTAGTAACTAATTTTAGGAATAATTTCAATAATATAAAATTCAACATAAAATATTATATCCACATAATTATCTTTTTAATTTACATTTGTATAGTTAACTTTTTTTACAATAGTGTTTATACACACGATATATAACGTTATCTTACTTGAAAATAATGTGTCGATCTTATATAAAAAGTGTATAATAATGTATAAAAGGGTCATTTTGGGTAATATTAAAAATATGAGTCATTTCGGGTAAATATTTTTTCCAAATAGACATAGGCTGTTATTTTTCCTAAATTTTGTGGCTAGTGGCCATAAGTTTTTAATAGTGCGGAATATAACTTGTAAGATATTATGATGCAGAAATATAAATTTATACCCCATAATTTTATTTTTTTGGAGGGGCAAAAATTAAACAGCAACACAAAATAAGGGCATAAGTGATAATGAGCCTAAAAAATGTGAGGGATTTTTAGAGGGAGGAAGTTTTGATAGGACCCACAGCATAGCATACATGTGGATCAAATTGTAAGCTTAAAAGACAAAGTTAATAATTTAAAAACAATCGGTGGATCCACAATTTCATATCACATTATTCTAGAGTTGTGTTTGTGCATGGAGAAATGGGTTGAATACTTAAAAAGGTCAAACATGTGGGTCCCTTTAGCTATTGCTTTCCTATGTATGTGTGTACTATACTCGTCAGATGTGTATGATTTTTTTTTTTTTTTTTTTTTGTGGTTGACAGCGATACCATTTATGTTTCTATAATAGATAAATAGGGATAAGAACATTTATTCACTTATCTTATCTGAAAATTCTTTACGACAGCGCTTCTTTCAGGGTCCTATTC
This sequence comes from Lycium ferocissimum, assembly GCF_029784015.1. Lineage (NCBI taxonomy): Eukaryota > Viridiplantae > Streptophyta > Magnoliopsida > Solanales > Solanaceae > Lycium > Lycium ferocissimum. The sequence goes on along the minus strand of NC_081353.1, from coordinate 24,411,170 downwards.
CAAACTTATTTAAAACAGAATAATTCTCCACTAACGTGCCCACTCTCATATGGAGAGTGACATACACTCTCGCTATGCGTATTGTATTTATTTATTTTTAACTTTTTTTTAAATTTTTTTTACGTGTTAATTTTTTTTAAAATAAAAATAAAAAATTAAATTTTCATTTAAAAAAATGAGTTTTAAGACCCGTTTTTTTTTTTAATTTGAAAATTTGATTTTTTTTAAACCCATTTTAAAAAAAAAAAAAAACTAAAAACATGGATTAAAAAATTGAATTTTCTTTTTAAAAAATGATTTTTAAAACCCTTTTTTTAAATAAAATTGAAAATTTGTTTTTTTTTTTAAAACTCGTTTTTGAAAAAGAAAAAAAACTGAAAAATGATTTTTTTTTTAAATATGGAAAAATGGATTTGTTAAAAATATGGAAAACTTGATTATTTTTTAAAAATGTCTTTAAAAATCTTGATTTTCATGATTTCATTTTCTTAGTACACTTTTTATTTTTCAAATAAAATCCGGAAAAGTGTTTTCTTGCCAAAATGTGAAAAAAAGCTGAATTTTCATAAAATTTTGAAAAAATTAATTATTTTCTTAACATGTGGAAAACCCGTTTTTTAAAACTAAATGTGGAAGACTAGATTTATTTTCAAATTTTAAGAAAATGCAGATTTTTAAGAAAAAAAAAATAAGTTTTCTTTTTTTTGTTTATCACTCTCTCAAAGAGAGTGAAACGCTCTCCTTGCCACATCGGCGTTTGTGGGTAATTATTCCATTTTAAATAAGTTTAGGGGGTAATAGGGCTCAAGAAAAGGTAAAGTGTGTCGTAGCGATTTTGGGTATAGTACGGGGGGTAACGGTGCGCTTATCTAGATAAATATCTAATAAGCTATGTCTCGCGTATTTAAAAAATTTATACCCCGCTAAATATAAATTCAATTGCTTGCAACAAAATTAAAGACCAGCCAGCCCATTTGAAGGGCAAAATCATTTAGCTCTCGTTTGGCCATAGATTACGAAAACATGTTTTGAAGATTTGTTTTCAAATTTTTTGTTTTTAGCTATCAAATTTTGATAGATTTTGAAAATAAATCTTCAAATCCCAAATTTTGGTTTAAACTTATTTTTGGGCCAAAATCTATGCTTTGATCTTTTCAAAACTTTTAAAAACTACCCCAAACTTTTATATTTTATAAAAAAGCCCCATCTATTTATGACCCAACTAATTCTATACCATGTTCCTCCATTAAAGCTGAATCTACTTTGTTTCCACAATTAAAGCAGTCTCGTCTATAAAGTGAACGAGCTAAGCTGTGCCCATACAATAGAAGAGATTGGAAATGCATGCTCGGCGTGAACAAATTGTTTATACAATGTGAAAAGATTATATTAAAGAATAACTAGTTACTACCGTTGTTTTTTTTCCTTGCACGGATGGATTTTTATATTGTAATTTGAATTGTAGTA
>NC_081353.1:24385850-24409603 GCF_029784015.1 Lycium ferocissimum | reverse complement strand
TGGTATTGAGGATTTTGGCCCAAAAGGGGAGGCGTTTTCAAGCCAAAAACTTAACGGAAGGTAAATTTGACCTATTTCGAATAGTTTAAGGTATTTTTGGCCCTTTTCTCAAAAAATTAACATCGAAGGAGAAGGAGGATATAAAATATCAAAGGTAAAACAGAAAAGGGTAAAACAATGCCCTTAATGTATTAGAAATGGTTAAAAAATGCCTTCTTCCAATTATTGGATCAAATTTGCGCTTCCTCCCATCCAAATGTCTCAAAAATGCCCTTGACGTATTGGAAGCGGCTAAAAAATTCCCTCCTTCCACCTATTGAAAATTTGCCTCTAAAGTTATTTGTAGACTCAAAATTGCCCCTCCATTAACGACGCAATTATATGACAACTAATTAAATTTTAATTAAATATGTGGTCTTTATTACATGGTTGACATATAAATTTGACCAAACCAAACACCAAACTCGTTTTAAATTAACCAGCTAAGCCATAAAATCATTTTTCCACCTCCTGTTTTCAATTAATTTAACATATTGTTCTGTTGGTACATAAATTTTGATTAACCGAACCAGATAAAAAATTTGCTTGAATTTTGATTCCCTCTAGGTTTTCTCTACACATAGCACAATTAACTAATTATGTCTAAATCTTAAATTAGTTAGAATCGACTGAACTTTAGAATATATACTTGTAACAAATATCGAATTAAATGTAACTATTGCAGTCTTGAAAGCATTCAAAATAGATACTCCAACATTGAACAGCCAGCAGCAAAATCACACGCTGCTTAAATCATTCTCATGCACTTAAGCAAAAATAAATAAAACTTTTCAGGCATAAAGAATATCAGACCATGCAACAGCAGTACTTCAGATAAAGAGGAAGATATAATTTCTTCTCAAACAGGGTTTATCAATCTTTAGATACACCGTTTTTTCTCTGGCAGACTTTTATGAATATTTATTTGAGCATATATTGGTACAGAAATCAATATTTAGCTACACAGTTAATGGGGGTGTGTGTGTCGGGGGGTGGGGGTGCGGAGGGCCAATTTTAAGGCTGAAAATAACTTTTAAGTGTTTATTGTGGAATTGAACCAATGATTTAGATCGCGTTTGTTTATGAAATTTGTCAAATTTCAACTTTTCGATGTGATTTCGAAATCCGAAATTGTAAAAAAAATATAGGTTGGCATTCCAAATCATGATTTCAATTTTTTTTAAATGTAAAACTTGACCCGTAAGCTTATATTTTGTTAAAAAAAGATTCATAAGTTGGTAGATATATTTTTTAAATGTAAACCTTTACTCAAAGTAATAATGTTGGTTCGTCTTTTCGATCATTTGATTGGATATGCATGCTGGACGTGAAGAGATTGTCTGTACCATGTGAGATGATTATATTAAGAGCGATTCTTTGCACCAGCGACTAAATTCAATTTTCCTTTTTTATTGAACTAAAGTTCAATCAATAGATGTTTAAAAAGATCTTTTGGTAGCGTATTAACTTTGTTATGAACTATGATTTGCTCATTTGGTAAGATTGTCTAAGAGTCGGGGAAGTTTTGATAATTTTCACAACTCGTAGGGTTTTCAAGTTTGTGAGAAAAATAACAACTTAAAAAATCTAAATTGTTTGTCCAAACAAAACTTCAACTTCAAATCAACCTGATTTCAAATCATGTCCAAACGGGACATTTGATTCAATAGGTAGAAGAGGGCATTTTTGACCATTTCTAATACATTAAAGGAATTTGTCAGCCATTTAGATGGAAAGATGCGCAAATTTGATCCAATAAATGTAAGAAAGACATTTTTGAAACATTTCTAATGCGTTAAAGAAATTATTGATCCTTTTCCGAAAGTAAATAGATATTGCATTAGATAAGAGGGAGAAAATGTCGAATATTCTAAGTTTAGGGGGGATAGGCCCATTTATTTAACTCCTAAACGTCCTGTCTTTTGCTGTTTCACTTGTTCTGGGCTTGGAGTCACTGTTAAGGGGCATTGGCACTTTTACCCCATTTTGTGCTGATCTTTAATTTTTGTCCTTCATAATAAATAATTTTTTCCGGACATAAACTGATATTTATACTATAATATCTAATAAGCTATGTCTCGTGCTTTTAAAGAATTCATTTTTTTTTCTTAGATTGCCCTTCAAAGGCGCTGGTCTTTAATTTCTACCCCTCAAATTGCTGGTCTTTAATTTTTCCCTCATAATTCTCTTTAATTTTTAATCCTTTTCAAAAAATGATCGAAAATATAAAAGGGCTTGGTTCGAATACCAGCTTAGTTAAAAAAAATAAAAATCACAAGGCATAGGTTTCACAAAAGTTTAGGCAAAGGTTATGACAACGAACATAAGGCGTAAGCTTAAGCTCGCAATTTGCCTTTAACGACAATTAATTCTTTCGCGAAACCTTGTCTTGCAATTTTTTTTTTGGACGGAGCTGAGATTCGAACCCAGAACCTCGAGATATTTTCGATCACTTTTTTCGACGAAGGGAAAAAATTAAAGACCAACAATTTAAGGGGCAAAAATTAAAGACCCCAAAAAAGACGATTGTCCGAGTTATCTAAAGAATTTATCTTACACACTAGGCATAAATTAAGATTACTTAGAACCAACCCATTTGAAGGAAAAATCGTTTAATTGCACTGTTTGCTCTTCAAATGGGATGAGCTTTAGTTTTTCTCCTTCAAACGGATGATCTTTAATTTTTGTGATGGATGATTTGTCCTTCAATATTAAACTTATGCTTAGTGATGCATAAGTCCTTTAAGACGTGGAGCATAACTATAAAATATTATGATGCAAAAACACAAATTTAAACTCCGCGAAAAAATTACTCCCTCCGTCTCATTTTGTTATGCGGTTTTGGACCTAAATTTAAGAAATAAAAGAAAGATTTATGAATTTTCTAATTTAAAACAAGCTAAAGATATTTATACGATTATAAATCATTTTGTTAAGCATATAAGTAATGTTTAAAGTTAAAATTGCTCCCAAATAAAAAAGTATCTTTTTTTGGTACTAACTAAAAAGTAAATTACTGTCATATAAATTGGACAGAGATAAAGGGCGAAAATTAGAGACCAATACAAAATAGGGACAAAAAGTGCAATTTTTTCCTGTTATAACCTTAGATTACCCACAAAAAAGGTCACGAGTTCCCTCAAAACCTCTTTTTTGTCAGCACAAAAACCCTTTATACTTCCCCCATTCAATTTTCTCCAATTTTTTTTTAGCTTTCAGTAATGGAAATAGTAACAAAGAAAGAGAGTGGTGGTAGTAGTAGTTGTAGTAAAGCAATCCCAGATTCAGTAATGGAAGCAGTGAAAAGAACCTCAAAAAACGTTGATGATTTAAGTAATAACTTAGATGAATTCTTGTCTCTTTATGGTGCTGATGTTTTCCCTGAAATGGGTCCTCTTCAACAGGCTCAATCTTTGCTTTTATTAGCTAAAGCCACAACAACTCTGTTTGCATGTAATGTTTTTACTTAATTCTTGACACCTTTTTTTTTTGTTTTGGTTGTGGATTTTGATACTTTGATTTTGTTTTGTTTTGTTTGGTTTTGCAGTGAGGCTTAGATGTAAAGGGGTGAATCCAGATGAACATCCTGTCAAATTAGAGTTTGTATGTTTTCTTCCTTTTGCTTTTTTTATAGTGTTCTATTTTATTTTTAAAGATCAATTTTTTGAGGGTTTGGGGGTTGTTTGTGCTTGGGACTTGGAAGTATAAAAAAGGGGAAATTTGAAAAAAAAAAAAAAAAGAGTTGAAAAAATGGTGAGTTGTGTTTGGACATGAATACAACTTGGAAGAATGTTGAAGTTTTGTGAGTGATTTGGAGAGAAAAATGTAAAAAAGATGTGTTCTTGAAGATTTTGGTTTTGCTATTCTATGGTGTCCTATTTTATTTTTAAAGATTCGTTTTTGAGGGTTTGGGGTTGTACTTGGGAGTTGTAAGTATAAAAATGTGAAATTTGAAAAGAAGTTGAAAATTGGTATTTGGAAATTGGAGTTGTTTTTAGACATGAATACAAATTGGAAAAATGTTGAATTTTGTGAGTGATTTGGAGTGAAAAATTAGAGTTTGTATGTATTCTTCTCTGATATTCTGCTTTTGCCATACTATGTTGTTCTATTTTATTTCTCAAAATTCTTTTTTGAGGTTGGGGTTGATTTTTTGTGTGCTTGGTACTTGGAAGTATAAATTTTCCTTTTTCTTTCTTTCTTTGTGTGACCCTTTTTTAGGCTTTTGAATTTGAGTAGTTAAGGTGTTGCTTTGTTTTCTCTTTCTTGGGTTGTGAATTGTTGCTTTGCTATTCTATGGTGTTCTATTTTCTTTTCTAAGATTCTTTTTGAGGGGTTGGGGTTGGGTTGTGTGTGCTTGGGACTTGGAGTTACAAAAAATGAGACATTTCAAAAAAAGTTGAAAAATGATATTTGGAAATCGGAGTTGTGTTTGGAAATGAATACAAATTGGAAAAATGTTAGAATTTTTTTGTGAGGCTTAAATGTAAAGGGGTCAACCCTGACGAACATCCTGTCAAATTAGAGTTTGTATGTGTTCTTCTTGAAGATTCTGCTTTTGCTATTCTATGGTGTTTTATTTTCTTTCTAAAGATTCTATTTTTGAGAGTTTGGGGTTGTGTGTGCTTGGGACTTGGAAGTATAAAAAATGTGAAATTTGAAAAAAAAAGAAGAAGAAGTATTATTTGGAAAAAGTTGAAAAATGGTGTTTGGAAATTGGAGTTGTGTTTGGACATGAATACAACTTGGAAAAATGTTGAACTTTTGTGAGTGATTCGGAGTGAAAAATGTGAAAACATTAGAGTTTGTATGTATTCTTCTGGGAGTTTCTGCTTTTGCTATACTATGGTGTTCTATTTTATCTTGAAGGATTTTTTTTTTTTTTTTGAGGGTTTGGGGTTGATTTTTCTGTGTGCTTGGGACTTGGAAGTATAGATTTTACTTTTTTTCCTTTCTCGTTTTGACCCTTTTTTAGGCTTTTGAATAGTTAGGTGTTGCTTTATTTTCTCTTTCTTGGGTTGTGAATTGTTGCTTAGTGGGAGTTTGGACATAAAAAAATGAGAAATTTGAAAAAAAGTAGTATTTGAAAAAAAGTTGAAAAATGGTATTTGGAATTGGAGTTGTGTTTGACATGAATACAACTTGGAAACTGTTGATTTTTTGTGAGTGATTTGGCGCAAAAAATGTGAAAACAGGTCTTTGGAGTTCTTCGAAATCCGGAATATTCAACTTCAAGTTGAATTCCGGAAAATTGTAACAGCTTTATGTCCAAACATGATTCCGGAATAAAATTCCATAAAAAAGTGAAAATTATCTCTGGCCAAACGGGCGTTAATGGTTCTTTTTCTTTCACTCTTTTTTTAGGCTTTTAAATAGTTAGGCGTTGCTTTGTTTTCTCTTTCTTGGGTTTTGAATTGTTGCTTAAGCTGAAATGCTGCGTTAGAATTTGTGATTAACTTTGATTTGGTAAAATTTTAGAAGAAAGAAAGATCTACTCTTGCTAATTTTAATGCGTTCAGCGAATAGTAACCCTTTTGGTTGTGATGGTTAAGCTAACGTTCTTTATTATAGATTCTGATCAATTGGTTGATTTGGTTTAAGTCTAAATTTAATGTCTAAGTTTCCTCTTATTTCTTGGTTCTTTTGTTTAATGTAGGAACGTCTGAGCTTGTACCAAGAGAAACTGCAGTACTTGATGGACCTGAATAAAGGTAAATTTGAATCTTTCTATGAAATTGGGTGGTATTGGAATAAATAAAGAAGTTGTGACGGAAAGCCTAAAAAGTAAATGATCCACTAAAAGTATAAATTACAGTGTCCTCTTTCTGATATTATTATTTGTGACCAGTAAAAAGAAAAAAAGTATCATGCTTGCCTCCCATAACATGTTGGTCACTTTTGATTGATCACCTTGATTTTGAAGAATGGGTTCTGGAGTAGGGCTTGAAATGATTTCTGTTGTTCAGCATATAATAGTTATTGTTAAGATATGCTATTTAAAAACCTTGCTTTGTTTCCATATGACATATCAATGACAAATGTTGAATACTGACTATTCTCTATTTGTCCCGTAAGCGCCATTGCGACCATCAGCTATGATAAATCCGCAAGCTGCAACACGATTTATCGAGCATTCGTTGCCTGATCTCACACCTGGTAACTGCTTAACTATTTCCAAATGTGTGCAAGTGACATTGCATTTGTTTTTTTTTTTCTTTTTCTAAACAAGCCTGTCTTGCAGAGCAGAGGAGAAGCATGCGAGAAATCAGTAAAGGTGAGGGGACTAGGATTAAGTATGTTGAAAGAATTGCTCATAAGAAGAGGAAGTATCCTGAGCAGCAATCTGTTCGAACCGCTGCCCAAGAGTTTCTTGAGAAAGCGTCCCGTGAGCTTCTTGGTGAAAACCAAAGTGGTTTTAAGGGACCTTTACAACTGCCTGAGGGTGATGGTGAAGATCTACCTATGAGCTGATTTTCTGGTAGATTTTGAACTCACTTGTTCCAGTTTATAATCTATTTCTCTTTTTTTATGGATCTTGCTAGTTGCGCTGCTGGCATATTGTTTTATCTTCTTAAAGCATTTTCATGATTTTCTTAATTCCAAGTGCATGGTTATTTGATGCTTCTTTTGTTGTGTGGGTATGGAATAAAGTTATTCAAGTCTACCTCTTCTTTTGTTAAATTTGTAGCTGAGATAGGGATGAAAATTTATATATTTCCAACACTAATGGAAACATATTATTGACACCATTGTTTTTCTCCATGGGAAAATTCATGACGTCTTCCATACATTGCCGGAGGCACTGTCTGATGCAGCTTCATGTGGACCATGTTTAGTATGCCATTCTAATGATGGAGATACTAAGGACATTTTTTTTTTGAATCATCGAGATATAATAAGGACATTCGTTTTGTTTTTTCTGAAACATCACGAGATACTAAGGACATTCGTATAATTTAACTCTATTAGTATACTTCATTTTTTACTAATATGGAAAGAATTGAACAGCATGTGTTTTGAGAGCAAAGAATGTGCAGAACATGTTCTGAAAAAAGTTGCGTATATATATTGGCCTTTTGGACCATGTTAAAAGATGTTTGCTGTATAGTTTTGACCAGTAGCGAAAGCAATAGTTTTGACCAGTAGCGAAAGCAATAGTTTTGACCAGATGCGGCATCTTTTAGGACCTTGTGAAAAGGTTATGGTGAAAATGGACTTGTATGATATATCAAAGTGGCTTTCATTTAGATATTGAGAGTGAAACCTCTATTGTTTTGTTCTTAGTCACAATCATCTTAATAGGTCAGAAATGCAATCTTGATGAGACGATGCCACTTCCATCTTCCACCTATTTCGATTTTAAATCTTGATCCTTTTAATCAAAGAGGTTTCCTTCAATACTGAAGACCAACGGCCAAAAAGAAAAGCGGGTGGGGGCGGGGGGGGGGGGGGTTAGGAGTAGGAAGGAAGGAACAAGCAATCAAAGATAAGTCATGACTCATGATTGGTCAGTCTTATGCTCTAAGTTTGCACTATACGCGGGCTGGGAAGAGTCAAACCTCAATAGTAAATGATCTTTTTATAAATAATGTTATATTGATAAGGGGATCAGCTCCCATACACAGTGGTTTATCAAGACATAGAGAATCTAAAAAATAGTGATTCTATACTAAAGACACCCAATCTTATATCAAATTGGAACTTCATGGTGCACTTAAAAAAGAAATGAATGAGAGATTGTTCTTCAAATATAGAAAATCATTCTTTATTCCTTCAAAAGTTCTCATATTTCTCTCTTTCCATACAATCCACATAAGTGCCAGTCCTGCCCGATGTCTTCATTTCCATCTTGTAAAGGTTCAACTGAAACAATACCTCTTTGAGTGCATGGCATCGTTGATTGTAGTCCGAACCATCTCCGCAGTCAAGTAGCTACTGACAATGTAGAGGGTGATGATTAACATCTTCACCAGAATTCTTACACATAAAGCTCCAATTGACATATGATTATCCTCTTCATCAATATTTCCCACTGTCAAAAATTGTTTCCTTAACTGCCAGTCACGTGAAAAAGCACTGTCTTGTTGTCAAGGGGATTCAAATTGGGAGATGCATAAATCCAACTCCATCTTGACCAAGAGCTTTTTGTAATAGGATCCATTACTCCCAACGTTCACCTCTACACACCCTGATTGCTATGTGAAGTAATTTTTTTTTGGTGAAGTAATTCAACTAGATGTTAGAATTCCGCCATTTCCCAATCATGCAAAGACAAGTAATGATAAGGTCTGTAATTTATTGTACATTGCACCCTTAAGATCTATAATCAGTAAAATAATTGAATGAAATGTTCAATAAATTAGATCCGCATTTACTTGTTACCTTTCTTAAAAAAGATCCACATTTAGAGCACTAGGAGATCTGAAGATATTCTATTTTAAATGAAAGAGATCTGAAGATATAAATGGGTACAACTATGTAATCTTCGATGGATGACTTTTACTACATCCTTTTTTCAATGAAAACATCTGGGGATGCAAAGCTATCCAAAAGCTGTTTTAGCTCCTATACCTAACTTAAGGAGCAAAACAAAATTAATGAACATTTTACATTATTTACAGTGTTCAATTTGCTTTAACAAAAATCTGAGACATTTCTTTTCGAGTTTGGGATTGGCGGTGAATTCCCATTCAAAGCGACTAACGTTTCTTTCCTTCCATAATGTCCTGGAAAATTACCGGCAATAATGATTTACCACGATCTTTTTATCGATCTGTTCCATCATAACTTTTTTTCTGTTTGAGGCATTACAGATTGGACCAGAAAGGGGCACAAAACAAGTTCAATATCCTTTGTTGTACAGTAGTGAAGAAAGAGGTGGTAAATTTTTCTAAGCTGGAAGTGCACAAATAACTAGTCCCTCTGTCCCAAATTATATGAAACTCTTTCCTTTTTAGTATGTCCCAAAAAGAATGACACCTTTCCATATTTAGTATCAATTCAACTTTAAATTTACCTTTTTACCCTTAATGAAATGATTTCTAGCCACACAAATTTCTATGGTTTGTTTTAGACCACAAGCTTCAAAAGTGTTCCTTTATTTCTTAAACTTCGTGCCAAGTCAAACACTTTCATAGAAAATGGGAGGTGGGAGTACTACATAGTACTAGTCTGCTCCTCTTGAGGTCTTCTTGAGTAAGGCAAACCTCCTGCATAAGCAACTAGCTAAAACAAGCATAGGAAATGTTAAATGTCCCTAAACATAAGATTAGCATCTTGTAATTATGCTATAATATGAGATACATGAGATCCGTACACATTAACAAAGTAGGTTTTGCACCCAAGGGTGGCTTAGCCTTGGTGGATAGAGTTACCTGGTACTTGTTGCTGATGGGAAGTGGCAGGTATCTCGTGGAATTAGTCAAGGTGCGTGCAAGCTGGCCCGAACACCATGGTTATCAAAAAACAAAGGTAGTTTTAGAGCCACATGTCTGACACGACAATTACATCTTATGCAGTGCTTCTTTCATCCTAATTTGATTGATATTCTTTCCTTTTTTGTCCGCTCAAAAATTGACACCTTTCTATATTTTGAATCTATTTAATACTTGTAGATCCCATTGAGCACGAAAACAAGTACTTTGGTAATAAGGCTAATCGTTTGTATCTATGCCATATTTTACTTAGATCGTTGTTTCTTTCATGAACCACATGTCCAATCAAACCACCAAACATATCGGGGCAGAGGAGGTAGTAGATGTGGGTATTTAGATAGTTGGTTTTGGTTTTGATGTCAATATATGTCTCCAATTTCATTCAGTAAATTTCTTTAGCTCAGTCAGGTAATATGTTTCAAACTTTTAATTAGTCACCTCATGATTGTGGATTTTACTTTTTGCAACTTCCTTGGATATATGAAAGTTTCATTTTTCCTTCGGGAAATGGTTTAATTAATGAAAAGAAGGGAATCCTCCAAAGTTTCATTTTTCCTTGCGGAAATGGTTTAATTAATGCAACTTCTCTATTTGTTTCAAGTAAATCTTGAGTATCATTTAGTTCTATTCTGTCAATTCAAGTTTCTTGCTGTATTTGCTACTCCAATAAGTAACGTCGGTACTTATGCTTGGTGATACTGAAAGAAGTTAAAGCATGTGTGTTGCAGCCTCCAGGAGAGTCTGGTTGCATGTAAACTGGATCATCTCTAAAATTCTAATAATAACAGCAAATATAAACACCTCCTATGATAAAAAATTAGCTGAAAGTTGTTTTTACTGATCAAACATAAAAAGCAAATACATACTGATTTGTAAAAAACTTGATAGTAGTAGTTGATATAAACTTATTAACCTGTTTTTACTGAATTAGTAGTATCCTATACTTCGAACTGTTTAAGTGCCTTGTGTTGTGTTTGATACGTGCTGGAAAGAAGTCTCATAGAAATATGTATACAGACTAGAGGTGGCAAAATGGGTAAAAAATATGGTTATCGGCCCGACCCAACCCATTTTAAGTGGGTTGAATACCCAACTCATTTAAAATGGGTCAAATATGAGTCAACCCATATTATCCACTTAAAATATGGGTAAATTAACGGATAAAGTGGATAAAACCCACAACATATAGAGTGTGTTTGGTATGGAGGAAATGTTTTCCAATTTTTCCATGTTTGGTTGGTCAAAATGTTTTGGAAAACATTTTCTCTAGCTCCTCCCCCCCCCCCCCCACCGCACCCCACCACCTAACCACCCCTACACCTTCACCACCCCCACCCCTACCCCCACCACTTAACCACCCCCTCCTACCCTCACCCATCCCCACCCTCACCCCTACCCTCCCCCTCCTACCTCCCTCCCTACCCTTCACCAATATACCTCACCCCATTCTATCACCACCTACCTTCAACCCCACCTCTCACCCTACCTACCACCACCCCTATCTCTCAACTTTGCAAAACTAGGCATTTTGCAAACTTTCGAAAATAGGTTTACAAAAGTAATCAAATTACAAAAGTAGTCGCTTTTTCAAAATATTACTCGCGAAAGTAGCTACTTTTTCAAAAATAGTCGTTTTGCAAAAGTAGTCACTTAAGAAAATAGTCACTTTTAGAAAATAGCCACATTGTGAAAGTAGATACTTTTTAAAAAATAGTAACTTTTTGAAAGTAGTCAATTTTCATAAATAAATATTTTGTGAAAGTAGTTACTTTAAAAACTAACTACTTAGCAAAAGTAGCCATTTTTAAAATAGCTTCTTTGTGAAAGTATTAAAATAAACATTTTTACAATGTGCCATTTCTAAGATAGTGGTCACTTTTGTGTAGCTATTTTTTAAAGTGACACAAAAATGGCTACTTTGTAAAGTGGCCATTTTTTGAAAAAATGACAAAAAAGTTGCTATTTTTGCAAATTTGCATTTTCGGTCGTTTTGCAAGAAATATATTTTTTCAAAAATCTTTTTATGTCACCTTTCAAAAATGATCAATTTACAAAAATAGCCCTTTTTGTGTCACTTTTAAAAAATGGCTAGTTTACAAACATAGTCACTTTTTGGGATTGTCTTCAAAGTGCAAAGTAGTCATATATGAAAGAGACGGCTTGGGAGGGTTGGTCGCGATGAATAGGGTGGAGTTGGGGTGGGGTAGGTGAAGATGAAGTGTGTTAGGGTGGTCGCAAGGGGCCGGGGATGGAGGGTGGTGGGGGTTGGCTTCAAAAGATTTTCGGAGGTCTCATTGAAAAGTTCTATTCTTCCCACAAGTTGAGGCCCAACTATAGATTGTACAAAATGTAAATTAATCTTCTCCATATAGCTACATGAAGCCAACATCTTTGAAAGTAGTTTTGGATACTATGGATAAGATGGATATCCATATTATCCGTCGGGTAACCCATTTTTAACCGTGTTAAATATGAGCGGATCGGGTAATTGATCCGTTTTTTGTCAACCCATTTTCGATCCGTATCCGTTAGCTGGAAGGTTCTACTAATGAAGTTACTCGTATTTAGAGAAACTGTAGAGGGATGAGCATTATTTCACTGGGTATGTTGTGTTTGTATCTAATAGAGGGATGAGTGGTAGTCTCTATTCAGCCAATAGCCAGGTGAACTAGATAAGGAACATGATGGGAAATGAAAGGCGCAAAGAAGTATGAAGGAGTTGGCTTCACCGGGTCTCGTTCAAAGCTTAGATTGTACAGTACCTTTAGGGATACCACTGTTGGCAATGATATGCAGAGTTCCTGCCATGTGTTAGCTGGATGAGTATCGTAATGTGGATGCATTACAAGATTAGTCAGAAAAGTCTAAAAGAGTGGTCTGTAATTAGATATTGCATGTTAAATTCCTCAATGTCATTGCTTGCTAAATAAGAACTAGAGCTAATGAAGAGAGGAAGTTGGTGGTTAAGTTTCAAGTGCTTTGTTATGCTGAGCTAACACAAATTTTCAGGCATCTTGGCTCAACTAGTAAATTCTCATTCACTAGTAAAATGCTTTACTTGGTCCCTTTTTGCAGCCATGTGGAGTCGCCAAAAAATTATATGGTGAATAGGAGTCTAAAGTGACTTGATGATTTCTTAGATGTTTTCGATTGTAAGACAGGAAGACCAAAGAAAGTAGAGCAATTATCATGAGTTTGATGAATCTGGGAATGGAGGGGATAACGGAAGGATTAAGTTAATTAACAAGAGCTTAAATTTATTTGCTTTCAAAAGTTAGTGGAAACAAAGGAAAGAACAGGTCTTTAAAGTTTCCTGTGATGCAGAAGGAGACGTTCCCCTCTGCTGTTTTTTCCCGTATCTCTCCCTTTCAGTTCAAAACATCTTTAGATATAGCAAATATAAAATTCATTTGTCTACTTACATATGTGATTGAGTTTTGGCTGAAATAAGATGAATGACAGAAGTTTGTCACTCGGTATTAATTTTCTGCAAAGTTTTGGCCCGTCATGGTTATCAAAAAGTAGTTTTGGCTAGTCAAAAGCTTTCAGAAAATGATAAGAATGTGATAAGACAATAACAATAAATCGCAGACTTGTAAACCTCAACTGGAGTATATTTTAGCCTTTTGAATGTCGATCTTTTATTATAACTGTTCTTAGTTTTTGATGTTTTAACTTCTAGTAGTTTCCCTTTTTGTGATACTCAATTATCCTTATGATAACCAGTCTGAATTAGTTGTTGCTTATATTTGAGTGGTAAACTGCTTTCCATAAACCTTTGCAAAGAAAAGAAACTTATACCTGAACAGATTGACACACCATTTTTCTCAAGAAAAGATGAGTTGTGCTTTTGATTAACCATGATGTGAATTTTATGGGTGCAGAAATTCTCTTTTGCTGACGAAGTGATGCGAGCCATTGCGAGGTGCGTACCAGATTGATTGTTGATGAGCTCTTCAAGCATCTCCTTCGATTTCCAGCCTATCAAGAAGATGCTCAGATTGTTCACAAGCTTTGCCAGCAAATTTCTACTTTTACCCCTGCACGTTGATGCAAGTTAAATTTTGATTATGAAGAATATAGTGTATTTTCATATTCAGTTATGAATCCAAAGTTGCTCCTTGTTTTGCTGTAAAGTTTGTTTGTTGTAAGAGAACAAACAGGTTAGGAAAGGAACAATTAGCTGGCAGTTTTATGTACAATAGTGCAGCAAAAACTAGAAACTCTCTCTTTGTTTTGCATGGATCCTTTTGCATTAGGAGCAATGAAGCTAGTGTGTCTATTTATTCACTTATTATGAGGATGGTGAAGAAGATTGTATGGTTAGGGTAGAAGAAAAGCAAGCTTATTTCAGATCCAGATTTAGTACAGAAAAGGGTCAGATTGCTTGTTTATATTTGCCCTTACCATCCAACTTTAAGCACATATTTACCCCTTTAATTCCTTGTCTCCTCCTTTATTACCCTACGTGATGCCTACATGGATTATTTTTCCTCCCGATTTAGTTCTAGTCACAATTAAACCCGATCCAGTTTGCAAAATAAACCCATCCCACCAACGAGGTTAAAGCTTATGGGAGTGAATCTTCACATCTTTTACTGATTCTTGACAAAGATTTCGCAACCAGCCTTAAGATTCTCCACAATCTCTGCACAGGCAAGGCCAAGCAGAAAGAAGCAATTTTACGAATACCCTTCCAAGCAGATCGACTCAGCTCTAACTCGAATCATGTTCTTGTCGCACAAAATTTGCCATAAATGGAGGAGTTTGGACATAAGGCCATAGATCTCAAAAGCTAAAACCCCGACCCCGGGATTCTTGATGGTCGCTGCCTTTCCATGGGGCGCACTGGCTGTTACCGGTAACCAAGCTGTGGGCTATCGTCTTCTTCACCTTAATCCACCACGTTTCAAGCGCCATGAATGCTATACTAATGATGAGTTCATTATAACTAAACAACTACTGTTTTGAGAAAGTACTAAGAAGAAGAAGAAATTGAAATGAAGATGGGTTCATTTTGCAAACTGAATCAGGTTTAATGGTGGGTCGGATTTAATTATGATCAGAATTAAATACCTTTCCTCATAAAAAACGTGTAATCAGAATTAAAGTGGGAGAAAAAAATATCCACGTAGGCTAATAAAGGTGGAACAAGGGAAATTAACTGGGCAGGGGTAGATTGTGCACAAACTTGGATGATAAAGACAAATATATCTAGAACATGTGAGTGTGAGTTACATTATCCTTCTCAATGATAAATGTGAAATAATTTCACTTTAAACGTTCAAATCTCATGCTTTAATAGACTTGCTTGTGAATTAGGATTCTTTATACTCTCGGGGTATATTATGTGCATACTTTGTTTGTTAGAGGATAACCATTGGAGAAGTCTTTGGAAAATGTAAAGACGGAGTCTCCATACTTCGTAATAAACTCAGTGTATATAAGTTAATTTTACTTGAAAGAAAAATATACAATAACTAATCGGTTTGTCATTCAAAATATGGATGTTTGATGGACAATATTCTGTATGATTAAATGTTATAGGTGGGACTTGAGAAATTGTTCTTTACATGTCCCTATTTCTTTTTCCTACATTTAGGATACTTGTTGCTGTTTATAGCTTATTCATAGATCATTCATTTATATAGGTGAAGCTAGATGTCTTTGACAGTTGCAATGTTTTCTTTTATACTCAGTAGGGGTAAGGTTTGCGTACATCTTACCCTCCCTAGACCCCACTTATCGGATTACATTGGGAATGTTGTTGTTGTACTCGGTCTTTGAATTTTTTAGTCGTTGCTCTTCATTAATGCATGTGGTCTTCTAATCTTGGGTAGTTTTTCTTTAACTTGACTGTTATAGCTGGATATCCTCCTCGAAGATCTTCTACTTGTTGTCGCTTTCCTTGATTTGCCTTGATTTCGAATGTCCTTTGGCTTGTCGATTACGATATCCTTGTTTTGACTGATGAATGTAATCTCTCTGAATTATCTTAGCAGTGGTCCTTATTTTCTCATATGGTGTGCTATTATTTAGTCTACTGTGGTGAGTCTTTGATTGGAATTCAAGTAGTGATTCCCATTCAAGTTCTTAAACAGATTGATCTTCCTCTCATTTGTGCCTTCCAAATATGCTTATTCCTTTACTTCCATAAATCATGGAGTACATGAAGGATCCTCAATCATATAGTAGCAATAATGAGAAATTCTTCCCTTCTTAGATGTAGTATTCTTTTAACGCAAATTACATAAACAAACACTCAGATTTGATCCTAACTGTCATCTTGACACTTAAATTTACCCAGTGATCATTTAGACACATCAACTTAACACAGGCGTATCTCCTGGACACCACGGTCCAACACACCTCACGCGTGAACCTATCAAATGGACAGATTAGTGAATGACACATGTATCTTTTTAAAAAAGAAATAATGTTTTCTTAATAAACTAGAAAAACCCTCCCCTCCACCCCCAATTCTTCTTCTTCCGATCTCTGCTCCTACAATATCACTCTTGTGATTGGAACTGCAAATTACATAGAGAAAGAAATTGGTTAATTAGTTCAGTTTCATATAATCAGAGTTTATGTTTCTTCCACTTGTGTTTTTTTGTCTTTAAAAATGGCAAATTAATAAAGATATAGTTGGATATCCTCCTTGAAATCTTCTATCGTTGTCAAATTTGCCTTGATTTTGAATGTCCTTTGGCTTGTCGATCCCGATATTCTTGCTTTAATTTCTCTGAATTATCTCAGTAGTGGTCCTTATTTTCTCATAAGGTGTGGTTATTACTTAGTCTACTGTAATGAGTCTTTGATTGGAATTCAAGTAGTGATTCCCTTTCAAGTTCTTAAACAGATTGATCTTCCTTTCACTTGTGCCTTCCAAATATGCTTCTACTTCCATAAATCATGGAGTACATAAAGGATCCTCAGTCATATAGTAGCAATAATGAGAAATTCTTTCCTTCTTAGATGTAGTATCTTTTAAGGCAAAATACACATAAACAAAACACTCGTATTTGGTCCTAATCGTCATCTTGACGCTTAAATTTACATGGATTAAGTGTACTCACATTAAATTGTGCCAAATGGATAGATTAGTGAAATTGTATTTTTTTTTTAAAAAAAGAAATAATGTTTTCTTAATAAACTAACTCATTTTAATTGTAAAATCACTAATTTGTAAATTTGTGGAGTTTTGACCATTAAAAAAGTGGGGGAACTAAGCTTATTAGGCTGGTTATTTGGATGTGCAGAGAGAAAATAATAAAACGAGGTGGCGCCCATTAGAATGAAAACAAGGTAGATTATAAGGGTAAAAATTTTTACTGTACTTTTAAAGATGCAAAATGGGTGGATTAACATCGCACTCGAATAAGAATGACCCACGCGTGTGTCGGGTCGCATCCGAATGTCTAAATGGAACAAGTCAAACTAACGGTTGAGGCCACGTTTGAGTGTATGTCTATGCATTTTTCCTTCTTTTAACGTCATACTTGAACTTGAACATCTCATTCCTTCCATAGAATATCTTCCTTCTAGAAAAACTAATATTCTTCTCGTCAAATTCTTGGAACCTTATTTTGGCTATTCATTAATAAAAGTGGGAGAACTAAGCCTATATTAGTCTTTTGCTCCTATTATCCTACGGGTGGGCAATTTTTGCTCCCAGAAAAGTTTCTCATGGTGGGTGTAGAGAGAAAAGAATAAAACGGAGAAGGATGAGAGAGAGGCATTAGGAATGAAAACAAGGTAGATTATAACGGTAAAAATAAAATTTTACTATACTTTTAAAGATTAAAATGGGTGAAATAACATCACACACGCTTAAATGTGAAGATAACACACGCCAATGTAACACGGTCGATCCATCGAGTGTCTACTAAACACACACTGTTAAGTTGAGGTGTCTAGATAGTCACTTAGTAAGTTAGTGTCAAACTGACAGTCGAGATCAAATTTGAGTGTGTATGTATTTTGCCTTCTTTTGAACGTCATACTTGAACTTGAACATCTCATTCCTTCCATAGAATATTTTCCTTCTAGAAAAACTAATATTCTTCTCATCAATTTATTTGAACCTTATTTTGGCTATACAAATACTTTGATAACTCTGAAAGTGAACTCCTCTGTCGTTTGTGGATTTGAAATTTCTAGACATATCTTGATACTCCATAAATTTTGGACATATCTATGTTGGATTGGAGCTTCCATCACGCAATTCCTCAATGATGAATCTTGACTTCCCCCTCGATAATTTCGTCATTTATCCGAATAGTTTTTCGACTGCTATAGCGAAATGCTACTATGGAGAACACATAATATAATATAACATGAAAAACTGATGCCTAAAAAAATTTAATCGTTATAATAAAATATTTTGATAGAGGATGGTTGTTATAGAGAGGTCTGACTGCACTTAAATTAACACTTACTTAGCTTGGACCATAGTGTCCATAACCTGACAAAATTATTAATGCTGAGTGATGGCGTTCATAATTTGTTAGAGGTACCAAAATATCATTGTATACTTAACACCACAAATTCTAAGAGCACTTATGATAAAGAAAAAGCATCTATTTTTCTTTCAAAGTCTTTGCTCAATCACACAACGTCATATAAAACGTAATGAAGGGTGTTATATTTAAATTAAATCCAGCCTAGAGATATACTGACATAAGATATATCAAACTTGAATTATGGCAGTTGTATTTGTATTCCTACAAGTAATGTAGAGACATATATTACAGTACAAAAGTTAGTGTTGGAAAATATGAAGAACACAAAAGATTTAAGGCTTGAAAAAACATGAATGAAGAACATAAAATTGAAGACTTGGAACACGTATGTGCGAGATACTTTTCTAAAAGCAATTATTTTCTCCTTCTTTTCCGGGAGATTGCTATGGAACTGTGTGCAAACAACTTTAGTGGATATGACAAGCCTTTGAATTTCTATCTAAGCAAATAGTGAAGAAATTTTATTAGGAAAGAAAATCTCTTAACTTGATCTTTTGAATGAGAGACTTTGGATAAGGAAGATGTTGGGATCGAAATAATCAAGGTTTCATGCGGAAGCTAATAATTGCAAACATTGAACGACGATAAATCATACGACAAAGAAAACTCTATTAAAAGAAGCATAATATTTAATATGGCCTAGTAAAGTGACCTACATATTGAGAAAAAATAATATAAAAAACATAAACTATTGAGAGAATAATCGCCCCCTAAACAAGAATTTTCTAATGACTACATTGTGGATGTTATTGTGTTGTTTATGAGAATAAAATATCTTCTATTTATAGAAGTTGAAATCTTCTCCTCCAAGAAATAGGATAGATATAGTAGAGTCCTTTTCCACAAAAAAAACCTTTTCTACCAAAAAATCTTTTTTGAAGTAAACACAATTATGATAAAATTCAAATAAACTAGGAAATTCAGGGCAAACCCTAACAAATCTCCCCCTGGCCTTAATTTTCTGGCAAAATAATCTTGATTTTTCATCTTCACATAATCTTCATCACTGTTTCTTGCCATGGTTAAAAATATTATGGTTTAAATTTTGCTTTATTTTTAAAGATGTAACAGCAGGGATGTTGAAAATATGATTGAAATTCATCTCCACATATAGTACTTTAGACAAAATCTTCATCATCGCGAAATCGATTGCAACTTGATTTGAACTGGCATCTTTGAACCTGTCTTCAACCCATTGAACCATTGGCTCTGATACCACTTGTTGAGATTGAAATAATCAGTATGGGTCATGCGGAAGCTAATAATTACATACCTTGAACGACGATAAATCAGACGACAAAGAAAACTCTATTAAAAGAAGCATAATATTTAATATGGTTTGGTCAAGTGACCTATATATTGAGAAAAACTAATATAAAAAACATAAACTATTGAGAGAATAATCGCCCCCTAAACAAGAATTTTCTAATGACTACATTGTGAATGTTATTGTGTTGTTTATGAGAACAAAATATCTTCTATTTATGGAAGTCTAAGTCTTCTCCTCCAAGAAATAGGATAGGTATAGTAGAGTCCTGTTCCACAAAGAAAATCTTTTCTACCAGGAAATCTCTGTTGAAGTAAAACACAATTATGATAAAATTCAAATAAGGTAGGAAATTCAGGGCAAACCCTAACAGAAAAGAAGTTTAGAGAATAGTTGTAAGAGAAGGGAATTCTTTTCTACAATGTAATGTTTGAATCGGGATTAGGCAACCGTTACCCCTCCGAACTTTTATTTGCCGTTGCTACGACACACCTTACCTTTTCAGGGGTCCTATTACCCCCTGAACTTTTTTAAAACGGAATAGTTACCACCCTGAAACTGGATATCTACTCTCTTATGGGAGAGTGACATACACTCTCCTTGCCACATGTATATTTATTTGTTTTCTATTTTTTTAAATTCTTTTCGCTTACGTTGAATTTTTTTAAAAAATTTGAAAAACTGAATTTTCTTTTTAAAAAAAATGAAAAATGGATATTTAAAAAAAATCTGAAAATTTGATATTTTTTTTAAAAACAGTTATTTAAAAAAAAAAAAAAACAACTTTGAAAACATGGATTTTTTTAAAATATGAAAAACTGGATTTTTTTTTTTTTATATAAAATGTCTTAAAAAATCTAGATTTTCTTGATTTCATTTTTTAGGACACTTTTATTTTTCAAATAAAATCTGGATTATTTTAAAGAAAATCTGGAATTTTTTTTTCTTGTCAAAATGTGAAAAGACTAAATTTTTATAAAAATTTGGAAAAACTAATTATTTTTTTAAAATGTGGAAAACCCATTTTTTTAAAACTAAATTTGAAAAACTAGATTTTTTTTTCATATATAGAAAAAATAATTAGTTTAGAAAAGTACTTTAAGCTTTAATGATAATTAATTAGGTGTAACTAAAGGTGAAGTACCCAATTAAAAAATGATACGTGTCAGATTTTATGCTTCTCACTCTCCCAAAGAGAGTGAAACACACCGTCCTTGCCACGTCGGTGCTAGGGTGGTAATTATTCCGTTTTAAAAGTTCAGGGGATAATAGTATCCCTGAAAAGGTAAGATGTGTAGTAGCAACTTTGACCAAAGTTTTGGGGGGTGGGGGGGGGTAACAATGCCTTATCCCGTTTGAATCACTTCAAAATGCAAGACAAATTTTGTCTTTAAATAGACATGAGTGGTTACAGGCTTTCTAAAAGACTTATCTTCTAGTTTCACTATTGCCTTACCAAAGACTTATTACTAGCTCTGCTTTACTGCACTATAAAAGAATTTGACATACTAACTTTTTTTGTGTACTAAAACTAGTCTCATACTTCAAAAATGTATAAGCCAGTGTTTTACCTTGTTGTTCACTTTTCACTACTCCTAGTAGCACCAATTTCATCATTCTCATGTATCACTAGTTTGAGTAAAGGTTCTTCTCTTTCTACTTCCCAAGATAGAGTTGATAAGATAAAGTACATTCTATGTTTTGATGATTGTCAAACTGTTGATGAAATAGAGAGAGACCTGATTCGTTATCTGCTCCTTTTGTACGTCGTATAGTCAACAAGCATTCTATTTGTGAAGATGCATCGCTAACCGTACAACATTCTTTGCGGCCAGTGTCTTAAGTCAAACATGTGATGAGTGATCGCTATATTTTGTGACCACTCAGTTAAAAATTGGGCTTGATCCAATGGTTAAATTAGCGGAAAATGCCAAAGGAAGCTGGTTGGTCGGAGGGAAATCTACTGTAGAATTACTAGGGTTTTGCGTTTGATGGAGTGCATCTAAATCAATCCTATTTCATGATTGTACTAACCATTAAATGTCTAAAACATAATAATAACTCCATATAATCCATTAATGATTGAGGGGCTTACCTTTTTTAAGAAATCCCAAAGCTTCATTCCAAATTCAACCTTGAATGGCCTTTTTTCCAAAATCTAGCGATTCCAAATAATTATTCAGTGTTAATCTAGTGTTAACTTAATATAATTGACATAGGGATTTGAATAAGAACTTACCTTAGGTGTTTAGTAGCGCTCTGTTCGAAAATCCTTACATAAAACGCTTTAGGGTTGTATTTATAGGTTATCATAAAGGCTTGGGCTTTAAGACCTAATCCTATAAGAATCAGGATTTTCATTTTACATGTTCTCAGCAAATTGGCCATAACTTTTTGCACAGAACTCTGTTTGACATGGGCCTTATATGGATGGAAAGATATTTCAATGGATGTTTTGAGTTTTCTCCACTTCTCAACGGATTTTCACGAAATCAGGTTGGAAGATAGACCTGCCATAAACTTAGCCGATTCTATCGAATCTTAAGCACCTTACTATTAGCCACTGTGCAATGATCATATCTCCTTGGTCCGATCTCCAATTGGCCTTATCCTTATATGCTTGGAAAGGTACTTCCACGTACTACAACTTTTATTAAGGAATATTTCAAAATTCTCAACTAATTAAGGAGTTATGATTGCTCGAATGCTGACGAGACGGAGATAGATTAAGATCAATAGGCTAATTAAAGAGAAGCCTTTGAGCAATATCAGTGCTTACATTGTATCTATACCATTCATAACCATGTGACCATGATCATTCCCTTGTTCATCGTCATACTGTGCCACGCTCAGCAGGGAATCACTACTTCCATAAAATCTGGTAACGCCATGTTGGATTGGACATTCCATCACACAGTTCCTCACTCGTGAATCTGATACCAAATATTATTGGTATTAAAGAACAGATAAAAGATAGAAGAGAAGAATAAGAGAAAAGTATAGATGCAAAGAGAAGTTTAGTGAGAAAACTAGCAGATTGTATTATCATTTATCATGCTCTTCGAGAACTATAAGCAGCTTCTTCTATTCGTAGCCTCTGCTGGGACTATATATCCATCGACACATGATCTGGATATTTCTTTACTTAGATAACTATACTCTGCAATGGTTAGTTAAAGCACTTAATTGGAACTCAAGGGAGGTGTAGTGGTTGTTGACGAAGAAGATAGCTGTAAACAATTGGACAATAATATGCCCAAGACAGCTACCACTAGGGTCACCTTCAAAAGTTTTCCAACCTTTTCACAAAGATATCGATAGAGTGCATGCACTTTGTTAAGAATTAAACGAGCGATGCAGCGGAACCGATCATGATGCCCCAACACAAGAACAATAATGCAAGAAAGCAATAAATGTAATGAACACAAGATTTACGTGGAAACCCAAGACGGGAAAAATCATGGGGCGCGAAGTGCAGAGAAATCAACTATAAGGTGAGGGGTATAAAACGATCTCAATAGGGTGTCGAAGCACAACGAGATCAAAGGAAACAAAATATTACAAACTCTCAATGAAAACTCTGTCTAACCGAAGTGTAGAGTACAGTCTTGTGTGTAGTCTTGATAGTTGTTCTCTTTTTCTTGATGTTCTGGCCGAAAATCTCTTTTAAATAGGGGTTGAAAATGTTCAAAATCCTAATTGGAATGAGACAAGCTAGTTGCATCCCAGTTGAAATGGGACAATTTCGATAAACCCCTTTGAGACATATTCCAACAATCTCCACCTTGGACCAAAATACATCAAAGATCAATACTCGTCAACCTATAAAGCCCTGAAGGGCAATTTAAGCATGAAGAAAACCAACTAAGTCTAGCCAATTCTTAAATTTAGAAATTGCTAGCGGCTTGGTTAACATATCTTCGGGATTCTCTGACATGTGAACTTTCTTTACCATAATCTCCCCTGCGAAAATAGTATCTCTGATAAAGTGGTATTTAAGGCTAATATGCTTGGTCTTCGAGCGATGAGAAACGGCCTTGGAAAGATGAAGAGCACTGCTATCGTAAAAATACAACGGTAGAGTACCCTCGTTAAACACCAAGATCAATAAGAAGACCTCGCAACCATGTAGCTTAACTTTAACATCTTCGGAAAGCGGCCCGATATACTCAGCTTTGGTAGTAGAAAGGGTTGCAATAGACTGTAATTGTGCTTTCCATGAGATAGCACCAGAGCACAGTGAAAAAATGTAACCAGAAATAGACCTCCTACGATCGAGATCACCACTATAATCATAATCAACAAACCCAACAACATCATAAGATGATGCCTTGGCTCTATCAAATACTAAACCAATATCAACGGACCCTTTCACATGATGAAGAATCCACTTCATGGCATTCCAATGATCTTTTCTAGGATTATGCATATATCGGCTCACCATGCTTACCGTAAAAGCTAAATGAGGTCTAGTGCAAACCATAGCAT
>NC_081353.1:24351702-24385750 GCF_029784015.1 Lycium ferocissimum | reverse complement strand
AAGTATTTCGATTTTACTATGCAAGTGATGTTTTTGAAATTGCCCTCCGTTCAAAACTTCTAATTGGGGTCCTATTTATCGGAATCCCCAAATATCAAACCCTAATTCTCGAATCGATGTGGGACTATCCAATTTTCATAATTGTTTGACCTCAAAACCCATTTAACGGTTGAGATTTAGTGAATTAGAAGACAGGTGGTCAGATTTTACTCAAAATTAATCAATCTTTTTGGTTCCTCATGAATCATGACAATAGAGAATTCAAATATGAGTAACAATAAAACTCATTAAGGAAATTCAGTCAAGGACCGTTGTAAACACAGAAAAGGCAGAAAAGGAAAACAACAATACCTTGTTTGGGGTTGATATGTGGTGGTTTTGGTTGAAAAATGGCAGAGCAATAAATGCTCTTGCCGTTTTTGAACCCACCGAGTCCAAAGGACACCTCAAGGGCCCACAAAACCTTTGTAATTTTTGACAATCTACGTAAGAGAGAGAAAGAAATTGAGGGGCGGCTAGGGTTTCAAGAGAGAAGGATAAAGGGGCCGTTTTGGAAAGAGGAATGCGAGGAAAGGGGGTATTACCCTTTTGGGTAGGGCTAGGTCAGTCCTTATGGATTGGGTCCGGCCGGATTTTTAAAGAATTAAAGGGCATGTTCTATTAACGTGTATATATGATATACACACGTGTATATGTATACACGTGTGTATATTCATGTATACACATATATGGTGAGGGCAGTTTGTAAATTTAATAAGTGACCGAATTGAATTAATGTCCATTAATTGGACATTTTCAAAATAAGCCTCCATTTAAACTAATGGGTCAAATTAAATAGAAAAAATAATAAATAATATATAAAAATAAATATGTTTTTGTCAATGACCTTAATTAAATTTGGCTAGTTGCCATAATTGGCTAGTAATTAATTATTTTAATTACAGCCGCTTAATGGCAATTTTCAAAAATCAATCACTATTACAACTCAATTAATTATGATAAAAAACCAAATTTGATTATATAAGAAATGAAGGGTAAAAATGGTCAATTCACTTAATTAATCAATTTTCCTTGAATTAAACAAAGTAAAATAATTTGAAAATTGCTATTTTAACAATTTAGACAATTAAGTGAATAATCATGGAAAATTATCACTCTCTTATTCGTTAATTTTAGCAAAAGTATACTGATTGTGAAAATAATTAAATTAATTTATAATGTTATAGAAAATATTTTATCAAACAAAATTGGCAAAATATAGTCTAAAAAAATTTTAGAAAATTATTTGGACTTCTAAAAAAAAAATATTTCCCTCTATTTAATATTTAAGGACTCTGGGTAATTAGAGCAAATTATGGGAGGTCAAAAAGTAGGTGTCAACACTGTGCCTTTAGGAGAACTTCCTACGGGCGAGGAACCTACTACTGTTTGTCCTTCTAAGGAAGCTGATGATGATGAAATAGCCTTGGACCTCTTGTTCAAAAGAAAATGTGGGTCCTTGCCAAAGGGTCGAGTGACTAGGCAAAAGCATGTTTCCAAGAAGGGGCCAACCACTAGACAAAAAGCAAAAGCCCAATTAGACTCTGCGCTGAAAGCAAACAAGGAGAAAGCTCCTTAAAGAAAAAGTGGCGTCTACTCAAAAGGTCGTTGGTAGATGAGGTGTCACTAGCTGATATTGTGGAAGTGGATGAAGAAGAAAATGAAGTGGAGGAAACTCCACTTGAGAGGAAAAGCTATAAGAAATAAATAATAAGGAAAGGTAAGTCAGCAGTGATTGTTGCAAAGAAACCTGGTGCTGATGTTGAAAAGGCTGAAGAAAAGAACGATAAGACCTGCCTTCTCAGGAAGAGGAAGGCAAGTGCTGAGGGTAAAGAACATGGTTCCTCATCAAAGAACATAAATTTGAGATAAGTAAATGGGAAGAAGAAATCCTAAAAATTTAAAAGGTACTGAATGGCAGGGTGTTTGATCCCGAGATCACTGAGAAGCCTGGGATGAGGGAACTCTTGGAGATGGTAGAGTTTCAAAAAGGGAGTCATCTATTCAAACCTCCAGTCCCTAGCCCATTTAAGATGAAGTGGTGGAGTTCTATACCAATTTGTTTGCCACAAATAATTCTCTGTTCTTGAGTATGAATAGTACAGACTTCAGTCTTGATGAAGAGAAACTTGGGGAAATTCTTGGAGTTTCCACTGACGTCTTGAAGACGGTTAAAAAGAGATTAGCCTTAGTGGAGTTCTTGAATATCATTACCAATCAGGAGGGGACCATATCGGGGGAACAGGTATACAAGAAGTAGCTAAAGCCTGAGTATCGACCCTCCTTTCCGAACTGGTAAATAAGGTGTTATTGCCTGTGATGAAAGGAGATCGATAGCAGCCATCCCAGACCTTTATCTCATAGAAGCTTTGCCCAACTTCACTCCCATTAGCTTGTCTGCTCTCATGATAGAGCATATGAAAAAAGTGATCACAATTAAGGATGACAGGCATAGATTGACATATGGCTTCTTTCTCACTAAGGTGTTTGAGCATTTTGAAAGAAAGGTTAGAAAGGTGACAATGGGAACCAGGAAGTAAATGTTCACTCTGGGTACTTGAGGAGTGTGTTTGATTGATGCCCGAGAAAAGGCAACTGAGGAGATCAACAAGTTAAGGGCTAAAAATGCAATTCTGAGGAGTGAGCTTCAACAAATTGCCAAAGGAAGGGAGGTACTAGGTGCTAGTGGGCTGTTAAAAGAAGAAAATGCTCAACTGAAGGAAAAAATTGAGGAACTAACTAGGCAATTGGTCCATGACTAGCGAGCTGCGAATGAAAGGATCGACAAGCTTTTCAATATGATCCCTTGAGCTTGTCTATACATTTAGTCTCTCATCTCCTTTACTTCCTAAAACCCCTTGCTTCCCTATTGAATCCATCCTTTTGAATCTTACTTTTTTAATGACTATGGCACTGATGGTTGTTTAATTATCAAATTTTGTACCCTTGACTCTACTATGTTTTTCATGTATTAAAATGGACATTATCCTTCTTGTTATGCAATGATATGTAACCATGTTTGCTTTGTTGTTGCTCATGTTAGTATTGCCCCAGTGGCTATGAGTTAAAGTTGCTTTTGCTCATGTTTTTGCTCATGCTATTGTACTTCCTCTTTTCAATGATGCCAAAAGGGGGAACAAATCAGGAGAGGTTATTATGTTGTTATGCTGATGGTTGATGGAAATCAGGGGAGGTAATTATGTTTTTATGCTTATGGTTGATGGGTTTGATTCTCAGGGAGAATTTGGGGAGGGAGGCGGGGATATCGTTTATGATTTTGTCATCATCAAAAAGGGAAAAATTGATAAGTTATGTCTATGTTTTGATAATATGACAAGCGAGGAACCAGATATGTTTTTAGAGGAAACATATGGGTTCAGGTTCTAGGCGGTGCAAGTCAACACTACAGCTGTAAAGCTGCTGACACTATACCAATTGGAAGCAGTGCGGCGAAAGAACACAACCAGTTCGCTAGTGGGCAAAGCAATATGAAATGTCAGTTTCACATCAACCCACTTGCTCCACCTATACAAAAAACATGTTACAAGTGAAAACCTAAAACTTGCAAAATTAGGAAATCACTCATATCTTACGTGCAAGACACCGTCTCTCAAAGTGCTCTTATGAACAAAGCCGCAACAAACAGAAGGACTAACTCCCAATCATTGAAGATGTCTGAAGTCCTTAGGTTTGTTGATTCTTTGTCTTTTGTTCTTTGTCTTGTATTCCTACGCTGCTTTTAAGAAGTTCCATAATAGGATAGTCTTTCAACTATTCTGAGTTGTTCACTTGGCTATAGTTAGTCAAGGTGTAATTTTGCAATAGAGTTATTATAAAGATCTTGCAATAGAGAGTTATTTTAAGGGGTAGGGATTAAGAGTTTAATTTCTAAGTTGCAATAGGTTGTTATCTGAAAGTTGCTCAGTTATAGTGAAGTTTGAGTAAAATCATACTTCAGTGGGTCGTGATTTTTAATTCCTTCAACAAGGAGTTTTCCACGTAAATATCTTGTGTTATTTACTTTGTCTTACTTGAGGAAACATATAGAGAACCTAGTTCTTTATACGCTGGGTAGACTCATATATTCTATCAATTGGTTTCCAAGCAGGTTCTTTCTAAAAGGTTCACACCTAGAAAGGTGGTTAAAGCTTTCACATCTTTTACTGATTCTTGACGAAGATTTAGCTTTAGAATCTCTCACAATCTCTGTACAGGCAAGGCCAAGCAGAAAGGCATCATCGTTTGAGACAATTTTACAAACACTTCCAGGCAGATTGACTCATTTCTAATTCAAATCGTGTTCTTGTCTGACAAAAATTGCCATAAATGGAGGAGTTTTGACATAAGGCCATAGATTTCAAAAGCTAAAACTCTAACGTCGGATTTCTTGATCGTCACCGGCTTTCCACGTGGTGCGTTGGGGCTTCTGGTAACCAAGATGTGGGCTATCATCTTCCTCACCTTAATCAACTACATTTCAAGCGCCATGAATGATATACTAATAAGTTCATTATAACTAAACAACTTCTGTGTTTTTGAGAAAGTACTAAGAAGAAGAAGAAATAATGAAGATGGGTTTATTTTGCAAATAGGATGGGGTTTAATGGTGGGTCGGGTTTATCGTGACCAGAATTAAATTGGGAGAGAAAATATTCACGTAGGCACCACATAGGATAATAAAGGTGGGGACAAGGAAAATTAACGGTTCGGAGTTAAATATGTGCTCAAAGTTGGATAGTAAGCCAAATATATCTAGAACATGTTAGTGTGAGTTACATTTATCCTTCAACAATGATAAATGTGAAATAAGTTCACTTAAACATTCAAATCCCATGCTTGTTAATTAGGATTCTTTATACTCTCGGTGTATATTATGTGCATACTTTGTTTGTTAGAGACGACCATTGGAGAAGAGTCTTTGGAAAACGTAAATACGGAGTCTTCATACTTAGTAACACTATCGGTGTATATAAATAAGTAAATAAATATACTATAGGCGAGTGGTTTGTCATTCAAAACATGGATGTTGATGTACTTTCTCTTGGCTATATATCTATATTTTTTTAGGAATTATATATACATGAATATATATTTCATATATTTTAAATTTGTGTCAATAAATATTTTGTCATGATTTATTTTGCTGCTTTGTACAAGTCTATAAGGTCTTGCGCCTACCACAAAGCAGAGTTGTTCAAATGAATGCACTTATTTCATTTTATAAGAGGAAGTTTGACGCATTCTCAAGTTTACTGAACTTGCAAGTTCACTTGTGATGCCTTAAAAATGTCAAATTAATTGAAAAATTATTATCTAGAAATATAAGTTTAATGGACCATATTCTGATTCATAATTAGATTGGTAAACTTTCTAGGTGGGACTTGAGAAATTGTTCTTTACATATCCCTATGAAAAGGGTCAAAAATGCCCCTCTATTTTGGGAAAAGGGCTAAAAATATCCTCCATTACAAATTTGGGTCAAAAATACCCCTCCCGATTAAAGTTTTCAAATGTACACTTATCTTAACGGAAATCCCCAATATAACCTGATTTCATTTTTAAACCTGCTCAATTTAAACCCGATCCAACTAAATAAAAAACTCATATGCGACCAACTTGTTCCTCGAGTACTACATCTGGAGCCACTAGGCACGGGAGCGTGTAACCCATATGGGTTTTTTTATTTAGTTGGGTGAGGTTTAAATGGAGCTGGTTCAAAAATGAAATCGGATTATGTTGGGGATTTCCGTTAAGATAGGAGTATATTTGAAAACTTTAATGCCCGGAAGGGTATTTTTGACCCAAATTTGTAATGGAGGATATTTTTTTCCCTTTTCCCAAAGTCGAGGGGTATTTTTGACCCTTTTCCCTTCTTTTTCCTAAATTTAGGATACTTATTTCTCTTTATAGCTTATTCATAGATCATTCATAAATATATGCGAAGCTAGGTGTCTTTGAATGTTGCAGTGTATTTTCTTTTATACTCGGTAGGGGTAAGGTTTGCATACATCTTACCTTCTCCAAACCCCACTCGGTCTTTGAATATTTTATATTGGGCATGTTGTTGTATTCGGTCTTTGAATATTTTAGTCGTTGCTCTTCATTAATGCATGTGGTCTTCTAATCTTGGATAGTTTTTCTTTTACTTGACTGTCATAGCAGGATATCCTCCTCGAAGATCTTCTACTTATTGTTGCTTTTCTTGATTTGCCTTGATTTTGAATGTCCTTTGGCTTGTCGATTACGATATCCTTTCTTTGATTGATGAATGTAATCTCTCTGAATTATCTTAGCAGTGGTCCTTACTTTCTCACAAGGTGTGGCTATTACTTAGTCTACTGTGGTGAGTCTTTGATTGGAATTCATGTAGTGATTCCCCTTCAAGTTCTTAAACAGATTGGTCTTCCTTTCATTTGTGCCTTCCAAATATATTTATTCCTTTACTTCCATAAATCATGGAGCATATTAAGGATCCTCAATCATATAGTAGCAATAATAAGAAATTCTTCCCTTCTTAGATGTAGTATTCTTTTAAGGCAAAATGCATAAACAAACACTCAGATTTGGTCCTAACTGTTATCTTGTCACTTAAATTTACCAAGTGAACATCTACACACATCAACTTAACACAGGCGTATCTCCTAGACACCTCGGTCCAACACATCTCACGCGTGAACCTATCAAATGGACAGATTAGTGACTGACATGTGTATTTTTTTTTTTAAAAAAAGAAATAATGTTTTCTTAATAAACTAAAAAACCTCCCCTCCACCCCCAATTCTTCTTCTTCCAATCTCTGCTCCCACAATATCACTCTTGTGATTGGAATTGCAAATTACATAGAGAGACAAATTGGTTAATTAGTTCAATTTCATAAAATCGAAGTTTATGTTTATTGAGTTTTTTCAAGTCTTCAAAAATGGCAAAAATTAATAAAAGTGGGAGAACTAAGCCTATATTAGGGGTGGGTTATTTGCATAAAGAGTTTATCATGATGGGTGTAGAGAGAAAAGAATAAAACGGATAAGGATGAGAGAGGGGCATTAGGAATGAAAACAAGGTAGATTATAAGGGTAAAAATAGAATTTTACTGTACCTTTAAAGATTAAAATGGGTGAAATAACATCACACGCGCTTAAATGTGAAGATAACACATGCTATGGGCCAGGTCAGATCCGAGTGTCTGCAAAATACACCTGTGTTAAGTTGAGGTGTCTAGATAATCACTTGGTAAGTGAGTGTCAAACTGACAGTTGTTGAGGCCAAGTTTGAGTGTATGTCTATGTAATTTGCCTTCTTTTAACGCCAGATTTGAACTTGAACATCTCATTCCTTCCATAGAATATTTTCCTCCTAGAAAAACTAATATTCTTCTCATCAATTTCTGTGAACCTTATTTTGGCTGTACAAATACTTTGATCACTCTGAAAGTGAACGCCTTTGTCGTTTGTGGATTTGAAATTTCTGGACATATCTTGATACTCCATAAATTTTCGACATATCTATGTTGGATTGGAGCTTCCATTACGCAATTCCTCAATGATGAATCTTGACTTCCCCCTTGATAATGTCGTCATTTATCCGAATAGTTTTTTGACTGCTATAGCGAAATGCTACTATAGAGAACACATAGGGGTCGTTTGGTAGGAGGGATAAGTTATCCCATATAGATGGGATTGGGTGGGATTAGATGGGATAACTAATCCCACCTTCTATAAGGGATTA
The DNA here is from genome assembly GCF_029784015.1 of Lycium ferocissimum. Classification (NCBI taxonomy): domain Eukaryota; kingdom Viridiplantae; phylum Streptophyta; class Magnoliopsida; order Solanales; family Solanaceae; genus Lycium; species Lycium ferocissimum. The sequence goes on along the minus strand of NC_081353.1, from coordinate 24,377,986 downwards.
CTAATCCCACCTTTTATCTCATATAGATGGGATTGGGTGGGATAACAAAGGAGTTATCCCACCAACCAAACATGGGATAATTTCAATCCCATGGGACTAATAATCCAATCCCATCCTATCCCTCCTACCAAACGACCCCATAATGTAATATAACATAAAAAACTGATTCCTAAAAAAATTTAATCATTATAATGAAATGTTCTGATAGAGGATGGTTGTTATAGAGAGGTCCGACCGCACTTAAATTAACACCGACTTAGCTTGGACCATAGTGTCTATAACCAGACAAAATTATTAATGCAGAGTGGCGGCGTTCACAATTTGTTAGAGGTACTTAAAAAAAGATTTTATTGCAAGTGAATAATTTGGATTACTTTTATCGTTTTATACGATACCCTTTCTTTATGTTACTAGAAACAATGTTACATTTATGTATTTGAAATTTTCGTTTACTTTAAGCTTCTCATTTACCTTAATAAGGTGCTCTTATAGCTACCAAAGTATCATCTTATACTTAACACCACAAATTCTAAGAGCACTTATGATAACGAAAAAAACATTTATTTTTCTTTCTTAAAGTCTTTTGCTCAATCACACAACGTCATATAAAATGTAGTGAAGGGTGTTATATTTAAATTAAATCCAGCCTAGAGATATACTGACATAAGGTACATCAAACTTGAATTATGGCAGTTGTATTTGTATTCCTACAATTAATGTAGAGACATATATTACAGTACAAAAGTTGCTGTTGGAAAATATGAAGAACACAAAAGATTTAAATCTTGAAAAAACATGAATGAAGATCATAAAATTGAAGACTTGGAGCACACACGTGCGAGCTACTTTTCTAAAAGCAATTACTTTCTCCTTGTTTTCTCGGGGATTGCTATGGAATTTTACGCAAACAACTTTAGTGGATACGACAAGCCTTTGAATTTCTATCTAAGCAAACAGTGAAGAAATTTTATTAGGAAAGCAAAACTCTTAACTTGATCTTTTGAATGAGAGACTTTGGATAAGGAAGATGTTGGGATCGAAATAATCAGGACGTCATGCGAAAGCTAATAATTACAAACATTAAACGACAATAAATCAGACGACAATGAAAACCCTATTAAAAGAAGCATAATATTTAATATGGTTTGGTCAAGTGACCTACATATTGAGAAAAACTAATATAAAAAGCATAAACTATTGAGAGAATAATATTCCCCTAAACAAGACTCTTCTAATGACTACATTGTGGATGCTATTGTGTTGTTTATGAAAAGAAAAGATCTTCTATTTATAGAAGTCTAAATCTTCTCCTCCAAGAAATAGGATAGATATAGTAGAGTCTTTTTCCACAAAAAAAACCTTTTCTACCAAGAAATATCTTTTGAAGTAAAACACAATTATGATAAAATTCAAATAAGGTAGGAAATTCAGGATAAATCCTAACAAATTTTCCCTTGGCCTGAATTTTCTGGCAAAATAATCTTGATTTTCATCTTCATCATTGCTGCTTGCCATGGTTAAAAATAAGGTAAAAATACTATGGTTTAAAGATATTTTATTTTATTTTTAAAGATATAACAAATAGGATGTTGAAAATACGGTTAAAATTCATCTCCACATGTAGTACTTCGGACAAAATCTTCATTATCGCGAAATCGATTGCAGCTTGATTTGAACTGGCCGCCTTAAACCTTTCTTCAACCCGTTGAATCATTGGCTCTGATATCACTTGTTGAGATCGAAATAATCAGGGCGTCATGCGGAAGCTAATAATTGCAAACCTTGAACGACGATAAATCAGACGACGAAGAAAACTCTATTAAAAGAAGCATAATATTTAATATGATTTGGTCAAGTGACCTACATATTGAGAAAAACTAATATAAAAAACATAAACTATTGAGAGAATAATCTCCCCCTAAACAAGACTTTTCTAATGACTGCATTGTGGATGCTATTGTATTGTTCATGAGAAGAAAAAATCTTCTATTTATAAAAGTCTAAATTTTCTCCTCCAAGAAACAGGATAGATATAGTAGAGTCCTTTTCCACAAACAAAACCTTTTCGAGATAATACTCAAAATACCCCCCAACGTTTGACCAAAATCCCAACTACACACCTAACCTTTGCGGGGGTCCTATTACCCCCCTGGACAAATTTTTTCAGTAGCAAAATGGCCCTTTTTTGCTGATGTGGCAGAGAGCGTGAATACACCGCCCAGTGGCGCGTGACGGCCTTTAAAAATCTGCATCTGACCTGTTTTTGGACGCCAACTAAGCCGCCACATATGATGCCAAGTAGATAAAATTTGAACTCCTCCATTTTTAGGCTACTTCATCTTCATCTTCACCCTATTTAATATCCATCCCCATTTTTTGTTGTCAAAATAATATCCATTATAAACGAAAATCTCAATTGAAGAAAATCCACATATGATTCTCGAACAACTTGTTAAAGAACAACTTTCCACCATAAACGAAAATCAAGAAAAAAAAATGAAAAATCAAGAAAGAAAAAGGAAAAACTGAAAAAAAAAAAATAAGGATGAAAAATCTAATCTTGTTAAAGAAAGTCGATTGGAAGTTGCTTGTTTGGAGTTGCTACTTGTTGCTTGGTTGGAGTTGTTTAAGCACTAATTCTTTGAGTTGATTTGGGGAGAAAATTAAACTCCATTGCTAAGAATTTGGAGAAAGCTATGAAGAACACCAAATGGGTTTCTCTAAATTCTTGATTGTTTAATCAAATTAATGGATGAACTTTGTTCTATTTGGTGTTAGGAAGCTTCCTTTCACATTTGGGTTTGTTTGGATTAGATTTGAGCAAGTTGGTGTGATTTTTTTTTCAACTCCTAATGAAGATGATGATGATGATGATGATAATGTTGATGAAGATGAAGGAGAATTGGGTATGGGTTTTCAGATCCTTAATAAAAATGGAGTATGGAAAATTGAGAGATTTTTTTTTTTTTTGAAGAAGAAGAGTAGATGGATGGAGGAAGGGGGAAATTAATAAAAAATGGGGCAAAATTAAACACGTGGCACGTGGGCCAGGCGCGTGTGGACAACCGCCATTTAATATTTGGGGTTGCGGATCGGATCGCCACATCGGAAAAAGGGGTATTTTGATACCGAAAAAATTTGTTGGGGGGGGGTAATAGGACCCCCGCAAATGTTAGGTGTGTAGTTGGGATTTTGGTCAAACGTTGGGGGGTATTTTGAGTATTATCTCAAACCTTTTCTATCCAGAATATCTTTTGAAGTAAAACACAATTATGATAAAATTCAAATAAGGTAAAAAATTCAGGGCAAACCCTAACAGAAGAGAAGTTTGGAGAATAGTTGTAAGAGAAGGAATTCATTTCTACAATGTAACGTATGAATCACTTCAAAATGCAAGACAAATTTTGTCTTTAAATAGACATGAGTGGTTACAGGCTTTCATAAAAGACTCATCTTCTAGTTTGACTATTGCCTTACTAAAGACTTATTACTAGTTTGACTATTGCCTTACTAAAGACTTATTATTTCTAGTTTCATAACAACAGGAATATTGAAAATACGGTTAAAATTCATCTCCACATGTAGTACTTTGGACAAAATCTTTATTATCGCGAAATCGATTGTAGCTTGATTTAAACTGGCCGCCTTAAACCTGTCTTCAACCCGTTGAATCATTGGCTCTGATATCACTTGTTGGGATCAAAATAATCAGGACGTCATGTGGAAACTAATAATTGCAAACCTTGAACGACGATAAATCAGATGACAAAGAAAACTCTATTAAAAAAAGTATAATATTTAATATGATTTGGTCAAGTGACTTACATATTGAGAAAAACTAATATCAAAAGCATAAACTATTGAGAGAATAATCTCCCCCTAAACAAGACTTTTCTAATGACTGCATTGTGGATGCTATTGTGTTGTTTATGAGAAGAAAAAATCTTCTATTTATAAAAGTTTAAATTTTCTCCTCCAAGAAATAGGATAGATATAGTAGAGTCGTTTTCCACAAACAAAACCTTTTCTATCCAGAAATATCTTTTGAAGTAAAACACAATTATGATAAACTTCAAATAAGGTAGAAAATTCAGGGCAAACCCTAACAGAAGAGAAGTTTGGAACAGTTGTAAGAGAAGGAATTCGTTTCTAAAATGTAACGTTTGAATCACTTCAAAATGCAAGACAAATTTTGTCTTTAAATAGACATGAGTGGTTACAGGCTTTCATAAAAGACTCATCTTCTAGTTTGACTATTGCCTTACTAAAGAATTATTACTAGCTCTGCTTTACTGCACTATATAAGAATTTGACATACTAGCTTTTTTTATGTACTAAAACTAGTCTCATACTTCAAAAATGCATAAGCCAGTGTTTTACCTTGTTGTTCACTTTTCACTACTCCTAGTAGCACCAATTTCATCATTCTCAATTATCACTAGTTTGAGTAAAGGTTCCTCTCTTTCTACTTCCCAAGATACAGTGATTTCATCGCCCAACGGTGATTATGCAGCTGGTTTTCACGCAGTTGGTGAAAATGCCTATAGCTTTGCTATATGGTTTAGCAATTTAGTTGGTGATGACAAAAATTACTCCATAGTCTGGATGGCTAACAGAGACAAACCTGCGAACGGAAGGCACTCGAGCCTTTCCTTAACCAAATCGGGCAATCTTGTTCTTACTGATGCTGGCCAGCGCAGACTTTGGGAAACTGAGATGCAATCAAATGCCTTTGTTGAATTGGAACTCCTGGACAATGGCAACCTTGTTCTTGCAGCCTCACAAGACAAAAGTATTATTTGGCAAAGTTTTGATACACCAACTGATACACTCCTTCCAGGACAAGCACTGAAAGAAAATTCGAAGCTTGTGTCTCTAAGAAGCTCAACCAATTATTCATCAGGCTTTTACAATTTACACTTTTCTGATGATAATGTTCTCCAGCTTCTTTATAAAGGCTTAGAGAGGTCAGGTGTTTACTGGCCACCCACATATATGACAAGCCTGCAAGCTAAGAGAAGTACCTACAACGATAGCAAAATTGCGATGCTCGACCGTTTGGGTCAATTTAACTCGACCGACAATTTCAGCTTTAGAACTGTTGATTATGGTGAAGGAGGCATCCAAAGAAGATTAAAACTAGATATTGATGGGATCATCCGAGTGTACAGCCTGAATAAGCAGAGGACTAGTTGGGAAGTTTCTTGGCAGCTTGCTTGGGAACCCTGCAAGGTTCATGGACTCTGTGGGTTGAACAGTTTTTGCACTTATAGACATGATTCTGGTAGGACATGCACTTGCCTACAACATCATAAGATGAAAAATGTGACGGATTGGTCTTATGGATGCGAACCTGATTTTAAACTTTCTTGCCCTGATAGCAATAGGGTGGATTTTGTTCATCTTCATCATGTTGTATTCTTCGGGTATGACGTTACATATGATACAAATGTCACCTTGGATAAATGCAAACAAAGATGCTTACATAACTGTGATTGCAAAGGATTTCAATTCATCTATATTATAGATGATGGCGTCTATAACTGCTATTATAAGGGACTGCTCTTCAATGGGTACCGCTCACCAACTTACAATTATTCAATTTATATTAAAATGCCCAAGGATGTACGTGGTCCAGATGAGGAAGATCCCATAGGCAAATTGCAGTGTGAAAGAATACACGAAGTGTTGCTGGAAAGAACTTACAGACGAAAAGAGCAGCATGGATGGTTAAAGTCATTTATTGGGTTTACTGTTGCACTTGGAGTGTTCGAGATCATATGCCTCGTCTCTTATTTGATTACAACCCTCTCTAATGCAACATTTGATCAGGTTTATATTCCAGTTGTCTATAGGTTCAAGAGATTCACCTATGCCGAGCTAAAAAAGCAACTTCTAATTTCAGAGATGAAATTGGACAAGGAAGTGGCGGTGTCGTGTACAAAGGCACATTATCGGACAACAGAATAGCAGCCGTCAAGTGTCTCAAATTAGAAGCTAACCAAGGAGAAGCTGAATTTCTTGCAGAGGTGAGCACAATTGGCAAACTTAACCACATGAACTTGATAGGCATAAGTGGTTATTGTGCCGAGGGAAAACACAGGCTCCTAGTGTACGAGTACATGGAGCATGGTTCTTTAGCAGATAATTTACATGCCAACAATATTCTTGATTGGCAAAAGAGGTTCGAGATAGCTCTGGGAACGGCAAAAGGTCTTGCTTACTTACATGAAGAGTGTCTAGAATGGGTTTTGCATTGTGATATAAAGCCTCAGAATATTCTCTTGGACACAAATTACGAGCCAAAGGTAGCTGATTTTGGTCTCTCAAAGCTATTAAACCGAGGTGGAGTGGACAAACTAAGTTTTTCCACAATAAGGGGGACAAGGGGTTACATGGCCCCTGAATGGATTTTTCACCATCCCATCACCTCCAAAGTTGATGTCTACAGCTATGGAATAGTACTGCTAGAATTGATCACCGGAAAGAGCCCAAACCGAGCTCAATGTAATAACGTGGATAATGATGAGATGCAAGATATGACAATGCTTGTTACTTGGGTTCGAAAGAAGATTCATGGACTGGAGCAAAGTGCCTCACAAATTCAACAAGTTGCTGATCCTGCTTTGGATGGTAATTACAATGTGGAGCAAATGGAAGTTCTTATAAAAGTGGCTTTGCAGTGTTCAGAAGAAGACAGAGATGCAAGACCTACAATGAGCCAGGTGGTGGATATGCTACTAGTGTAAACAAAAATATTTATGTAGAAGTAGTTGCACGCTTGTTATAGCCTATTAGACCGGCCTGCTTCTTATCCAACAACTCACCTAGACCCTATAGGTAAGTTATTTTTCAGTTGTCTAATTTTCTGTTCATTTTCCGATGAGTTTTAGCACCATGTGATGGATATAATATATAACCAAAATAGATAAATAAAAGTATAAAATCTCATAGTTTGGATTAAGAAATGTATTTTTGGACAAAGTTATTAGACTTGTTGAATGTAAGCATTCAATCCAAAATCTTAAGGCAACAGATGAAGTGGCTTCGAGATATTATAAATCCCTTTGGAAAACTTTATACAACCAATGGTGGTAGATTTTTTCACTAACACCCTCAATCACGTGCAGCCCGATTTTTAGGTTCACACCTGGACTTTTGTCTTTCTTTCTTTCTTTCTTTTTTTTCAATCACACCTGGACTGAAAATTCTTCTTTGTTCTTGTTGTTTTTTCGCATTTTTAAAGTAGAGAGAGAGAGAGGGGACAAGGCTTAACTGGAGCGGAATAGAGGGAGATAGATTAGGAACTCGATGGACTAATTGAGAGAGAGAGATAAGCGTAGAGCTACTTTATAGTGAGATAAACAATAATACTTTTACTATTATCTTTTTATATACTAGTCTCTGGACACGTTCGTTGCACGTGTATCTTTAAATTTTTTGATACATGATTAAATTTGAATACCAAGCTAAAATTATTAAAAACATTTTCCCGAGTTTCCAAAATAAAGATTAAAGAATAAAGTACAACTATTTGAAAATGATGAATATGATAATTGCTGATCTACAATTTTATTGACAGTAATTAATAATTTGAATAAAAGACTATTTCTCCTTGTCCTATACGTATGCAAGACTGGGACTCTGTCCAGACTTGCAAGCTTTTGGACACTGCTTTGTAAATATCAACTTGGTAAATAAAATTTTTACTTACCAAAAAAAAAAAAAGAAAAAAAAAGAGACTATTTCTCTCTGCAAGCAATCGAATGGGTAAATTATAATGTATAAGAATAATGCTATATTACATTCGAAGAGATTGAACGATTCAAATATGAAACTCTTCATTATCATTTAAAAGCAAATATAATTACGAAAGACCAATCTGTGATATTAATTGTGATCAAACAAAAGTTAATTAATCAAATTTCAAGAAGATGGAAAAAGAAGACCAAAAATTAAGCACATAAAGGTTAACACAAGTCTTATTTCACCTTCACAGACCACTTCACCACCGATCAAGTTCCGGCTCGAAGCAAGAAGCAAGAGCGCAAAGAGCTGTGTGAAAGCCATTGCGCCTTAGCACATCCCTTTTCTTGAATGAACAAAACCAAATGATTCTTCTAAAATGATTATTCCTCAAAATTGCTCCTTCTGATGCAGCGGAACCATGACAATTCGGAATATATCTCCCTCACCCATCCTCACTAGCTATCTGAACATCGCTATCCCTCTTGATTTCTTTTCACTTGAAGAATTCTATTGCCCACATAATTTAAGGTGAAAAAATTATTTACTTATCAACATTTGTATTTTTAAAAATTCACATGACACACTGCTAATTATTTAGTAAAAATTATTTGTGTGAGAAATAGGGTAAATGAAACAAAAAATTTCCAAGCACAGTAACCCATGCACACATATAGAAATGAAGACATAACTGAATAAAGAGAAATAGGAACAGAGGAAAAGGGCAAAAAGTATACCTGTTGTTGCAAAATCGATGAGTTTTTTAGGGGAAAAAAATGATACAGTGCTTGGGTAATTGCCGTGCACTTTTATACAGTAAAATAAAGCATGTAAAAATATAACATGTACAGTGAAAGATGAAAGAAAATGTGTAACTGAAATTGATTATGACTAATTATTAACAAATTTAAAGTTGTTAATTATTACTACGTGGAAATGGAACGTTGGAAGATTTAAGGGGAAAACTGAAATGTAAATTTAAAGTCATATGTACGTGGAAGATGGCCCATTATGTTTATGTATATATAAGTTTGGTTTTAATAGATGCACATGGTCTTTTATTTGTTTTTAATGCAATTAACTCTTCACATTCTTCAGATTTTAATAGTAATGACTGAATTCATCTTTTATATTTTACTATTTATTGTAAGATGCATTTACATTTTAGTACAAAAATATTATATAAATAATTTTTCAATCTCTAGATGATATGCATGAAAGTTTATATTCAAGACCAGGGGCGGATCTACCTTATGAGGTAGGGATGTCATGCCACCCGCACGCTTCGGCAAAAATTCCAAGTATGTATGCAAATATCTGTGGTGAAATCTATTTAGATGTTAAATGGCACTTTGAGTAAATAAACTCGCTCGGGGGCCGTGGTTTGAGCGAGCCACTTAAGGTCTTTGTGTCTCCGAGTTCGATTCCCACAACAGGCATTTACAAATATGTTTTTGCCCCTACACACTCGCCTCTCTTTCCTCCTCCTAGTTCTTTTCCTTTTTTTCTTCTTTTTCTTCTTCATTGTTGCTTAAAATAAACTCTCTCATCATCATCTTTTTCTTTTTCAATTTACTTACAACAACCATTATTTTGTTTCTTTAATTAAAATTTACTTCATAAAAAATTTCTTTTGAATTGATTTTATTTAATTAACATATAATTTTCTCTTTCGATGACGTGATATTCATCTATATTGGAGGATAATTTGAGCACCATTTTATTAACTTTTAACAGATCAAAAGGGTTTGTTTTGCTAGATATTTTGTGTTGATTCTTATATTTTGAAAATTTGAATCTTTTTTTTTTTTTTGGCAAACAATTGCCATAAAGCTTGATAATTGAGACCGAAAAAACTAACTCAAAATATTGAATGTAAATTAATGTTGTCAAATAAAGAATATGTAATAATTAAGCTACATATTAGCAAATACTAATTGGATGCGCTCATTCAAGAGTTATTTGTTTTTGTCGTTTTCTTCTAGACTAGAATTTAAATTTTTAAATCAAATGTGAAAAAAGCTAAACCAGACGGAACTTATTTATTTATTTACGAATAAAAGAGATAATAGACCTAATCGAATTAACCCAAAATTAACTTAACCGGCCTATCCTTCCTATCCGGTCTTTGGGGTTAGTGATAGGTATTGCCTATATTTAATAGTGGCACCCGCAACCTCCAAATCCTGAATCCGCCTCTGTTCAAGACCATACACTTACAATTATAGACCAGTCATATTGAAGCCTTGGTCCCTGATTTTGTGTCTTCTGATGAATTTCTTGCGGAAGTGCCACTTAAATTCCCAAAACTTACTATGAACTGTGAGACCAGCAAGTTATTAAGTCAGGTAGCTAGTGCCGTAGGCATTTCCATGTATGCAGATGAATGCACAGCTAAACAAACAAGAATCTCTTTTGCAAGGATGCTAGTGGAGGTTAATGTGACCAAACCTCTACCAAATGCAGTGAAGGTAATGGATCCTTATGGTAGAGATTTTGTGCAAAAATTTGAGTACGACTGGAAGCCCAGTTATTGTGTAAAGTGTTAGAAAATTGGACATATTTGCAACATCCAAAAGAAGGAACCCGAGGAGAAAAAAGGTGCAACCAAAGAAACCTGTTAGGAAACAGATGATTCAACAATGGCATTACAAGGATCCAGATCCTCAACCTAGTGTAGTTATCAAGGCAACTGAACCAGTGGTACATGTTGATACCTAATTTTTGACCTCCCGTAATTTATTTTAATTACTCAGACTCCTTGGATAATAGATAAAGTGAATCAGGCATTTTAAAGGGTCAAAATGATTTTTATAAAATTGGTAGGTCAATAACCCGCTCTTTTAAATTAATAAAATAATTACAAGTTATTTAGGAATTAATTGATGCATTTTATGACATTTATATTTGTTAGAATTAACCAAAGAAAAAACAATTTTCGCATAATTATTTATCTAATTGTTTAAGTTGTCAGAGAGTCAAATTAACAAATGATTTATTCCCTTTAATTCAAGGAATTTGAGTAATTAAAAGAATTGGTTTTTTTGCCCCTCAATCTCTAATTCTGTGTGTTTGCATGATTTGTTGAAATTAATAAATTATTTTTAGTACTTAATTAGGTTAACTAATCAATTAGAGGGTCATTATTGCAAATTGGTTTTTAATTATTTAATTGTTCGCATTATGGCCACAATTGAATTAACCAACTCATGGTTTAAGACAATTGAGGTCATTTTTGCAAAATTAGCCTTTAAGTGGCTTCAATTGAAATGATCAAATTCATTGGCAAATCAATTGAGGTCATTAGTGCGAGTTTAGCTTTAACTAGTTAATTAGGATAAATAAGGACATAATTGAAATAACTAATTAGGCTAAGATTAATTAGGGACATCACTGCAATTGGCTAATCAAGGGGTTATAATTGCAACAATCATTTAGTTTTAAGACCAATTGAGGCCATGTTTGCAAAACTGAACTTGTTAGTCGTGTTGTAAAATAATTACATCCTAATTTGTTTATAATTAAGTTCTACAGTTAATAATTGGTTGTTTTAAATGTTTGCCTATTTACTAAATTACCCGTCCTACCCCTATACACTTATATGCATCAAATATACATAGATATACACACATGGTATACATAGGTATACTAAATTACCGTCCTACCCCTATATACACTTATATGCATCAAATATACATAGATATACACACCTAAATACATATAGGACCCCGGGCCCCTCACCCTTTCCTTAAAAGAGTCCGGCCCAAGTCTACCCATTTCACGATCCATTAACGGGGCAAAAGACACTCTTCGTTTTATACCCCTCTCTCTCTCTCTCCTCCTTTCTCTTACGTACAAAACCTTAGCAGCCGCCCCTAGATTCCTTTCTCTCTCCGTGCCAAGAATGGAAATCCTTTTGTAGCTGTTCTATTTTTTTCGATTCGGATTTGCACTTGCCTCACTTAAAAAGGAAAGTGTCCGAGGGAAGTACGGTTGTCAATCGTACCAAGGAAAAAGGAAAAATATACTTCTACGTGGATGGTGCTCTAAATGGACATTGTTTTAGAGTCGCCACCTAACTTATAGGTAAGTTAAGAAAACCAGTTCGAAAGGGTTCATTTAAAATGGCTAAGTTTTAAAAGAAATCAATCTATACTAAAGCATAGGTAAGAGTTCTGGTGATCCCCGGGGAAGGTGTTAGGCACCCCGGTATTAAGGATCCGTAAAATACGGTTGATCTACGGGTTCTAATAGTATGCCTTGTAGATATAAATTGTTTTTGATAAAAACTGCTTTTGTTTTATATTTCTGCAAATGAAGGTTGGTCATATATGCAAAAATACTCATTTTTAAGAAATAAAAATGATAGAGTTTTGCCCAAAATTGGGCATTTTGAGTTTCGGATTAGAACACCTAGGTTTACCCGAAGGCGTTAACCTAAGTAGAACACTACATAAGCCCACCCGAGTTTAGAAAAAAGTTTTTACTTTATGTTTTATAAAATCATTTTTGGCATACTATTATTATCCATATTTTAACCATATTTTATATTTTTAGATTTTTAGTCTTTTTGGTCCAAATTAGTCCAAAATATTTTAAGTCCATTTTGTCCAAATTGTCCATAGGTAGGGTCCCAATTTGTCTCAAATGTCCATAAAATTTATCAAGTCGTTTTTGTCCAAAATCATGGTTTGCATTTAAAGAATGTCCATTTTTTACCCATAAAAATGCGCTTTAGTCTCAAAAAAAAATTTGCACGTTAACATTTATCAAAAAATTAATTTTTTATAACTTAAAAATGGTTTTTGGCAACTCTAAATTCATGACAGTTTTTAAAGGGTTCCAATAAACACATTTCATCAATTTTGCTAAGTAAATAATACGAGGTAAAAGGGGTTGGGCCTACCAAGCCCAACAGAAATAAATGCAATTTTAAACTTATCCGCTCCAAATCTGCTCCAATTGCCCAACCCGTCCATAATGAGGTTGACTCTATCCAAGTGAGTTGGTGGGCCTCGTTGGACCCACCAACGAATGAGGAGGTTTACAAATAAAAGGGTATAAAATACATTAGTATTTAATCTTAAGGACATAAATTAAATTTACAAGGCCAAAATTTAAATTACAACACAACTGGGCTAAGCCCATAACTATTAAATAAAGGGATAACCATATGAGATAACAAATATATAGTGGTATTGACATTTAGTAGCTATAGTTTAACTTAATTACTTCTCATAGCAAACATTTGTGTATTAATGACATTTAGTAACTATATATATATACACACACACACAAATTAGAATACCCATCATACTATTCACTTCCAACCCTCCCATCTCTCTCCCCCTCTTCTCCCCACCGCTCCACCGCCGGCTACCACCGACCCCCGAGCTCCGCAAAATGTCGTGCCCCCCTTCACCACCCTTCACGCTCTCTCTCTCTCTCTCTCTCTCTCTCTCTCTCTAACATCTAGTTCGTCTTTAACTCCTCCACCACCACACCGGAACCCGAACCCGAACCCGTTTCCACGGCGAAATCCGGCATGTTTTCCGATGATATTGACAGTTCATGTTCAACTCCATACGTTAGTGCTCTGTCAAGTCCAGGTCATAGTCAACCACCGCCTCCTTCATGTCTTCCCCCATATCCACCGCCGCCACCTTCACGTCTTCCACCACGGTAGCCTCCATCGCCACCGTCGTAGCCGACGGATCTAAGCATTGTTGGAAGCAAAAAGGAAAAGAACTCAAATCTACGCCGAAAAAAAGCTCAGTCCGGATTTTTCACTATATTTTTGTTGTATTTACCTTGTATACAACGTTTTTTTTTTCTTGTATTTGTCGTAGACATACCCGTAAATTTTAGATCCGAGGAAATTTTTCCGGATCGTGTATACATACGGTGATACAACGGTATACAATATTTTTTGCGTTTTTGAAGATCTTTTGTTGTATACAAATTAATACGTTGAATTTGAAGTGTATACAAATGAATACGGTCAATTTTATTTCTTGTATTCAATATTTGAGTGTATTCATTAATTTTTTAGTGTACCTATGTTATATACAATGTTGATTTTTTGGTGTATCTATGTTATATGCCTTGTATTTGTTGTATACAATGCCGAAAAATATGGTTTTGTTAATTTTTTTTGTATATATGTTTTTATGTATTCATTTTTTACTCGCTGTATTTATGAATACAACAAGTCAATTTATGAATACATATAGTCAATTTTCATGAATACAGTGAAAAAACAGAAAAAAAATTATTGTATACAAATCAGAATTTGTATACACGCGCATGGATCCTGATTGTTGCTATAAAATGTAATTAGTGAAACCTATGCTATGTGGCTTGAGTTAAGCCCAAATCTTTGTCATTTATGTAGTTTGCCCTTAAATAAACGGGGAAGGGACAGATATGCAAAAAGGACATTTTTTAAAAATCATATATCGACTGAACTAGTGTACAGGCCCAACTGGCCCAGCTTTTGAAAACATGCATGAAATTTTCTAAGTATTGAACCATGATATATATGGTATACTAGGTGATATACTTATATATATAGAGCAAAAGCCTTTAAAAGGGCATATCCTCCATACACACTAATATACACTATATTCCCTCAATATTCCTCCTTCAAACAACTCATCCAAACTACCCAAAAGGCATAAAAAATTCCCAGAAAAGAAAAACTTAGTAATTCCCAGGTTCAAACCACCATAATTAAGCAAGTAGTCGAGCATATATGCAGTCAAGGTTATAGTCTGAAATAACAGGTTTTAGGCAAAAGCAAATCAAGTGATGTTTCAGTCAACCAGTAGGACAAGATCAACAGTTTTAAGCTAAAGCAAATGTTCATGTATCAATATCCAAAATTCAGTACACAAAGCAGTTTTTTGAAGTCAAATTATCACTTGAAGTTCATGATTAATCCAGTCTAAAATGAAAGCAATATTTAGTCATTGAAGCTTTTCAAAATTCCAATTTTAAGAGGTCGATGCACAGGTTATACAAACACAGTTCTCAATCAAGAATCTTCAATTCAACTTAGCCTATCTTGAGGATTCGGTGATGAATACAAATAGAAGATATTTTCATAAACTAAGCAAGTTCATTCACATATGTTAAGTTATGCAAGGTTTATGTAAGCTCATGTCACAGACAAAAAGGTTTCCAATTCAAGTTTGGATGGTTCATAAATATTCAGAGATAAGACAAACACACAGATCTTTATGGTTTCAAAGCTACAATTTCCAATCTATTTTTCAAATTTTAGCTACACACAGCCTCCTAATATAGACTCAAGTGAATTAGTTTTACAAATTCAGGCAGTTTTAAGTAATGAACAAGTAGGGAGAAGATAGTGATTCAAAGCAACAAACAACAATTGTGATAAGTGACACATCCATGCACAACTGAGAAGAAAGAAATAGAGAATGCCTTATGGTCTTATAGGTGCCCCTAGTTAGCAACTATGTCAAATTCAAACAGGATTCATGAAACGCGTAATATCACAAAAAGTCCAAAACCAGTTAATCATACTAAGTAAAAATTTAGGAAAATGCAAAGTTATTCTATAACAGAAAGAAGCAACTTCAAGTTTTCAAAACTTTACAACTTTGTCTTTCAAAATTCCCCTAGCAGTCAGTTTTAAGCAACAAGTAACCAGTCTTAAACTTATCATTTTTTAATATTTAGCTTTCCAAGTAGGTTCTTAATTTCACATGTAACAAGACAGTCAAGTGGAGGTGATAGAGGTGATATAAATCAATACATAGACAGTCAAGTAATACACACATAGATTTTTTTTTTTTTTTTTTTTTAAGTCAATTTAAGTTTCAAAATCTCAATGCAGTATGTCTTTAAATAAGCAGAAGTGCCCTTTACTTTAAGCAGGAAATTCCCAAATAATTTACAAGTTGTGACATCAAACAGTGTCCTAAATGTCTACATGCTATGCCTTGTTTGATCAACCAGTTTTATGTTAAGTATCAACTTTTGAGAAATTCTACCTAAGGGCAGGATCAGACAAACAAGCAAAACAAATTCTGGTTTTTGTCAGTTTTGATAAAGAGGTCCTCAATTCTCATTTTTAATAAACCAGTTTATTAACTAACTTAGTGAACAAACAAGCAAACTAGGATCCAATATGGCAATTTCAATAGCCTATTCTAAGTTGCAAAGCAACAATC
Source organism: Lycium ferocissimum (assembly GCF_029784015.1). Lineage (NCBI taxonomy): Eukaryota > Viridiplantae > Streptophyta > Magnoliopsida > Solanales > Solanaceae > Lycium > Lycium ferocissimum. Next base: position 24,362,039 of record NC_081353.1, on the reverse strand, counting down.
ATAAGGATCACATAGGGGAGAGGCAGTTATGACACTGAATAAATTTTTATTCAATCTTGAAAGTCCAGATTCAAGAAGACAAATAAATTGCAAGTTACAAGATAGCACATAGCCACAGTTTATCACTTCAAGGTCAAAAACAGATTCATTTTAATCCCCATATGACTTAAGTGATTCAAAACAGGGGTAAGTGTCAAAACAAAAGGGAATTTCTAATCTTTTTTGTTATCTCAACTCTTAAGACTTCAACTAAGCACACATAAGCATTTAAGAACTGATTAGGCTCCATTTTAACAAAACAGGTTTCCATTTTTATTAACTAACTCCCATATTAACAATTTATGATCTCAAAATCCTACAAGTTATATACTAAGTCATTTTCAACCCTATTAACTCAGTCAAGTTGATAGGTTATAAAACTCATCCGGTTTCTACTTTCAAAACAGTAATGACACTTAAGCAATTTTCAAAACTTCAAACTACAAATCAGCTTCCAAATATGACTTAAGGCCATCTTCACAAAGAACTGTAAATACATTAATCATAAACCAAGTTATAAAGGACTTAGCACTAGTTTTGTACCATATTTTAGTAACCTAGACAGTAGAGGGCTAACAAAACATGATCATCAAACCCAAAGTAAACTCAAATTATCAAGTTTTCAAATAAAGACATTCAAGACTAGCAAATGATTCCACAACTTCAATTTAAAAGAGAAACTTACTAATTCAAGACAGTTTTCATATATGAAGCAAGTATAATACTCTAAAATGAACTTTAGTAACTACTAGTAGTCACATTTAGCTAATTTAACAACTAGATGTGGTACAGTGACTAAATAAACCAAGGTGGGTCACTTTAATCCTTAAAAAATGATTTCAAAGCCACCATAGGTCATTTCATCAAAATAGTCTCAAAGCCATATTTTTTCACAAAAAACACAGAACTTAAAAACGGTAAAAGATTATAGCCTAAATGTAGATCATTTTCAACTAAAAATTTCTTATCACATAGATCTAAAAGAGCTACATCAAACAAAAACTTAAGAACCTTAAACCGCTCCCATTTTAGCTATTTATTCTCATTTTTTGAACCTAACAAGTTATAATATTTACTTAGTGTAACATAAACTAACATTTAATCCATTTTGTAACTTCAAATGATCAAAACAAAGGCAGAATCATTATCATAAAGTAAAAACTGACTGTTTATCACATTCTAAATAATAAGCAAGCTAAAAATATAAATGCTAATTAAAACTGAAAGTAAAATAAGATTGAAGAAAAGGGTTTACCTCTTATAGGGACAACTTAAAGACCAAAGAGGGATTCAAACTCCAACTTCAAGCAAATAAATCCCTTTTTATCTTCAAAATCCTCTTTCTAATACTTTCCTTCTTATATGTATCTATGTAAATTGATTGAATATTTATAGTATTTTATAGCATTTTCTTTTACTGTTTATGTATATATAGTATGTAATTTTGTATAGCTCTTAGTTTTTCAAAAAAGGATCCGGACCTTTATCTTTTTCTTTCTATTTATAGACTTATCATATTTAGGGAACCCTAGGAATGGAAATGGACACCCCCTAGATTCCCCCCCCCCCCCCCCCCAAAAAAAAAAAAAAACCCCTAAATTTTGTACCTTATTACTAAAATTCGAAATTTCATCAGATAAGACAACAACAACCACAACTAATTGTACCCTAAAATCCAATAAAAATCAGAAATACCAGGATAGTACGAATCCAACAAATTTTGTATCATTCTAACGGTAAAATTGTACCAAATAGTACAATGAGGATAAAATCCCCAAATTTGTACCTTAACCGTGAAATATCTAGGAAGTTTCCCCTCAATTCTTTATTTTAGTGCATATGGTGCACAAGATGGCTAAGGGCTTAAGGCCCTGCCCATGGCAACCATAAACACATAAAGAATCCGAGTAACAACCTAGTATGATTCAATTTAGGTATGAAAAAATGAAATTCGAATGATAAAAATCATGAGTATTCATGATTGGGCGTGAAAGCCCTCAAGAAATTGGCCAGAAATAGCCCTGAATCGCCATGAATTAGCCATAGTATATGAAACCCTAATAAAATCACAAATCGCCTCACGAAGGAGAAGAGGGAGTCGGGTGAAAAATAAAATAAGAATGTGGGGTGTGAAGTTTGTTTTAACAAACTTCACACCCCCTTTTTTTTTTACAACATTAACCCCTTTATTTTTAACAAAACTCCCCTCCCTAATTTAAATCAATTAAAAACTATATATTATAAATACGCGTATTACTAAGTAAAATAATTATTTAGGCTAATTAAAATTTAAAACTCGCAAATTCAAAATATTAGCTTTAAAACAAGCCTAATATTGACATAGTTCCGGGCATTATTTTAAATGTGAAAAAATGCGGTCAAAATGAGCCGTAAATCATATGTTGTTTAAATTAACAATTTTCCCAGACTAGATGGAGCGGGATGAAAGTAAATAACTCGTATTTCGTATATTTGTTAGTTTTTTTTTTAGGAAATAGTAATTAAACGTCATTGCAATTTTCTTGGGATTTTTTAAAATTTTAAAATTGAAAGAAAGTATCCTTACTTCGTCTTTGACTCGTAAATTTGAAAATTAAAATACGCATCTTATGAGGTGAAAATTAGGTTTCAACACCTTCAGCATTCACAGGCTTTTCGCAGGCTTTGTATGTCTTTTAGCATGAAACCATTAATTTCAACTGTGTTCTCGTTCAAACTCGCTCCAAACACGACACTAATCATTGTTACTTTAATTTTCCTTTTAAATTTTGAGTCAAACGCGCAATTTTCTGGGTCTTTGTTGTTGTACGAACTGCATCTTTATTGGTTGGGAAGGGAATGATTCGGATCGATCTAGATAATCCAGATCCGACCATATATGTGTATCATCTCTTAAATCTCAGTCGTTAATTTGTATATTGAGTGTTTGCATATGAAAAATTAGTTTGTACCACATTGTTATTTCAAGTCTTTGTAAGAATTTTGGAGTTTTATAAATAGAATCCCAACCCTCACCATTTGACAAGTTTTCAGAACCCTAAAAAAGCTTGAGATTTGAATTTAAAATTCAAAAGTTGAGCTTACTAGTATAATTTTGGGCTTCAACTTTAAAAGTTGAGTCTTCCTAGTTCTAAACTTTATTTTCTTTGTGTTTGTGTGTGGCTGAGTGTCAGATTTGGAAGCACAAAGGGTCTTCAAATCCATTCTTGTTCACGGCTTCGCCTAAAAAAGGTCACACTTTAATCCTGTCATTCATTTTTTGTTATTTTAGTTAGTTATCTGTTCATATGATGATATCTTGTCTTTGCTATTAAGTGTTCTTGGTTTGATTGGTTATCATGTAGTGTAACTCTGCGTTAGCATTGTTTAAATGAGCTTAGAATTAGTTCCTCCCAAACCTCATACTCTCACTAACTATGCGCTTAGTTTGATGGTGGTTGTTTGTATGAACTAAATGTGTGTATGCCTAGATAATGTTCCTGATGTTGCTCCATTGGTGAAAATGTATAAACTGAGGTATGATTTATTAGATGCTACAGTCCCTGCTTGATTGTTCATCCTTTAAACATAATGAAGTATAGTTATATGATTGACATTAGTGACTTTATTAAGCTTTTAGATTAATGCCAATCCTGTTAACAAGTGTAAGATTGCTAGAAAAACTGTAATGATTCAAGTTGAGTAGTTTAAGGTCTTGATGAGGGTTGAATAAGTTCACTTTGACAGTATACTTGAATAAAGAGGTTTAACTTAAGTTGTTTAGAAGACACGAGAGGTCAATACATGACTGTTTTGAGCATTAACTTGAGTTGTGTAGCTTGTTTATTAGACTGCTCTGCTTCATATGCCTATATGACATGTTTATTAGATCACTATTTGATTACTTTCCCTCTTAGTGTGATAATATTTGTTTAAACGGTCTAATGACTTAAACAAACCCCTTAATGCTGCTATATGACCTTGTTCTGGACCTTGAGCATGTCCGCAACTCTTATTCTTTTCCTAGATTATGGAATTGTGGCCTTCGGCTCAAACTGTGTATGAATAGATTGAAATTATCTCACTTGCACATAGGAAGCTCGTGTGAAATACCCTCGTCTATTCCTAATATATGCTCGTTGGTTAATCTTTGAGTTGTTGTACAATGTGAAGTCTTGACATTTTCTGTAATCTGTCTCTATCCTTACTAATTTGATGGGATTATGATGTGTAAAATCTCACTGGGATTATGCTTGGTTTTGTTGAGTACTTAGCCAAGTTATGATGGTTTTATGAAGCTAAAAATGACCCTTTAATTTATCTAGTGTTCTAGTGTGGGCTTAATTAGGCCCTGATAACAAAGAATGATCCTTACTTATACCTAAAATGGCCCTGTCTGCTCGTAAGTACTTGTATCTACATTTGAGGAACACTTATTTGTGAACAGCTTAAGTGACAGGACCTCATATAGTTCTAAAGGACTATAGGTGAGCTAAAAGTCATATAGCTTAGAAGGGTCTTCTTTAAAGGTGCTCTCATGAGGGTTAAAGGAGAATCAAAGAAATGCTTGGGTTCATAACACCTTCCCTCCATATAAAAAGCACCATGGCACTTCTAGGGCTTATGGGATGCCTGCTCACCATATGAGGACCTTGGGATCATACAAACACTTTCACTAGACCTAAGGGGACTTAGATTGTAAACAAACTATCACTAATGAACAACTGGTTATATTTAAATAAAGAACTTGGGTGCATATGTGCTTAACTTGGACATAAATAGGAAAGAACTCAAGAGAAGCATAGAACTTAGAGTTGCATGATTCCCTTCCCCTTAAAGCTTTGTCAAAAAATGAATGTTTGTGTTCCCTTGGATCCTCTTCATCACTCTGAGTTTGCATATGTATATAGATCTTGCATACCCTTATCACATATTGTCACCATTTAACAACTTGACTGCAATATTAAAGAGCAATCCTGCATCCTCCTCACACACTTGGACCTGTTTGCAATCTGTTTGTACTTGTGTCATGATTGTTGAAATTACAGTTACTCATTTGTGTGTTACACATTCCGTATATGTTTACTTGAACTAGAGAAGCCTGGTCCTATCTTCTTTGCTTTGCCTATGCCATGATCACTCAAATTACAATTGTCATTTTGCATGTCATCATATCCTGCATATGATCACTTGAGTTCAAGGAAACCTGAGTTCAGCGTATGTGCATGTTTGCCTGGTTGTGTATGAATCCTACATATGTCCTTTTTATTGTTGCCATTATGTGAATTCCCTTGTGCTATCCCTATGAGCTTTAGACCTGCAGTTTGCTTTTATCTATGCCATGTCCGTGTTTTCAATTTGCTTCTAGTTATACTACATCCGTATGTTGCCATCGCTTCGTCCACACCATGCATGTTTGTTTCTGTGTACTTCTGATTATGCTATGACTGACTACACCAAAACTACTTCTATCTATAATAAGCTCATGTATGAATGTGGAATTATGTTCTACTTATGGCTATATGGTCGGGAAACTAAGATAGCTCTTGGGTCCTATCTTAAGCCTTCCCCCGGTGTCTCCGCCGTGCCGCAGGTTCATGAAAGCTTCTTGGATCTGGCAAAAGATCGTAATACTGTCACGACCTATTTTACTAGGCCGTGCGAGCACCTATCATTCCCGCCGCAATAGGCGAACTTATCCCCATATAACCAATTCAAGTAAAGGCTTAAGAATTAAATATAGAATAAGTTTCAAATCATCCATATAAGATAAAGTGCGGAAATACTAAATACAACCCCCAAAGATCTGGTCTAGTCATACAAGAGCACTAACTAAATACTACAAGTTTGAAAGATGATAAAGTCTCATAATACAATTGTCTCAGAATAAGAGTAAGACATAGTAAAAAAAAAGAACATTCGGTACGGCCGCCGTCATCGTGCTCACCCCGGAATGACTGTTCACAACCGCTCACCAATCACCGCGAGGGAGAAAAAAAAAGTGGAACCTGTCTAATACTCTGCATCCGTAAAAGAATGCAGCAAACATAGGTTAGTACAAAACAACGGTACTGGTAGGTATCATCGGCCCACTAAGTATAGCTAATATAATTCAGACAATAAAGCAGGATAGACAGATAAATCAACACGTATTAGTTAACACAACCAGAACCAAGTATCCGTCATCACTTAGGTTGAAATCATCTAAACCCAAGTGTACCAAATCTCAAATATATACACAATTCGAAAATCAAATAATAGAAGAACAACACTGAATCATCACAATATAAGCCAAGATGCAATGCCATGCAAATGCTGTGTACACATGTACTCCGGACGGAAATGTCGACATCTCTGTGGCACAACCCAAGGTGACTTGCGAAGTCTAAGTGCCACTAGTCCCGAATATTTGCCCAACTAATAGACGAGACCTCGGATCTTTGCTCACGGGGCGTTCTCACCGGCACCACCTTGGGGGACCCGTGGAGCCCATGCATTCACTCAATCCACGATTCCGCAATGAACATCGGATATCAGACTCTCACGTCACTCAAGTAAAAAAAGTTTTCATCAAGTACCAATTCACTCAATCTACAATTCCGGGATGAACATCGAATATCGACTCTCATGTCTTTCTCAAGTAAAAATCCAGCCACCATCACAAATGTTATCAAGTATCATCAAGGTATCACACGGTGTATCATGAATGGACGAGAATCGCGGGCACCCACGTGTCAACATCAATAATCTGACCCATATCACAAGTACCAACATGGTTACGCCAACAATACAATCAATGTCACAAGTACCAACATGGGTACGCCAATAATATATGTGTCACAAGTACCAATATGGGTATGCCAACAATATTAGTGAAGACTACACATGTCATATAGAACTCTATCCTCGTATGGACATCAAGACGTAAGATACTACAATATCACAATCAAGATGGACAATAGATTCTAATATCTACTAACAACACGTGTCATCAAGCCAACATAATAGAACAATCAAGTCACAACACAACGGGGTAGCTAGCCCTAATCACGTAATAGGGCCCAACCTAAGACAATATCCAACCCAACTTCACACCCGAAGGTTTACATGCTCTCTCCGATAATATAATCTAAATATATGATTCGCTATACGAAGTCTCACCAAGGGTAAGCCATAACCTACTTGGATGGACGAACAACAATACACCAACAATCACTCTTTTGCCTTGCCCTTCCACTGAGCCTCAAGATCAAGAAAGTCTATTCGTATTCGAAATCTAGATTAGAAATCATGAAGGTTAATACCTATATTACCTATATTGCTATCATTCAAATTAGGTCAAAACCAATCCTAGAATTTGGGAAAATAGGGCCCATAAGGGCAAAACGGTAAATTCGGCAGTAAATTATCCAATTAAACACTAGGTGATCAAAACCCATCAACTAATTGCTAAATTAACTCTAGGATTCATCCAATCTCTAAATTCAAGCAAAATCCCCAATTTTGAGTATAAACCCTAACTCTTAAATTCAAGAATTCAACACTAATAATGGAAGGTATATAATCATCAACCTTAGATACATCATAATCTAGTATAAACCCAATTTCATCATTTAAAGCAACTTAGGAAGTCTAACCAATTTTATTAAATTCTCAAGAAAGACCCATTAACCTTCTTCATGAAAAACTGCAATTTCCTACTTTAAAAATCATGAATTAAAGCTTAAACTAAGGGATTAAATCCAAGGGAAATACTTAGATTATGGTTTAGACCTTACCCCATGGAAGAAACCTGAAGAACATCCTTGAATTCTACCAAACCCAAACTTCCAAGATGAGAAAAACTTCAATAACATTAATAGCCAAAAATGCCCAGTTGTTCTGCCTCATTTCTTGTGCCAAACGATTCCACAAACTCGCTTTTGATGCCTCCAACGGATTCCTTTGAAATTCCAGTCAATTTAGGATTTTGAATCACTCTATTTGACCTTATAGTGAAGGAGATATGGAAGTTTCAATATTTGAAATAGTACAGATTTTTAAATACGAATTCAGTGGCATTTTCGTAATTAATCTGAAAAATCTAGCAACCCAATTCATAGTAAAATGACCATAAATCTTTCATACGATGTCGAAACCTGATGATTTTAATTGCTATGGTTCCAAAATTACGATAGGGATATAATAGTTCAGTCGAAACACGAATCAAAAGCCGTTTGCTCAATATGGTACCCTTTATGCTCAAATTGACGTTGTAACCGAAAACAATTACCATACAACCCAAACTTATCCAACACTCATTGGAATCTAACCAAACTTTGTGGACATGTCCAAAATCATCATACAAACTTATTGGAACTTTCAAAACATCGACACGGGATCATCTTGACCCGATGTTGACCGTGGTCAACTCCAATTCTAACTTAACTAGTTTCTTAACTAATGACCCAAATCACACCCGAACCCTTCGGGAACCAAACCAATGATACCACTAAGTCATTAATCACCCTCCAGACCTAATGGAACTGTGGAAATTCGATTACGGGCACGTTTACCCAAAAGTCAACTTCGAGTCAAACGGTTTTCACTTTAAGACCAAATTTTCTAAAAGTCATTCCAAAACCCAAAATGAGGCCTAGGGCACTGTGCCACCGATCCTCGCAGATCAAAATAGTACTAACAAGGCTCGAGGAAGAGTCAACGGGGGCAAAGACGGTAAAAATGCAATCACGATCAAACGGGTCGTTACAAATACGGATGGTGAGGACTCTCCCCTCTTACTACTTAAATCCCTACCTATAAAGCCTAGTAGCACATATGCGGCTATATTAATTACGTGACCCTTGAATGAATTTGACATAAATGCACTTGTATAGTTATATATGTGATAAGTTCAGTAAATATAAACTAACCGGGTCCCTTTCCTTTTTCCTTTTCTTCACCACATGGCCATTTGGGCCTAAGTACAAAGCCAACCTGTTGGGCCGAGGCCCAACTAGAAATTCCTTCGTGTTATCGAGTCCGAGAAAACAAAAATGGAAGCTAATGTATATTACACGCATAGAAGGCCCAGCCATGGGTGAAAATGACCAACTAGTGGCTTGGTACGCCCCTAGCCTCCCTCTACTTCTACTTAATTATTTATGCTTTCCTTTATTTTTTTTTTCAATTTCATTGTAATTGTATTTGTAAAACTTGTAAAAACTGTATTATAGTGGAATGTTTAAGTTTTGAACTAGCCGTCTTAGGACAACGGTACTTATGCCGTTGAATTTGACTTTAGGTCCCCACACAATTTTTTAAACCCGAGCTTAGTATAAATGATTTTTAAAAGTAAAAATGGCTAAGTAAATGAATCATACAAGTTTAGTAATGAGGATAAAAGGGGGATTACATCATTAGGGAACATTGTCACAGTTTTTCTTGAATAAACCAGATTGACGTTTTAAACCTAAAGAACATTTCCTTTACGCTCAGTCTTTTTCTAAAAAAATAAAAGATTTCGGACCGAGCCCAGTCGAAAAAAAAAAAAACGAGAATTCTGGGGCAAGGCCCCAACTAAAACCACATCTTTTTGGACTACACTGATTTTTCAGAAAGGGAATGACTAATCTTAGGCCAAGCCCATACGTAAAAGGGAAACTTTTTGCTGATATTGGGCCTAAAATTCAAAGAACAAAAGAAAGCTCTTTCTTTTTTTATAAAAGCAAAACTTTTAATATTTATAAGTCGAAATCCTTATAAATCATTTGTGAACTTAAAAGTTTTAGATAAGTGCATTTTGAAAACATTTTAAACGGATTAACCCGAACTATGTACAAGTCGAGCATAAACAAAATCCATTCATTCCGCACTTTAAATAAATAACTTTTTTTCATATTTTTACAAAATCAGTAACATCCTTATATATAAGAGGAAACTATTCATACCTACATATTATAAATCCAAATCTAAATACCCTATATGTAAAGGGGCTATATTCAATTTGTTTTCAAAAAAGTGATATGCAAAATGACAGACTTTATAATGCGAGAATAAACACTAAAAAAACAGTTCACGCAAATACTCATACATTGGAATTCGATGGTCAACCTTATAGTACAGATCCTTAATAATAGGGTGCCTAACACCTTTCCTAGGAGATCACCAGAACCCTTACATAGAACATTGGATTACGAAGGCTTTTCCACTGTATATGAATAAATTCTTTGAAACTGATTTTCCTAATGTCCTAAAAATTAGGTGGCGACTCTTTTAAAACAAAGTTTGAAAAAGCCCAACAAGTTAATGCTTTTCCGGGTAACCCCCCCGCGAAATGC
>NC_081353.1:24323136-24351602 GCF_029784015.1 Lycium ferocissimum | reverse complement strand
TATTAAGTAAAAAAGGATAAGCAAACTAAGAAGAACACCGGAGATCCGGACCAATATTTTTTGAGGGGGCTTTATATATTTGACAAAATGGAGATATGGAAAAAGTTAACCCCAAAACGGGGGGAATATCCACTATTTATAGTAAGCCTTGTAGGCCATGAATGCAACACAAAAGGCCTTTGAATAAGAGAAACCCTTAAAAGATAAAGCATGGCCGTACGGCCGACACCAAGCACGATCGTCGCTGCAAATGCCAGAACGATTTTCTGACGTGTGGCAACCTCACAACTGGTTATACCAACGGACACATTGATTCAGGCTCGGTCTGTTTGGACCAATGGACACGTAGTATCCAGACCAACGGACACACTTTTCTTATCTCGGGACCATTATATCCGGTACGAAACCCCGGTGTGAAAAAGATCGAACATGCTCGTGCTCATTTGGACTTATCCTCAGCTCCGATCTCACCAGTCACACATCGACCCGATTTTTACCGTATACAAATCTATCACTGAAAGACACATGCTGCTTCTTCCATTGACATAATTTTTTCTGACATTTATCCAACACCCTATGTAGCTATTAGTGTAGTAATACTGAATCACACATGATTTGGTGATTTTTTTGTAAATCCAAGTGAAGTATAACGTTTTTAATACGGATGTCAGTAAGAAATTGTGGCATTTGTAGTTTTTCTAATGGATATCTAAAGATTTTTCCATGTTTATGTATTATAGTTTAGTTTGACTAGGATCTATATCTTTGTAATCAGTTAAGAGTAGTTTAGGCCTCTCTCTTGTGGAAAAGCAGAGGGACCAAACAATATATATGTGTCTGATACTTGTCAAAACTTATTATTGAATCCAAATTTTAGTGTAAGTGGTTTGAATTTATACAAGAAAATTGCTTCATATTTTTATCTAGACTAGTTTCTCGTCATGTGCGTTGCGGGTGTATTCTGAGATATTTAGTACAAAATTTTGACTTTGGAAACTATAAGATGAGTAAGAACAAAGTGTACACCGAGAATATGGAGAACTCTAAAGAAAAGGTTAAAAGGGGGAAGAAATTATGAACTTTTCTGGACCTTTGTCATCTCTTTGCTTCATTTATCAGTTTTGAGTTATCGTTATCTCAAAAGTACCGTGAAAGGTTTGGATCATGGACTTCCATTCAGTCAATATTGAAGACGCTATATCCCGCTTCTATAATTTTGGTGAACACAATATAATTCGACTTGCAATTATTTGTTTAGAATTTAAGCGTCATCTAAATAACTTTTTAGGTCTATCCTAATACATTGTATTTAGACTTTCTTGCATTATAACTTCCATGGAGTCATTTACTTATTTGTATTCTTCCGTTTCTCACCCCTAAAAAAAAAAAACCTACAACTACACAGTTGTTGCAAAATTAAGCTAAAAGAGTAACAATGACAAAGGATGAAACACTAGAAATAGAGAGACAAGAGAGGTGAGATTTTTTATTCATCCAAAATGTGTTCAAGTATCTACAAGTGCGTACAATATGAATTTCTATGTCCCTATTTATAGTGATTCATACAGACATATAAAATAGCAGCTATAAATATGACGTTCAACATATGAGAATGTGGGGAAGATCATGACGATTTGGGAAACATTACATTAAATCTTCGAGATTGACGTGTTCGGGAACATTACATTAAATCTTTGAGATTTTGAGGAGGCAGATTTACTTTGCAGTGGAAGTGGACATCCACACTTATTATTTCATAACACTCCTCCTTGAATGTCCATGTCTTGATAGATAATGTGCCTCGTTAAAACCTTACTAGAAAAATCCATTGGGAAAAAATTCATGTGAAGGAAAAAGAGCACACATACTAGTAATACGCATTGCTAGCCTCTCATTAAAACCTTCAGAAAACTTATGGGACTAAACCCCCGCTAAGGAACAAAGAGTACAACACGTATTATACTTCCCCTGATTAAAATATCACTTAAGTCTTGGAGACGACGCATCCAAATCTTGTATATCAGCTTCTCAAATGTCGAGGTTAGTAATGCTTTAGTGAACAAGTCCATCAAATTATCCATCGAGCATATTTGTCAACATCTTTTTCACCTTCGTCGTTGAAGATCATGTCCGGAAAAGAACTTTGACGAAATGTGTTGTATTCTCGTCTCTCGTTTGTTATATCCCTCTTTAGTTGAGCTATGAAGGTTCATACAATATTGTTGAAATCTTCTATCTCCAAATAAACAACACATCATAAAATGTGCTGAATTATTGATCTTAACCAGACACACATTTCTGACTTGCTTCGTAAGTACCTATCACCTTGGCAGGACTTGAATAAGTATCAATAATTGACTTCCATGTAGGATGTCATAATGTGGAAGTATCCTCACATGCAAATATATAACTTGCCTGAAGAACAAACTTCATGTAAAAATAATGTCCTGCATTTACATAACGAACAAAATCTTGATAATATTTGTTAGGACAAATAAAATCTATATCAATAATTTCTTTTGCAGTATATAATCGATCATGATTCAATATACCCATCATTTTCATGAAGTCTTACATTATATTTACTATATCTAGCGACATCACAACCATCGGGGTGTTACACCTCGTAGTTTTTGTACGTGAAATCTATTAGGTATTAGTTGTTTTAAGTGTAGACCTGGAGGACTTCCTAGCATATGTGAGATTCTATGCACCTATATCATGGTTACGAGGGTTTAAGTTCATACAATAAGCTACGGAAAGATTGGAGGGCAAGTTGATCAAGAAAATTAAATTTGTTGGATTTTATGGAAAAATATGAGGGGCAATTTTAGTCCAAATTTGAGAAAGGATAACTTTTAGTATATGAGGAGTTTTAAACCAAAGCAAAAGCCTAAATTGAAGTTCATGAAGTCTAGTTTCCAACGCAACAAACTGCTCGTCGATACAATGCAACAGAGAATTCACCCCGTACGTTACAAGTTAAGGTGCAAGAGAAGGGGGACCGTGATTGCGTGAACGCATAGTTTCGCGCGCCATAAAGTAAGAGCAAAGGCCCACCAACTCTAACCCACTATATAAGGGGAAAACCCCCCATTTTTCTCCATAACAATTCCCTAAAAAGCTCTAGAAAGCTCAGCAAGCATATGAGAGCTTATATATCACATAAAAGTGAGGATTTGAGTAAATATCAAATTTCAGAGTATTAATCGAGGCCCGGACAATATGTAGTCGCGATTATATTTTCGTTTTGTGTAGGAGTTGGCTTGGAAACAAAGTAAATATTGAAGATCCTCTATTCTAGCAGTGATAAGGTATGAATCTCTCTTTTCGAATATGATTTAGGAATAATTACGAATGAATAAGGGTTATAGATTGTTGTGTTGGCGTTGTTGGCGTATGGATTGAGATTTGAAGATAGTTTGGATGTAATTGTACATATTTATCTCATAGAATCTTGAAAATATTTTTGTTGATGTTGTTGATATTGTTTGGGAGTTGTTTTGGTATTTGGAGGAAGTAGATAATATAGGGGAGATGCTGCTCAAATTTTCGTAACCCAAACTAGTATTTGATAACTAATACGAGTGAGTTAATGGGAAGTATGATGAAAGTATGATTAAAGATGTACTTCTCATCATATAGGTTCAAGTGAAGGGAGACCATTGGAATAAAGGATCCCTTAAATGGTGGCTTAATGAATAAGGTATGTAAGATGTTCGTTTCTCTCTCTTCCCTTGGCACGAATCCAACTGTGAGTACGGACACGAATGTTCCATAATGAATCACTCCATTCCTGTGTCATGTAGCTTAAATCTTAATGTCTTAATTATTTGATTGATTCTTGGTATGTCATCATGTTTATCGTCATTAAGTTACTTCTTTGGGTTCGATACGAATTTCCATAATTTATTCAGAGGTCACCGACTCTATGTCGCCCCGACCGAGTAACGGCTTCTAACGGGCTCTCATGCATGCTAGTTATATTATGCATTTATACATATGATGATTATGGATGGCCGTACGTTCTTCGGCACTAACATATGATGATTGGATCGGGCCATACGTTCCTGCGCAAAGAATATATATGGATCGGGCCGCACGTTCCGCGCGCGCATATATATATATATATATATATATATATATATATATATATATATATATATATATATATATATATGCGTGTGTGTGCGGTATGTGTGTATGTGTGTAAAAAGCAAATTAATCGTACAAAAGTAGTGAGGTAATAGTCACGATAAGACCAAAGCACCGAAAGATTCTTTGAACAAAGCAACGCTAAGACATCCGCAAAAGAGAGCTTTATTAAAAGTAACTTAATAAAGTAGCCTACAAGAATGGACAGACAATGAAGGGACAAGAAGATAAAATTTTCTTTCAGTTCACGTGACGACAAAGGCCCAAAGAAGATTGGCCCCCAAAAAATTTTCAACATTTTGAAACCCGGGAATTTTTGGCCCGCTACATTATTTGGGCAAAGAATTTGTGGAGAAGCGAAGAATCCCCCAAAAAGGAAAAAACCCAAATCCCCCAAAGAAAACCATATTCTCCTCTTAAAATTTCCCCTCCCCCCCTCCCAAAAACCCAAAGGTAATAAAAACCCCCTATCAGAAAAAAAGATTATTTTTTTAATAACTACCCCTAGGGGAAGATTTTTTTGGGCCTGAAATTCCCCCTTTCCCAAACCCAAGAGTTTTTTTTCATTTTTTGAAAATTTTCCCCTATTTTAAAAATTATTTTGTGATTATCATATTTAAGTAATTATTTTTAAATCATTTTGTGATTATTATGTTTAAGTAATTTTACCCTCATGAATTTGTTTTTTTAAATATATTTTTTTTTAACTTTTTTCCCCCGATGGGATTAACCTCAGAATTTTGATGAAAGAGGTCAGCTTTAATGTCTAAATAAAGACTACGATACAAGGCGCGCGCAAGAAGACGTATTAAGAAGAACAAGGTTAAAGAGAGAAAGAGATTTAATCTAACAAAATTTTCACGGACGATAAAGTCCATATTAAAAATTAAAAAAAAAAATGTTATCGTTCATTTTACTGTTCAAAAAATAAATAAATTTTGGGAGATAGACAAATAAAATTAATTATAACTACATGATAAAGAAATAGAGATAGTAAGAGTCAAGAGATTGTTAAAAATTTATTTAAAAACAACATTAATTTCGTTTGTCCTTTGAACTTTTCTGTTGAAAGAATTTATTGAAAAATCCCCCTTTTTATATTGATAATATTCCTCCTTTGTCCTTTCAAATTTTGTCGTTGAATTTATTGAAAAATTTACTACCCTTCCGATACCAATATAAAAATGTGGGTAGTAAATTTTTCAATAAGTTCTTTCAACAAGAAAAGTTCAAAGGACAAAGCAGGAATGGTATCAATATAAAAAGGGGGGTAGTAAATTTTTCAATAAGTTCTTTCAACAAGAAAAGTCAAAGGATAAAGAGAAATTAATATTGTTTTTAAAAAAAATTTTAACAATCCTACTTTCGTACTTCCTCACTCCTATATTTCTTCTTATCATGTAGTTATAATTAATTTTCGCCTATCTCTCAATTTTTTTTTTTGAACAAGAAATGAACAAGAAAGAATGAACAAGTAACTTTTTTTTTAATTTTTATTTTTAATATGGACTTTGTCCAAATACGAATTTTGTATACCATTCATCTCTTTCTCTTAACCTTTGTTCTTAATAGCGTTTTTCTTAACCACACCCCTAGTAACTACGGCCAACATCGTCCTTTATTTAGACATTAAAAACGGCCTCATTTAAACCTAAGAATCTACCGGTTAATCCATCGAGGTTATTAAGAAGTTAAGAGAATAACCATATACTAAGAATAACAAATTCATGAGGATAAGAAAGTAATTACTTAAACATAATAATCACAAAATGATTTAAGGAAGTAATTACTTAAATATGATAATCACAAAATAATTTACATAGTTGGGAGATTAGTAGAGAAAACATAGTAAATAAACTTACATGGTTCAGCAGGAGGAGGTTTCCCTTTCTGGGAACCCCCAAAACTACTTCATACTAGGGGTAGTTATTAAAAAACTTAATACTATTTTACCATGTGGAGTTTATATTACACCTGTTTTTGACGGGTAAGGGATTGGAGCATTTGATGAAAGGAATACGTTTTCTAGAGAGATTGCAGGTTTGTTCTCAGCGTGTCTTCGCTTCTCCACAAATGTCGCTATTTATAGGCGTATCAAGTGACTTCAACTCCGGATTTCAAAATGTCAAGACCCTTGTTCCGGCCTTTGGGGCCCCATCGTCACGTGAACTTTTTCAAAAGAAAACTTTATCTTCTCTTGTCCGCTAGCCGATCCGTCCATTTATCGTAAATCGCTTTATTAAAGTTACTTTTAATAAAGCTCTCTTTTCTCAGATGTCTTCAGCCGTTGCTTTTGTTCAACGAATCTTTCACCTTTGACTTATCATGACTATTGCCTCCACTACTTTTGTCGATTATTTTGCTTTTTACACATACACACACACACACACACACACACACACATATATATATATATATATATATATTTTTTTTTTATGTGTCTAAATTATGTAGGCAATAGAATCAAAACTCATTCCCGAATCGTAGTCGTCGGGTCTTCAGAATCTCGAAATGCACCGTTCGAAAATTTACCATATCTCCTTCTTCCGAATCCATGGACCGTGACATCCTCGGACTCTGGAGATAATTCTCCGGACTAGGGTTCTTGATTACATGCTTGTCTTGTTTCCGCTTTTGTTTGAAAATCTTTCTAAAGTCTCTTTTAACTACACTTTCTATGTTGTCATTTTTTTTCTCTTTTTTGCAAGTATGCTTTTCTTGGTGTATAGCTCCTCGCGTCGTTGTCTTTGGTAGTCTTCGTCTTGTCTCTGAGAGATGAGCATCCTCATCTTCACTTTTGGCAAAGTGACAATGTATCAAATCAACGATTTGACGAGTCTTACCTCGCTATCGTTTGAACCGAACTAGTCGTATCTTTATCCGATACGGATCTATTTGCATTCATCGGGGAATGCACACTCGTCTCATCCATTTTTGTCCGAGATGGAGAACTCGGGATTGTATTAATTCAAACTTAATCGCTTGTAGTCTTTGTTCTAATGAAATTTGCTTGTTCCAAGAGTTTCATTTTTTCTCGACGAGTGTCTCTTTTCTCGCCGGTTAAGTTTTCGACGGTCCCGCTCATAGTAGAGCAGTTGATCGCAAAAAATCACCTTGTCCGTGTCTTTTTTATATCAGACCGAGGGGTTCTATCTGGATTTTGTCCGAGAGCCGGAGAAATATAATAGTTTGGTCTCAATACTCCTCTAGCATAGTCTAATGCCCAAGAAATCATTAAAGCCTTTAAAAAGAGGTCTTCTTATATCTTTGATAGAATCTACAACTTCTATCCAGGTTTGAAAAATACCATTAGTTCTACCATGGACTACAACATAAAATTTAAATTTCTTATCTAGATTTTTGTCTGTAAAATACTGATAAAGTGCATTTAGAGTGGCTACAAAATGACCGTCTTTTTCTCGTTATGCGATATCCATAAATTGTTTACTAAACATGTTCGTTGTTTGTCTATTACATATTCCGTAATACCTTAAAAGTCAAATTAGATAGTGGGAAAAATACTAAATTATTGTTTCCAAAATGTATTCTTTTCTAGGGCGTTTCCGTTTAATGCAGATGTAGGTCTAAAATGAAGATTACCTAGTACTCGCCGGCTCGTAAGTGTCTTGGGGGTTGAGGCTATGCCTTTTCCCTTGTCTCGTTGTCCGAGAACTTGATGGTCTCATGCCGTTCAAATAGGAAATTAGTTAGATGTGATCTTTAATCTACTTAATTGGTCCGCTAGATTATTATCTTTTCCTTTTTATATGTTCGAATGTTAAATTATAAATTGAAATAGTATCCATAAAGTTTAACCATCTTCGTCTCACCGCTACTTTTATCATTAATTTTTTGATAGAATTTGACTATAGCTTCTCAACTGCTCTACCAATATTTCTGGTTTATTTAAGATATACAAGCCTAAAACTATTTAAGCCATCTATTACAGCTAAAATTTTGCGTCTATACTACTCATATTTTCTTTTTCTCGTACTTACCGCTTTGATAAGCACATATCTTTTCTTCACTTTTATTGCTATATTTATTTGGTTTTGCCTTTAATACGGCTCCATCCTTCGAAGCTTCCATCCGTTTCTATAATTAAATAGTCTCGTTTCTAGGGGCATATTTAAGTCCGGAATATTCTTTATTTTTTCTTTAATTTTTGTACTAATCTAATATCTTCGTATTAAAGTGTTTTTGATCATTTGATCCCGTTTTTGAATACAATGGCCCCGTTTATTTTTCCTAAGCCTTTTATAAAACTTCTAGCATAATTTACTATTCCTAAGAATTTTTGTAATTCTTTAACATTATCTAATTTATCTGGCATTTCTAAGGCCTTTTTAGCTATATGAGGTTTCAATTTTATTTTGCCATCTCCTAGTACTACTCCTAAAAAGTTTATATGTTTTTTACATAATTCCATCTTTTTCTTGCTAATTATTATTCCATTTTCTACAAATAATCTAAATACCGTCCGGAGGTGTCCTAAATGTTCTTTCATGTCTTTACTAAATACTAATATATCATCTATATATACTAGGAAAATCTTTATAGTCTCCAAATATACTATCCATTTTTCTTTGAAAAATTGGTGAGCTGGGTTTCATATTAAAAAAATTAAATGATTATTTTTATTATTGTACAATTAGTGGAAACGTTTTGACCAAGAACTAGGAAGGAAATTATTTAATAAACTACTGAGCTCTAGAAGAGAAATAGAAGATGATGGAATAAAAGAGACGGAGTAGTACAAAATCTTAATTTAAAAATGGTCAATAGGACATAGAATACAACATATAAATGGACATACTACAAGAAAAATGCACGCATATACATACAAAAAAACAATTAAAACAAAATGAGATGAATTTTTGTAAAAGGCATACACTACTCGCAGTTACGATAAAGACAATTATAAAAAGAAAAGGTATAAGAAATACAGAACGGAAAAAAATGACAACATAGAAAGTGTAGTTAAAGAGACTTTGGAAAGATTTTTTCAAACAAAAGCAGAACAAGACAAGCATGTAATCAAGAACCCTAGTCCTAATTATCTCCAAGTCCAAGGATGTCACCACCATAGTTCAAGAAGGAGATATGGTAAATTTTCGTAACAGTGCATTTCAAGATTCACAAGACCCAAATGACTACGATTCAGGAATGAGTTTTGATTCTATTGCACTACATAATTTAGACACGCAAAAAAAAAAAAAAAAAATATATATATATATATATATATATATATATATATATATATATATATATATATATATATATAGATGTGTGTGTGTGTGTGTGTGTGTGTGTATGTGTAAAAAGCAAAATAATCGTACAAAAGTAAAGTGGAGGCAATAGTCATGATAAGACCAAAGACCGAAAGATTCGTCTGAGCAAAAGCAACGGCTAAAGACATCATAAAAGAAGAGCTTTATTAAAAATAACTTTAATAAAGCAGCTATAGTAAATGGACAGATCAGCTAGCGGACAAGAAGATAAAGTTTTATATATATATATATATTATAATTGTTAGTGTTGCGAACGTGCAACCCGATCCAAAAAGTTAGTGGCCGTGAATGTACAGCCCGATTCATAAATATAGTATAGTGCTGCGGAACGTGCAGCCCAATCCATATATATATATATATATATATATATATATATATATATATGTCCTCATTTACATATGATTCCAGAATATGCATGCATTCCATAACGCACGTCACGACAGTTACTTTTATTTTCTTTGTATTTTCGCCTTACTCATGCTATTTCATCCCGCCTTACATACTTAGTACTTTTATCCGTACTGACGTCCCCTTGCACGGGACGCAGCATTTCGTGCTGCAGACCCTAACAGAGTTTTTGGAGAGCAACCGCAGTAGGACTATCAGCTTCAGCGGTGTCAGCAAGTGCCACTACTCCGGACTTCCTATCTTTTGGTACTTTTCTACTATTGTAATACATGTTCTTATGTACACTCTTATAGGCTCATAGACATAGTGGGCCAATACATATTATGTATGGCCTTGTCGGCCTTATTTTGAGCTCTTGATACTTTTCTGATAGCCTTGCCGGCTTAATGATACTCGTGATGTTGTAGCGACCTTGTCAGTTCACATAAATATATATGTTGGATTATTGGATATTTCTATGTTGGGCCTTTTATACGTGTAGGTATTATTTGAATTAGGGTATATGATGCTCAAAGTAACTATTAAGTTAGGCGGTCCCACGTTGTTTCGAGCCCGTCATACCCCTCCGTGGGGTGGACAAATCGGGGTATCGTATTAGTTCTGGGCCTAGTGATGTCTATGAGCCGTGTCCAGCAGAGTCCTGATTATCGGTATGT
This sequence comes from Lycium ferocissimum, assembly GCF_029784015.1. NCBI lineage: Eukaryota > Viridiplantae > Streptophyta > Magnoliopsida > Solanales > Solanaceae > Lycium > Lycium ferocissimum. The sequence continues at coordinate 24,341,092 of NC_081353.1, read as the reverse complement.
CGTGCACCATATCTATAGCCACGAGGCTACTGGGCATTTAGGAAGATACTTTTCTTCATGATCTAGATCGTGCGATAGAAACAAGTTAAGAATGCAACTATCTAATCTTTCCGAATTTAATTTTCGCCGATGCCCTCCGAAGTAAGGTAAAGTCGCCAGGAACATCGGGCACCGGGGGAAGCGGCTCCCGAGCCGAGTATCCCTCACCGAGTTAGGGCATGGTGAGACTCAGAGCGCTACCCCCTTGCATGATATCTCCACCCCCATCAGTTGCGGAAGAAAGCATGATAGAGCTCCGCACCCTCCGCCCTCCCCCTCAGAGATCGTAACTTGCGAAATGCAGTCCGCTTGTTGACCAGATTGGTGGCTACCGTACCTGGGCCACAGGCCGACCTTCCGAATAAAATGGCTGTCGCCTCCCGTGTACGTGACTTTCTTACTTAGGACCCCTTCGATTTTCACGGGACAAACCCAAAGGACGACCTTCGTAACTTTGTGATCGAACGGGTCACAAGGCGAGGGGCGATGCATGCTTAAGATACGCGAATCGCAGCTAGCTTCTTGCGGACTTCGGGATGTGATCGCATGGTACTAGTCCCGGCAAAAGTTAAGAGGGCGTAATGCACCTCCAAGAAGATGGCTCGAATTCACCAAAGCCTTTCTGGATCATTATCTACCCGCTGAGGTTTGCAGAGCTAGAGCTGATGAATTTCTATTGCTTTATCAAAATAATATGAGTGTTCGGGAATATAGTTTGAAGTTTAACTCCTTGGCTAGATAAGCCCCGGTGATGGTAGCTGAAATGGAAGATAGGGTACATCGTTTGGTGACTGAACTTGGGCCTCATTTAATTAAGGATTGTATGACGGCTTCATTACAGGGTGGCATGGATTTTGCTCGTATTCAGGTGTATGCTCATAACTTGGAGGACCTTGAGCGTCAACAGCGAATCGAACAAGACCCGAATAGGGGCATAAGGGCCGTATCCGTGTGTTATTCTGTGCGCTTATAGAGAAATGCCTCCTTCGCATTTAGTGCACCTTCCCGATTTCAGAGGCAGCATTATGATCAACCCACTTATTCTGGACCGGGTCAGATTTCGAGGGCACTAGCCCCTTTTCATAAAGGAGAATCTAGCCAGGCAAGGCCCCAATTACCCCGTATGATGGGGCAGGCCACTTTCTGCCGCGTCGTCGTGTACGGGTATGCTATTCTTGCGAGGCCCGGTCATGTTACGCGGACCGTCCCGGCCAGGGCGGTGGTCCGGTCCAATGTTCAACAAAGTTCGATTGCAAGTTCCTCATTTTCTGTTCGCACTCCTGGGCAAGGTTCTTCTCTAGTCCCGACAGGTAGAGGTAGGGGAAGAGGTCAGATGTCTGGTTCCAACAGCAATCAAAATCGTATTTATGCACTTACAGGGAGGCAGGATCTGGAGTCATCCCCAGATGTGGTGACAGGTATTTTATCCATCAGTTCTTATGATGTCTACGCATTGATTGACCCGGGTTCCACACTATCTTATATCATTCCTTATATTGCTGATAAGTTTGGTATTAAGCCCGAATCTTTGCCCAAGCCTTTCTTAGTTTCTACTCTGGTCGGGAAACCTGTTGTTGCGAGACTAATTTATCGTAAGTGTGTGGTTATGATATGTGGTCATGAGACTTTTGTTGATTTAGTGGAATTAGAAATGGTGGATTTCGATGCTATTATAGGTATGGACTGGCTAGCCTCTTGCTATGCCAATGTTGAATGTTGGTCCAAAACGGTGAAATTTCAGTTTTCGAGTGAACCGGTTATTAAATGGAAGGGCAATACTCCAGCTCCAAGGGGTAGGTTTATTTCCTATCTTAAGGCGCAAAAGATGATTTCTAAAGGTTATATTTATCATTTGGTTCGATTTAAGAGCACTGAAGCCGAACTGCCAACCTTGCAATCCGTTTCTGTAGTTAATGAATTTCAGGATGTATTCCCCGATGAATTACCAGGCCTCCCTCTCGAAAGAGAAATTGAATTCGCGATTGATGTATATCCAGGCACTCAACCTATCTCTATTCCCCCTTATCGTATGCTCCCCCGCGGAACCGGCGGAATTAAAGGCGCAATTGCAGGATCCGTTAAATAAGTGGTTTCATTAGCTCCAAAGACGTCTCGCGGGGAGCATAATCGGTCTTATTTGTGCAAGAAGGATGGCTCACTAAGAATGTATTGATTACCGACACTTGAATAAGGTAACTATCAAGAACAAATATCCATTATCGAGAATTGATGATTTGTTCGACCAGCTGCAGGGTGCCAAGTGCTTCTCGAAGATTGACTTAAGGTCAGGATACCATCAACTACGTGTAAAAGGGGAAGACATTTCAAAGATAGCTTTCCGAACGAGATATGGGCATTTTGAATTCCTAGTTATGTCTTTCGGATTGACAAATGCTCCACAAGATTTATGGCATTAATGAATAAAGTGTTCCCGCCTTTCTCGATGTTTTTGTTATAGGCATTTATCCATGATATCTCGTATATTCTTCTTCGGAGTCGGAACATGCTGACCACCTCCGAAAGGTGTTGCAGACATTGTGAGATCAAAGACTATATGCCAAATTCTCCAAATGTGAATTTTGGCTAACTTCAGTGGCTTTTCTAGGCCATACGTGTTCGACGAGGGTGTAGAGTTAACGACCCAAGATCGAAGCCGTCAAAAATTGGCCCCGACTAACGACAGTCACTAAAATTTGAAGTTTCGGGTCTTGCCGGATATTATCGCAGATTTGTGGGAGGGATTTTCTTCTATAGTATCCTCACAAAATTAACCCGTAAAGGGCTAAGTTTTTTAATGGTCGGAAATAAGCGTGGTGCCTCCAAATACTGCGAAGGATAAGTCGACATCCGCCTAGGTTCCCTTACCTTCCGTGGCAATGGCCGAGGGTTACATTGCATACCGTGATGCGTCACGCACCTACCGGGATGTGTGTTGATGCAAAATGGTAAGGTGATTGCTTATGCCTCCCGACAACTATGGAAACATGAGCAAAATTATCCAACCCATGACCTAGAGCTGGGGGCAGTAATTCACGCTCTAAAGATATAGAAACATTATTTATATGGAGTTCATGTTAATATCTATACGGACCATAAAAGCCTTTAATATATATTCAGGCAAAGTTAATTGAATTTGAGGCAACGAAGATGGCTCGAATTGCTAAAAGATTACGATGCTGAGATTTTATATCACCCTGGCAAAGCTAATATTGTAGTCGATGACCTAAGTCGCAAATCAATGGGTAGTCTATTGTATGTGCTAGCGGAAAAATTAGAAATGTCCAGAGAACTTCACCGCATAGCAAATTTGGGAGTTTGCTTACTAGATTTGGAAGACACTGGAATTGCTTTACAGAATATATCCTAATCAACTCTTGCCTTGATGTAAAGATTCAACAATAAGATCCAAACTTTAGTTAATATTGGGTTATGGGCAACAAAATCGGATCTCAATCCCTTTGAGCTTGATTCAAATAGGTTCTTATACATCGAGGTTATTTGTGCATTACAAATGTAACCAGTAAGCTTCGGATGATCAAGTCGAATTTCACTTCTCCCGCATTCAATTCATCCCCATCCACCAAGACGTATCAGCGACCTCGGCGGCTTTACCGTCAAATGGTATAAAGAAAGATATTGCTAACTTTGTGTCACGACCCAGTTAAAGGGCCATGATGGGTACCATGAGCTAGCCTACCGAGCACCACTCCTCCGTTTATCATCTGCCTCATCCTGAATAAATACAATTCTCAAAGCAAAATTTATTATGAAATGATCTCCTATTTCTCCTCAAAACATATATATATATACACACACACAAAAGTCCATAAGGTTACATAATGGTATACACGACATACAATAAAGATACCATAAGACATCTACTACCAACATATGTCTACAAGCCTTCAACTAGAGTACCGAAAATCATAAGGATGGACAGACCCCGCCATGCCCCAAGTATTTGCACAAAAAAATATACCAATAAGCCGCAACTCCCGTGAGTAAATGAGTTGCTCCCGTATATCCGCCGATAAAGCCTTAGGTTTTCGACCGACTCTCGTCACTCCGCAGTATGAATGCAGAGTCCACAAAAGAAAGGACCTCAGTACGAACAATGTACTAAGTATGAGAGGCATGTATAATAACATAATAAGGAAACAAAGAAATCATAAGATGAAAAGATAACCAGTAACTGATTGCCTCATAAGGCGGAATCATGCATGCTAATTTTTTACCTTTTAAAGCACATCATATACATACATAAATAAACCGTCCGAGTCATATATCAATGTTAGTTGTGCGCCCGGGCTTCCCGCGTCCGGGGTAATCATCTCACGCCGCCTACTGCGACCGTCCACCAACTATGTCCGTGTAATCATCATCATAAGCCACCCACTACGCCACCAGAATAAGGGAAACCGCCCGCCATTCAGGGGTTCTGTAATTCATATATACATAACATAAAGCACGATAAGAGCTTCATGAAAAACTACAATTTATCGAGTGACATAAGGTCGGGCAACCTCCGATATCTGTTATGGACAAACCATCATCGCTATATCTCACCTCAAAGGAACAAGCAACATAAAGTGAGATCATCAATAATGAATAAAATTAGTAAACATGTGAAAAGCTCAATAATATCATGGAATCGCGAGAACTTTAAGCTGCCTTTCTATTCAAATCATCACTATCATAACATCATCACTATCTGTATTTTGAGGAAATAACAATATAAGACTTAGACCAACTATCATGAACGCCGTTAAGAATTTCATGGCAGCCTAATTATACTATAAGAGTTTTGGGTGTAGTTGTTGTTCTTAGAACTTCTAGAACAAGAATAATAGCGGGTAAGACAAGCATGGACCGTAACATGTGATTCATGCCTTTGAAAAATGTGAGTGGGGTAGTAGCCTTACATACTTACGTCTCTTTAACTTGGTGGACTAAATTTCTCCTTCCAAGCTCACAATTCTACATTCAGCAATATTCGCATTAAAATTAGATAATTGGAAAATTAGGATGAAGCTCAACTAAATGACTAAGAGCTAAATCTAAAATCGGCACATTTCCTTTGTTCCAACAACTTTCTCCATATGATAAACAACTCCCAAATATCAATAGCAACTCCCATAATATCATATCAATAAACTTTTAAGTTAAACATTGTTCTAATTTCAAAACTCCTTTTCAAAGTCGCCTATAACAATAACTATAACACAACACCATATTCATTCATATATAATGCTTCCTCAACATCCTTAGTAACATGCACAACAAAATTATACTCATAGCACTCTAAGAATCACGACTCAAGTGAACGTACTATTCAAAATATCATTATTTCCACATTCGAGATTCAAGTATTCTACTTTTCTTCTAATCCAAGCTTATTCAACCACTCAAATACTCTTAATAACATGAAATAGGTATAAAACTGCCCTTTCTTGATCCATATAAGAATGAATTTAGATGAAGATACTTCACTTGAGAAAAACCCCAACTTCCATACTAAAGGAATTCTTTGACTTCTTATCAACCCCAGCGTGTACTCTTTTTACTCGATTCTCTTCGATTCCCGATGTTTAACTTTGATTTCTCTTGGATTCGTTGATACGTTGTTAACGAAGCTAGAGAGGCTTTAGGATTTATTTTAGGTGAAAAAATTCAGGCCTAAACTGGCTGAAACATCTATTTATGTGCTTAGGAAAAGTTTTCCACCGACTTCGCTTTTCCTGAATGCAAGAAAGACGGGGTAACGTTCATCTCTGGTATCAGCACGAGTTATCGTTCATTTGTACCTCAAAATACCTGCCATCGTTCATCCAAGGCAAAAAAAAAAAAATCCAACCTTCGGATATTTTGCAAGTTGGCCCAAGAAGAAGTGGACGCACTTTATTTTACGGGTCGTATTTCATGCTTCAAGGTAAACGTGATCCACAATGTATCGAACGAAGACTCCGCCGAACTTCAATTTTCATAGCTATGGGATTCCATAACCTCATATTCTGTGATATATACCTCTTTGAAGTTGGATAAAAAAAATTTATCCAAAAAATTCGCCAAGTTTTTTCCAAATTTTCAACAAACCTAATTTCTTTGATTCGCTTAGTCCCGAAACCTTGGGGCCACTGTCTAACACTTATTAAAAGTCTTCTCCTCGACCCATAGTGGTATCACAACCTCTCTCGAGCTCACTTTAGTTTGCTTACGACGACCGAAAATTCACGAGGTGTAACATCCTTCCCCTAGGAAACATTAGTCCTCGAACGTTAAAATCCTAGGGATTCTACAAAAATTTCGCCAAAGTTTCCCACAATAACTATCACCACTACCATCCTAACCCAACAACCCAAAATATACAATCCTATAGGGCTACAACTACAACAACAACAACAACAATAATAATAATAATAATAATAATAATAATAATAATAATAATAATAATAATAATAATAATAATAATAATAATAATAATAATAATAATAATTAATACATAACACGACCAAGAAATCATCAAAAAATCATTACATACAGGGGAATAGTGTCTCTAGTGGAACAATGTGGGCTTTTTGAACTTCATATCCTCCTCTACTTCCCAATTCATCTCTTTTACTTCTGCATCCTTTCATAATACCTTAAATCAAGCTTATATTTTTAGCTTCTTAATCCATAACCCCAAGCCATTTGAGAGGGCGGTAAGAACTTCTTTAATAATCCTCATAAATCTCTTTTATAATGAAATTTCCACATTCCAATAATTTGATACTCTCCCATTCTTGCAAGCTTCATATGACTATCTGGATATATAAATTCCAAGACACCCTAACAGGTCTTTTCATCTTCCTAAAAGGTCTAACATACGTGTTCATCGTATGCATTGGCAAGTTTGAAAACGAGCTCTATCCGCTTATCTATCTCAAAATGGGGGGCTTACTAGGATGACCTATATTCCCCAGGTCTCTCAAAATGTATTGATCTTTAGGCACCAGTAGAGAACTGAGTAGCTTAGCCTGACAATTTCCATAGATAGCTTATATGATTCCTTACAATTGCAACATCCATTTCAGTTTTAGATCCATCCTTACTCCATTTACTTTACGACGCGGCCTTAATTCCTTTACGTCTTGAATACTCTAAACTTGAAATTCTCATATCATCCATAAACTTTCTCTTCTAAATAATCATACACATTTATTCTTTTTCATCGTAGGTTGCTACTGTCAAGTACTTGCATGCTTTCAAACAGTTCATCTCCATTTCAATCCTCTTCTATTGTTAACTTCGCATCCTTCTCTTAACAAAGGCATAACTAAATTCCGACTCAAAGTATTTTTTTTTTGCCTTTGAGGCTTTCCCTGCACAATGCTTCCCCGGCCCGTATGCCACATTGGAACATCGCATCCATATAACTAGCTCACAGTGGCTATTTCACTTGACTTCTCATCTTAGTCCATTATTCACTTCTCCCCCTAATCTTAATCTTATACTCATCGCATGTATATCCTCATTATGAAATCATTCGTATGAATCCTTGTTGTATGGAAATGCCGTTTCATTCTTATTTATCTCACGCCTGAACAGAAGCCATAATACTCACATGATTTATCTTTTTAAGGTTAATACTGCTTTTCCATTATATGCCCATTCTTTAATTCTGTCTCATAATCTACCTTATTGTTGTATAACTGCCATGTTAGATTTTCCGCCCCTCTTCCATTCTACAGCCCATATCTTATATCATCTCATTCTTACGCCTCTGCTTGCCACATTGCCTCGGAATGTTGAAGACTAATTCTTTGATTATCCCTTTTGATTACCGTCTAATTGCTACAACTATTTAAACCATGAGGGAATTGCCTTTATCCCAATGCTTCTTTCCACAATTCTATCAAGACCCATAGTTCATCTTGCATATTAGTCATTTCCATCACTGTAGCTCATAACCACCCTATGCTCCCTGTACCATATCGTCCACAAACTCACCCTCTCTTGCCTCAATTTTCTTAATAATCTTTTCTTAGGACCTTGACCGCGTAACTCACTGGGGATGAAATTCCATTTGTTGCTGTCTAGACATACATATAAAGTCAACGATTGATCATTCACAATCAAACCTTGTTTCTTCTTTTGTCTTACTTCTCATCTTTTTTTCTCGAATGATTTCGTCGCGGGACAATAGTCCTAAGCATATTTTAGAGTATCATTGACTTCTTTTTGATAAACTGTAACTTCAGGTTTAACGTCAATCCTTCCATAATCTTCTCTGATCAGTTCACACTGCCATAGGAGTATTGTCCTCTGCTAACTCAACATATTAATAACAGGTTAATACATAGTCCTTTTAGAATTCTTTGGAGAGATGTTGTGTAAAGTTGCTCTTCGTGCATAAGATAACTTACTCAACAAATGGTTCCATATTTCTTGTCATAATTTTAATTAGTCACACATTTCTTACAATATGATTCAAAATTCCAATCACTTCACAACATCTATTAACATTTTCACTTAGTGATAGGATATCCACAGGGTTTGTTTCTCTTTCACCCTCTGTTCATCGGGTTACTGCTGTAGTAAACATTTCTTCTATTTGCCTCACTTCTGCCCTTCCTTCTCTGTTTCCAACACGTCTTTCTTTCCTTTTTTTTCTACCACACGCATCACACATACTGGACATTCGTCGCTTATCGTTCTTTTATTTCGTTGATCAACCTTATCTTGTTTTCATTATCATAGTCTAAATCTCTTCCTTTTGCACCTCTCACTTTCCTTCATATTAGTAATAGCAAACTCCTATCGTGTAACCGTTCGAGTAAATTCCTGGATAAATAACCTAAACTATAACACAAAACGCAACTGCGGTCATAAGGTCAACCAATTGCCAGGCAAGGAGCTTTTGTAAACATATCTCTTTTGATCTATTTCCTCGAGGTATCACCAAGGGCAACAAGGCGGACTCATAGTGACATGAAAGTTTTCTTCCGCTATAATCATTAAGTGAAGTCTATCTTAATAATCCGAACCTGTTACGTACACGTCCTATATGTATATATCAAGTTCATTTCATAACTCAATCTTCCAAAGCATAAAAAGGCTAGCCAAATTGTTCTAACTTGCAACTTCTTCTGGAATGCTCATCTCTTTAATTCTCCTTAGTATATAAAACTTCTTTCTTCCCCAAGCACATCATTTTCCCTTCTCATATTTCTTATTCTATCCTGACCTAATCATCGCTCCTTTCACCTTAATACATACTTGCTACATTTATCCCGCATTTGACTACTAACTTCATCTCTAATCACTAGCTATTGGACCCTTTCTTTCTTCTCGCCATAATCCTACCTAAAGTTTCCACAATTTCCCTCGCATTCCCAAAAAAATTTTGACAGTAGAGTTTCCTTGTAAACATAACAATCCAAAACACACAAACATCTTAAAACATATCTCATGCCTTAGAAGGCCACATATGGAAACACATATGATAGTTAACTCAACCACACAGGGCTGATAACTATAAAAGAATGTAAAGTAATAAGGCTTGTCTCATAAGTTGTATCTGAACACCCTTTCTAGAATTCCATTTTTTTTCCTTCTAAGCATTATGTCAATCAACTCCCTTCATGGAGGTTTACTTACTCGTAAATCATACTTCTAGCTATCACTAGGTCACTAACAGGTATAGACACCTCAAAATATTTGATTGGCTCAAGTTTCACCCTAATACGGTCAAAGAACATCAAGAGTAATATATATGAAAAAGTAAACCTCGGATCAATCAATGTAGATACATCATAAGAGGATACCGATAATATACCTACGACAACATCAGGGAAAGACCAAGAACCTGTGGTCCCGCTAGTGCATAGAGGCCGTGCTGAGGACCACTCGAATTGGATGCTCCCCCTCTACCTCTGCCACGGCCTGTTGGTGTCTGTGAGCTTTGCCTCAGAGGGTGTACCGATGATGAAAATCTAGCTACTAATCTCGTGGGCTGAACCTTATCTCTACCATGTATCGATGGACAGTCGCCCCTGATATGACCCGGCCGAGCACATGCACAACAAACATCTGAACCCAAGCGGCACGGTCCAAAATGTGGCTTACCACACTAAGTACATCGTGGTATAGATAATCTCATCTGTCCTGAATCACCCTTGGTCTGGGAACTGGAAGCTAGTAACTCGAACTCGGCCCAAAACAAGCGGGATCTTCAACTTTGGGGTCCGAAACCCGCAGGCGCACTAGCTATTGAACGAGCTGAGTGCCTAAAGAGTTGCTGCCTCGGGGCACCTCTGAACTCACGGTCAAATCCTGAAGACCTAACCCTCTTCCTCCAACCCCTATCACCATGGCCTGCACCCTGCCGCTGAGCTTGAGCGGCTACTAACTGGGTCAGCAAAAGGATGGCCTGTCTCATCTCCTAGCCTGAGGCATCTGGTGGAGGAACTGGGGGTGCTGGAACTAAAGTTGAGGCTCCTCTTTGCTCCTCTAGAGTGGGCGAAATATGAAAGGACCGATATAGGACCTTCCTCAGGGACTCGCCCTCCTTCACATTTGTAGGCGACTCCCGTTCAGTCCTTCTTTCAGCCACTATCTTGCCCTTCTGATTTGCTGTAGCTTTTCCTTTCATAGACTCTACGCAAAAACATAGCGCACGGTTAAGGAAAAGAAAATTCTTATATCATGGCTCTATCGCACGATCCATGATAAGAAGGAAGGTCAATCATTCCTAAATGCCCTGCAGCCTCCTGTTTATAAGTGTGACGCGCTTCACACCCATAAACAAGACTCTACTGGACACGGCTCGTAGACACACCCTAGGACGAACTGTTCTGATGCCACTTTTGTCACAACCCAGTTAGAGGGCCATGACGGGTACTCGGAGCTAGCCTACCAAGCACCACTCCTTCGTTTATCACCTGCCTCATCCTGAATAAATACAATTCTCAAAGCCAAATTTCTTATCAAATGATCTCCGTTTCTCCTCAAAGATATATATATATATATATATATATATATATATATATATATATATATATATATATACAAAAAAGTCCACGAGGTTTACATAATGGTATACGTGACATACACTAAAGAAACCATAAGACATCCACGTCAACATATGTCTACGAGCCTCTAACTAGAGTACTGAAAATCACAAGGATAGAACAAGACCCCGCCATGCCCCAAATATGTACACAAAAGAATATACTAATAAGTTGCAACTCCGGAGTAGTGGAGTGCTCCTGTATATCTGCTAATAAAGCTCCTAGGTATCCGGACCGACTCCTTGTCTACCAGCGGGCATGAACTCAGCGTCCACGAAAGAAAGGACGTCAGTACGAATAATGCACTGAGTATGAAAGGCGTGTATAATAACATAATAAGGAGACAAAGAAAGCATAAGATGAAGAGATAACCGGTAACTGATTGCCTCTTAAGGCGGAATCATGCATGCTAACTTTTACCTTTTAAAGCACATCATATACATACATAAATAAACCGTCTGAGTCATATATCATTAGTAGCCCGCGTCTGGGCCTACCGCGTGCGGGGTAATCATCTCATGCCACCTACTAGTGGTTACTGCCCGGCCACCTAGGCCCGGTATAATCATCATCATAAGCCGCCCACTACGCCTACCGTAGTGGTGTTTGCCCGGCCAACTAGGCCCGGTGTAATCTTACATATACATAACATAAAGCATGCATAAGAGCCCAAGTAAAAACTACAACTCTATCGGAGTGACATAAGGTCGGTAACTTCCGATTTATGTTATGGACAAACCATCATCGCTATGTCTCACCTCGAAGGAACAACTAACATAAGGTGAGATCATCAATAATGAATAGAATTGGTAAACATGTGACAAGCTCAATACTATCATGGAATCATTGATAACTTTAAGCTTTAGCCTTTCTAGAATAGAAATCATCATCATAAACACCATCACTATCTTATCATGCTTGAGGAAATAACAATATAAGATGAGCCCAACTATCATGAACGCCGTTAAGAATTTCATGGTAAGCTCGGTAATTATACTATAAGAGTTTTGAGAGTTAAAGGTTCTCTCAGAACTTCTAGAACAACAATAACATGGGTAGCATATATGGGATTATAACATAGTATTCATGCCTTTGAAAGAATTGGGGAGGGGTAGCCTTACATACCTTTATGTCTCTTTAACTTTATTGATGAAATGCTATCCTTCCAAGCTAACGATTCTACAATCAAGAATATTCGTACTAAAATTAGATAATTGGGAACATACTTAAGTCTAAACTAAAATGACTAAGAGCTAACGAAAATTGGGCAGCATTTCTTTTGTTCCAACAACTTCCTCCATATGATAAACAACTCTTAAATATCAATAGCAACACCCATAATATCATAATCAATAAACTTCTTCAAGTTGAACATTGTTCAATTCTCAAAACTCTTTTTCAGCCCATAACAATAACTATAACTATAACACAACACCATACTCATTCACATATAATGCTTCCTCAACATCCTTAGTATCATTCACAACAAAATTATACTCATAGCACTCTAAGAATCATGACTCAAGTGAAGGTACTATTCAAAATATCATTATTTCCACATTTGAGATACGTATTCTACTTTCTTCTCTAATCCAAGTTATTCAACCACTCAAATACTCTTAATAATATGAAATAGGTATAAAACTCACCTTTGATTCATATAAGAATGAACTTTAGATGAAGATACTTCACTTGAGAAAACCCCAACTTCCATACCAAAGGAATTCTTGACTTCTATCAACCCTATAAAGCAGCTTAGCTTTACACTTGATTCTATTGATTCTTGATGTTTAATCTTTGATTTCTCTTGGATTTGAGTTGATATGGTGTGTTAATGGAAGCTTAGAGAGGCTTTAGGGATTTATTTTAGGTGAAAAATGAGGCCTAAATCGTAGGAAACATCTATTTATAGGCTTAGGAAAAGTTTTCCACCGACTTCAATTTTCTGGAAATTTCGGGCAAAGTACGGGTACTGTTCATCCTGTACTTCAAAGTACGAGTTACTGTTCATTTGTACTTCAAAATACGGGTTACTGTTCATCCAAGGTAAAAAAAAAATATTTCCAACTTTCTGGATATTTTGGCAAAGTGCGCCCAAGAAGTGGGGGACACACTTTATTGTGCGGGCCTTATTTTCCTCTGTACTTCATAGAAATGCGATCTATTAGTTGCATTGGAAAGAAGTCTCACTGAACTTCACTTTTCATAGATTATGGATTCCGTAACTCCTTATATTCTAAGAGATATACCCTTTTTGAAGTTGGACCAAAAATTCTGTCCAAAATTCTAAGTTTTTCCAAATTTTCAACGAACCTGATTTCTTTGATTTGCTTAGTCCCGAAACCTTTAAATACTTGTCTAACACTTATTAAAAGTCTTCCTTGACCTTATAGGGGTATCACAGCCTCTTTGAACTCACGTTAGTTTGCTTACGACTACGCAAAAATTCATGAGGTGTAACACTTTGTAGCTCAATGCCCCACTTGTCAACAAGTAAAGATCGAATACCAGAAGCCCGGTGGTTTTATTACAAGAAATAGCGATCTCGCGAGTGGAAATGAAGTGAAATATGGATTTCATTATTGTGATTGCCTGCTTCTCGTCGTTAAATAGGACATTCATTCTATCGTGTCGTTGTTGATAGACTAACCAAATCAGCCGTTTCTTGTCGGTAGGAAGACCACCTATGCTTTCCGAAAGCTATGCTAAATTGTTCTTAAGGAGATTGTGCGTCTTCACGGCATTCCTGTGTCCATTATTTCAGACAGAGGCGCTCGGTTATGGCAAAGTTAAATCTTTTCGGAAAGCCTTGTACTGAAACCTTAGTAAGCGCGGCTTTCATCCACGGTCGGAGACGAGGGGCCGACCAGACTATTCGCACTTTGGAAGATATAAGTTATGAGCACGTATGATTTGGTTCCCCTAATGAGTCGGGATGACCATTTGCCTACGATAGAATTTGCTTATAACAATAGCTATCATGCCGGTATCAAAATGAGCTCCATACGAAGCTCTATATGGTAGGAAGTGTACCACGCGGTTGGTTTGAAGTCGGGCTGTGAAGCAAACTTATTTTGGCTTAATTGTTCATCGTGCTATTGAAAAAGGTAACGCTGATAGAATGTTTACGTACAACTCAGAGTCGTTAGAAATCTTAGGCAGATGTACGACGACGAGAATTGGAGTTTCAAGTAGGTGATTGGGTGTTTATGAAAATATCACCTACAAAGGCTGTGATGCTATTTGGTAAGAAAGGAAAACTTAATCCCCGATATATCGGACCTTATAAGATCATCCGAAAGGTAGCCAAGTAGCTTATGAATTGGAGCTACCATCAGAAATGCAAGCACCATCTAGTTTTCCATATATCCATGCTGAGAAAATGTGTTAGAGATCCCTCCAGAATCGTACCTATTGATGACATTGAAGTCATAGAGAATCTGACATATGAGGAAGAACCAGTTGCTATACTCGACCGACAAGTCTACAAACTCATAAACAAAGATGTGGCTTCAGTGAAGGTTCCATGGAGAAGTAGGGACAAAGAAGAGATAACGTGGGAAGACGAAGCAGGTCCAAGTACCCTCATTTATTCCCTGCCCTAGCTAATACCGTCCCAAAAGAAGTCTTGTAAGATTCTGCCTTATCCGCAAATCACCCACAAGGTAAAATTCATACCCCAACCCTTGAGAGTCAATAAGATGAGAAATAATACCCTAATCATTGCATGACTGCGTGTCATTGATTACGGTATCATGTAGGGCTTGTGATTAGGACTTGTGACATGTAGGAGATTAGTGGTGCTCCAATCACAAGAGATACTTTACTAACGTTCCGTGGAAGTTTGATTAACCCTCGGGTATTCCAACATTCGAGGACGAATGTTTTTGAGGGGGGAGAATGTTACACCTAGTAGTTTTGTACGTGAAATCTATTAGGCATTAGTTGTTTTAAGTGTAGACCTGGAGGATTTCCTAGGATATGTGAGATTGTATGCATCTATCTCATGGTTATGAGGGTTTAAGTTCATATAATAAGCTACGGGATTGGAGGGACAAGTGGATCAAGGAAATTAAGGAGAAGTTTGATTTGAGTTTTATGGAAAAATATGAGGGGCAATTTTGGTCCAACTTTGAGAAAGAATATCTTTTAGTATATGAGAGTTTTGAAGCAAAACAAAAGCACAAATTGATTCATGAAGTCTAGTTTCCAACTCAACAAACCGCTCATCGATACGATGTTGGAGTAGAGAATTATGGATGTTACAGGTAGGCGGGCAGAACGGGGAGGACTGCCTTGCGCGAACGCACGGTGTCGCGCGTTTGCTACGGTGCCCACCGACTCTAACCGACTATATAAAGGGAAAAACCCCCCCTGTTTCTCCATAATAATTCCCTAAAATCTCTAGAAAGCTCAGCAAGCATATGAGAACTTATATATCCCCATAAAAAATGAGGATTTTGAGTAAATTTCAAGTTACGGGTATTAATCGAGCCGGACAAAAGTGTAGTCACGATTGTAATTTAGTTTTGTTTTTGGAGTTCGCTTGGGGAAAAAAAAGTAAATGAAGATCCTCTTATTCTAGCAAGGACAAGATATGAATCTCTCTTTCTTAATATTGATTTAGGAATAATTACGAGAATAAGGGTTATAGATTGTTGTGTTGGCGTATGGATTGAGATTTGAAGATAGTTTGGATATAATTGTACATATTTATCCCATAGAATCTTGATAATATTGTTGTTGATGTTGTTGGTATTGTTTGGGAGTTGTTTTGGAAAATTTTGGGGGAAGTAGATAATATGGGGGAAAATCTTTCTCCCAAAATTTTAACCAAAAAAGTATTTGATAACTAATAAAGAGGGGAGTTAATGGGAAGTATGTGAAAAATAATGATTAAAAAGGGGAAAATTCTCATCATAAGGTTTTTAAGTGAAGGGAGAACATTGGGAAAAAAGGATCCCTTAAATGGTGGCTTGGAATAAAAGGGAAAAATTTAAAGGGGTTCGTTTTCTCTCTTCCTTGGGGGAATCCAACTAGAGCATGGACAAAACGTTCCATAATGAATCCCCCCATTCCCGTGTCATGTGGGAAATCTTATTTCTTGGTTTTTGGGTTGATTCCTTTTATGTTATCATCTTTATCATCATTAATTTAGTTCTTTGGATTCGATACGAATTTCCCCTAATTTTTCAGGGCCCGAAATTTTTTGTCCTCCGGGAAATTTGGCTTCAATGGGGTCTCTCATGCTAGTTATATTATGCTTTATAAAATGATGTTATGGATCGGTTGCCCTTCCCCGGCACTAACAAAATGATTTTGGATTAGGCATACATTCACCCCGGCACTAACTTTTATGGATGGAAAACACGTTCCAGTATATATATATGGATCGGGTTTTCCCTTCCCTTGCCCATTTCCCATATTTGTGGATCGGCACAAAACGTTCCCCAAAACCCTTTTTTGGATCGGATTGTACATTTTTAAAAAACTAAAATTATAATATATATATAAAAATTCCCCATTTAAAATGATTCCCAATATGCATGCATTCCATAAGCCGTTCTACGATGACAAGTTTCTTTTAATTTTTTTTGTACTTCCAAACTCTCTTTGCATCCCTTTCCCTTTCATACTCGGTCTTTTATCCGTCCTTTATTCCTGGGAAGCGCATTTTGTGTTCGGAGCGGGGTTAAAGGCAAACGGTGGGGCTCTCGGCTTCGGGGGTGTCGGAAGTGCCACTACTCCGTCTTGCTATGTTTTGGGGCTTTTACTTTTAGTGTAATTCATGTTCTTATGCACTCTTGGGGGCTCCCTAGACTATATGGTATGTAAATATTAAAGACCTTTCGGCCTTATTTTTTTAGCTCTTGATACTTTTCGTGGGCCCTTTCGCTTTTGTTACTCGTGATGTTTAGGCCCACCTTGTCGGTTAAGCATATGAATAAAATATGTTGGATTATTGGATATTTCTATGTTGGGCTTTTTCGCGTGCAGTGTTCTTCCCCCTTAGGGTATATGATGCTCAAAGTAACTATTAAGTTAGGTGGTCCCGGCCTATGGGTCGGAGCCCGTCATACCCCTCGGTGGAGTGTGACACGGGGTACTCAATGGAATAAACTTTAACCCTTGAAAATTTCTTTAAGCTTTTTTTAGTGGGGCCTTTTTATGCTTGGGAAAAATTTAAATCCCACCCGGATTTCTTTTTTTTTCTATTTTGGGAAAATGACAACAATTATAATGTATTATATTTAAACAAAAACCTCTTTCATCGACCACGGGAGAACACATCTCCATATAATTTAAAGTCCGGGGCTTTTGCGAAAAAACCCTTTTTGATACAAGGCCCGCAAACCTTTTTTATATTTACGTTTTTTTTTTTAAAAAAAAAATTTACTTTCGCACAAAAAATTTCCTTTTTCCCACTAACATTATACCTTAGGTTTTAATTATGGTTAAACATCGCTTTTTTCCCAAATGAAATAAAAAAATGCTTGAAATTTTCTTATTTTTATTCAACCCAAACATTTATCATCCACTTTTGGCCAGTTGAAATTCAATATCCTCGTAAAACACATATAATTTTTAGCGCTACATTTTATCAAAGATACCGTCGAGGTCTTTGATATACGGTTCCCCAAAGTGACCTGCTTAGAGATCTCTTAAATTTTTATCATTTTTTTACCTAAAATTTTTTAAAGGGTTTTGGGTTTTGTCTTTGGTTTTTCTTTCCCAAAAAAAATTGCCCCCTTATTTGACCATCTTAATCCCTTTCTCCCCTCCTTGTTTAAGGGGTTTTTCTTTTGGAACCAATTGGTCTATAGCCATAGACTATGTCCTCTTGACTTGATTCTAATTTGGGGCAT
>NC_081353.1:24298259-24323036 GCF_029784015.1 Lycium ferocissimum | reverse complement strand
AAATTAGAAAAAAAAAGCTAAATTGTGGAGTGCATGTGCTTAACTTGTGCTTTTGTGTGTTAGTGGCAATAGGTGAGGCTTGGGGGCTTTGGGCGGGGGGAAGAAGGGGGATCAAGTGGGGGGTGGGGTAGTTGAGCTGTCCATTTATGTATTATGTTAGGCAAATCTAAATTAGTTACCCGTTCCCTCTTAATTTATGCAACATAATTTGATTAGATACTAAATTTAAGAAATAAAAGAATATTTTTAAAATTTGTGGTTTAAAATAAGTAGTATGGTTGTAAATCATTTCATTAAGAATAAAAAGAGAAGTTTTAAGTTAAATTTTTAATATAGAAACGTATCATCTTTACACGTACTAAAAAAAAAATGTGTCAGCATAAATTGTGACGGTAATATAATTTTAATATTAAAATGGAATATCGAACAGAAAATTAAAACTACCGCTATATTTTTTAATAAAAGATATTTTACATAAGTATTTTTATAGGGAGTGATTTACTCTTTTAATGAGTCTATTCACCGTGAATTTGGATAACTAGATTTTCGGTTGGTTAACTCGAAATATAAAATAAAAGATTAATTTAAAATAATGACAAGAAATGAACAGGAGATTTGTGTACATATGTTAAAGGTCACTATTTATCTCTTTTTGTATTCTTCTTTGCGAGGTGAGTGGAGGACAAAATTAGATGAATACCAGATTAAAATATTATATTCGAGTTTTGTTTGCCCATGCCTCTTTGTTTTCCGTAATCAGGATGTTGAAAATACAAAGCATCAATTGAAACAAAACAAAAAAAAAATGTAAGGATCCCTAAGGCATTTAGTACAAAATTAAACAATCATCTTACTTAAGTTAATGGTCTGTCAAAAACAATCCTTGACGATAGTTTGCTTTTATTGAACACATTATAACTTTTTCCAAAGGCACATCAATAGCTTTTACATTGCTTTTAGTGGAAGTAGAATGTGATGTGAAGGATACAAACATATAAATTATAGTAATGTTTTAGTTGTTATTTGTTACTGAAAACTCTAAGTTGGAGTGAAATTTAATTTCAAGGAAAATAGAAGTCATAGAAAAACTAGCTAAAAGTTTCTAATAATGGGTCTGCACCGGCAATATTCTTTCTTAGGGTCCAAGGCATGTGGAAATTTTCCGTATGAATCAATGAAGAAGCAAAAACAAAATATCCCTCTTATTACCTTTACAAATAAAAATAAGTGGTTGGAAAAAAATAAAAATAAGTATACTGCATTAAATAATATTGTTACTTAGATTTCTATACTGTTACTAAAGATTTTCTTAATTAGCAGCTTCCAAACCTTTTGGTAGGAGATAAAAAACAAGTAATCAAAAAACATGTATATTTACTTCTTCTTTTTTATGGCTCCTAATTCATATGCATCTTGTCCTCAGAAAAAAGAGGATTAGAAATCTTTTTGAAACCAGGTTTGTACAGATTTTTCTTTACGAGCACTTAAACTGTTGGCCACAAAGTTTGTTTTAGATAAGCACTTCAAGAAATACAAATTTCGAAAATAAATTTTGTGATTTGTCTTTATGATATTACCCATATCACCACAAAAAAAGAAGAACGAAATTGAAACACAAAGGTCAAATCATCTAATATTTTTCAAGCCATCTTCTTTATCTCGTCATTGATTGGCCTTTTTTATTAAAAGAAATTAAATTTCCAAAATCACAAATTACAAATTATAAAAAAAGGTACTTATATAAGTCTATTCTTATAATTAAAACATTTGAAAGTTGCGAAAAAAAAATCATAAACAAAAAAATATACTTTAACTTTCACACAACATAAAAAGATTAAAGTTTTCAAATAGTGGCAAATCGTATATTAAATTAGAAAAAGAGGAGCCATGAAAATGGACTTGAGTCACTTGACATTTACAGCTCCACTCTCCAAATAATTAGAGAGTGAGAGGCAAAAATGAGTTCATGCTCTCTACAGTATTATCGCATGGGGTGTTTTGTGCTCCAATATTATTTTGTCGGGATAAATCTTGCAAATTTTTGTAACATAGATTTTACAGATCTAAAATCGAGTACTAAATTTTATATATTGATGGTGTACAAGTAACGTCTTTTCATAAATGCCAATTTATGTGACATTTCTTTCGATTTTAATCAGTTGAAAATGAATGATATCTTTTTTTATATTTAGAGATTATTTAACTTTAAACTTTATATTTTATCCTTAAAGAGATAATTTATAGCGCTACACATATATATCTCTGGCTTATTTTAAATCACAAGTTTCAGAAGTATTTCTTTTATTTTAATTTCGTGTCTAATCAAACACCTTCATATGAATTGAGACGGAGAGAGTAATAAACTCAAATCACTTATGAAAATGATTATAGATTTTTTTTTTATAAAATGTGATGCTCCTGACGGAAGGCGAGTAGAATATAACTGACAACTTTCTAGGCTGGCTAACTTCTGAAGATGAGATGCACATTACACCTTGGTTGAATCCCATATTAGAATGACAGAGGAAAGTAAAGGAACTTTATAAGAGCATAGCTCAAGTTTACATAGTACGCACGCTTTTTGAGCTCGATGTGGGCAGCGCAAAAGATAAATTCGTGTTGACCTAGACCCAAAACAGACAATTTGTGTATAGTCTTGTATCATAACATAAAAATTCAATTTTTATTATATAAAAATATATTTAACATGTTATAACACGTTAAATTAATCAATAGTACAGAAATTTGATTACATCATTATGCAAATAACTTGACCCTAAAATAATAGGGAAAATCGCTCTTTGGTAAAAAAAACAAATAGGGAAATTGTGATAGTACATAAAAGCTTGAGGGTTGAAAAGGAAAATCTAGATAAAAACATATATTCCATAGCATATCCTCAACGTGACGTGTTGGCGGCTCCTCATGGAATTATGGATCATGATGATATTCAAGACTATATTTAATTAATATTATTATTGAAGAAACAAAGAGTGAGTAGTAAATAAAGAGAGAATTAATTCCAGCTAGTATATATGTCTCCTAGTATGTGGTGATGTATTAAGATGAATTCTCCACGTATTGACTTGTCAAAAGTTGTTTTAGACTATTTCAATAAAAACCATTTTCGTGGAGTAAAAGAATTGTAGCTTCTTAAATAGACTTAGCTTCTAGGGTCAACACACATAATGAAGAAGAAAAGTACATAAGGAATCTTCTTTCTTGATCGATGATCTTATGAATTTTTGGTGCATTCATTTTAATATCCATGCTTTTTTCATTTAGGGTATGTTTGGTATAAAGGAAATATTTTTCTTGTAAAATATTTTTTTGAAAAATAAGTGAGTTTTTTCCTTAAGGAAAATTCTATTTACGGAAAATATTCTCTTGTAAAATATTTTTCTTGGAAATAAGTGTTTTCTAACTTATTTTATGTGTTTGCTATGTAAATAGAAAATATTATCTTAAAAGTATTGTACATAATTTAGGCAAACACTATGGGAGGCAAGTAGAGATATAGGGTGGTGGGGATGGGGGCTATGGGTGGGCGTGTTGAAAGATGGGGAGGAGAAAATTAATATGGGATGTCACTTATGTAACTTGTTTTCCTAGTATATTGGGACAAGTCAACTTGTTCTAGGCAGAATGTTTTTCAAAAATTTTGACCAACCAAACACAAAAATTTTAAAAACCTTTTACAAGAAATGTTTTCCTCCATATCAAATACACCTTAGAGCTACCATCCTACCCCCAAGTTCAATGGCTGATAGACACCTAGAGAGCTATTACTCAATAGCTGAATCGACACGAAATAAAATCATCTTACGTAAAATATGTAAACCATACGAGATTCGAAATAAGTTTAAAACAAGGGAAAATGGTCAAAAATATCCCTCTACTTTGGAAAAAGGAAATTTAAAAATATCACTCAGACTTATTTTGGATAAAAAATACCCCTCCCGTCAAAAGTTTTCAAATATACCCACTTGATGAAAATTATCCAAAAATATAAAAATCATTTTCTAAACAGTTTATCATTTAAACCCGACCCAACTAAATAATAACCCATAAGATCCCTTTATTCCCCAATTCCTCAAACTTCAAACTACGGAGTGGGGGAATAAGAGATTCTTATGGGTTATTGTTTAGTTGAATGTGTTTAAATGATGGGGTAGAAAATGATTTCGCTTATTTTGGGAGATAATTTCCGTCAAGATATGCAAGGTAACATTCCAAACTTGGGATGGGATTTTAGGTATTTTCGACCTAAAAAGTTCGGAGGGAGGATATTTCATAGCACTTTTTCCAAAAGTGATTTTTGACCCTTTTCCCTTAAAACAATTTATGCGGAAGTGACCGAATACAAATGAAATTCGAAATGAGTCATAACTCACTAACACGTAATCAAGGAGCATCCAAAATATACTTTGATGCAAGGATCAGGGATACAACCCGAAATAAACATAAAATAAAATGACTTTGCCACTATGAACATACTGTGGTTGACTCACCAAAGTAGAATCTGAACTGTTTCTTAGAACAGAGATTAAATGTGTCCCAGCGGCATTGTTAGTAGAAGGATCTGGATAGAGCTGTAAATGAATTTTTATGATGTAGCGATCCGGTCCGGTCGTTTTGAGAATCGATGCTCTGTTTTGCTCGTCATCTATTCCAGAAGCTTTGTAATAATTATTTTGACTTGCTTGCCAAATTTGAAGTCAAACGGATATCAGTTGAATCACTTTATGAGAAGGTTTCACTTTGGAAATTCCGGCATTCAATTATTTGGATAAATTGTTTATTTTGGGAAAACGTGCTCTGATTGGCGATTTGAAGATTCCGTTAGATTTAAAATATTATTTATGACCTGTAAAAATTGACGAAGCTAATTTTAGAGTTCATTTGAGTGGTTTTTGACGATTAAATCGGTTTTAGCATTAAATAAGCCTATTTATGGTGAAAAGATGGTCACGAGGAGAAAGAAGGCCCGGATTCAAAATTTATTAGTTCTGTTAGCTTCTTGTTGATGTTTATGACTTGCGGGGATGGATGACTCGATTTCCCAAGCTTTTGGGTGAGTTTTGGGTAAGGAAAAGGACATTTCGAGAATCCTCAAGTTAAGAAATGAAGAAGTTTGACCAAAGTCAACACCATGGGTAAATGAGTCTTTTTCGAAGTTTCATCGATCTCATTAGGTACGAATGTGATTTATGACTTAGTCAAGTCGTTGGTTCAGTTCCCGAAGGGTTCAGGTGTGATTTAGGTGGTTGGTTGATAAACTAGCTTTTGAAATGATTTGGAGTTGACGAAGGTCAAGATCGGGTCAAGACAGTCCCGTTTGGATGTTTTGAGAGTTCGAGCAGGTTCATATGATGATTTTGGACTTGTCCACAAATTTTGGTTAGTTTTGGATGAGTTTGGGTTGTATGATGTTTGTTTTCGGTTTCGACGTCGTTTTGAGCAAAAAGAGTACCATATTGAGCAAATGACCTTTGTTTTTGTGTTTCAATTGAACCGTTAGATCCGTATCGTAATTTCGGAACTATAGCTATAAGAATCATCGCGTTTCACCACCGTATGAGGGAGATATGGCCACTTTTCTAAACTTTTCTGGTGTTGGTTTTCTAGCGTGTTTTGTGGAAAAAAAAATTGGCCTTCTCAATCACGGCACGTGGCGTCACGATCGCGAAGAAGGAAAATGCCTGGACAGTGTATAAATCAACCTGTCCGAAATATTTAGTATTTTGAGCATATTTTGAGTTCTAGAGCTCCGTTTGAGGTGATTTTCGCGGCGTTGTTCTCGTCTCAACTAGGGGTAAGTATCTAACCTTATTTTGGTGTTTATCCATAACTATTTCTGTTGGTTATCGTTTTTATCCGTGTTTGGTTGGGGAAAATTGAGATTTTAAACCCAAAAATTGAAAAGTGGTAAATCATGAATTTGAGGATCAAGATGAAAGCTTTTTGAATGGGTTTTCTAGATTTAGACTAGTTAAACTATGGGTAAACCAATTTTGAAATAAAATTCCAGTTTTGCCCTTTGGGCTCGTGGTTACCATTTTGGGTTTATTTTTGGATTCCAAATCAAAGTATGGCGATATTGGTATTATTGGACTCGTTTAACCTCGTAGACTATTGTTTTGACTGTATTGACCTGATTTTGCAACAAAATTTTAGTTTTGCCCTTGGGGCTCGGGTTTGACTATTGTAGAATACTATTTTAACTACATTAAACTCATTTGGCGAATTTGAACACGGTAGAGCTTCCGGAAGACATAATATTCGTCCGGATCGGGATTTTGGCCGTTCGGAGGAGCTTCAGAAGGGGAAAGTTCAAGTTGGATAGTTCGTCGCACCGGTTCGGCACTGGGGTAGGTTACGGCTTACTTTGTCAGACTCTGGTTAGAGAATCATATGTAGTTGTAGAGATTGATGGGGAATGCATGATAGGCCTTCGGGCATGGTGTGGAGATGAATTCCAATTAGGTTGGTATCGTCAGTTGTTATGTGGGCTTGTCACCATATGTGCTTATACTTGTGACTATTGTTTGCATGTACCTCTGTCACATAATAACTCACTTATCTTATGAAAAGGAAGGCCAATATTAATGATTAAACCGTGATCAGTATAATGACTTGTACCTGTTAATTTCATGATTTGTGGAAATTGTTGATTGTTAAAGGGCATAGTTATTCAAATCCATCTCATTCTATCCTGTCATTGGTTACGCATGATTGCTGATGCATTCACTCATACATTCATTCATGATACGTATTTGGGAAATGCTATGAGGAAAAAAGTAAGTTTGAGGTTACATATTTGCGATGGATTATGGCATCAGGTTGCGCGCCGCAACACACACACAAAAAAAAAAAACAGCGGATCGGTTTGCACGCCGCAACAGTGGATCGGGTTGCACGCCGCAACAATGGATAGGATTGCGCGCCACAACAGTGGATCGGGTTGCACGCCGCAATATTGGATAGGGTTGCACGCCACAACAGGTACATGGACTTCGCTGGTCCCCCATGGGTCATGACTATTGATGGCGAGATGCCCTTAGCATGTGTGTACAATATTTGAGAGAGATATCCATTGCATTGCATCCCATCGCATGCATTCATTCATATATCTTTGCGGAGTTGATGATTTAACTGTTATTGAGTAGATTTCGTGCTTCATATGATCCTTTATCTGAAATATGACTATGTGGCTGCACCTGATCGTCTTATCTGTTTTACATATTGATTTATGTATCTTATATACGTTATCTAATCGTTGTCGGCCTATGATGCTTACCAGTACTACTGTTGTATTGATACTACTCTTGTTGCATTCCTTTTGGGGTGCAGAGTTGGTTCAGGTTGTTATTCGTGACCTCGCGACTGATCCCAAGCATATCCGTCAGAGACTTGGGGTGAGCTACTATTTGGATCCGTAGCCCTGGATCTCTTCCTATGTTAAGCTGTACTATTTGGATCCGTAGCCCTGGATCTCTTCTTATGTTAAGCTGTCTCTTCCATCCCATAGACAGGTTTCCCCTCCCTTTTACTTTGAATTATAATGTCAGTTTTTGGATAATGTAATTCTTCTAGAAGCTTTTGTACAAGTCTAGACCAGGTTTTGGACTTTGTAAAATCTTTAACATTATTTATAACATTGTTAAATAGAAAAGTTCTAAACTGATTGTTGTTTCTATTTCAGAATGTTTTCATGTGAGTAAGGGAAGGGTTCGCCCACCAGGGGAAGAGTGTGGGTGCCCTCACGACTTGTGAATTTGGGTCGTGACATATGAACATTACTTCGACTAAGATCCTCAATTCTCCCGTTCAATCTTACCTCTTAAAACAAGTCTTTAAAATAATGCATCTAAGCATAATAGTGTATGTAGCAATACAGTAAATAACAATAATAGGTAAAAATAACGGAAAAGGGCCAAAATTACCCCTGAACCTTAAGAAATAGTTTATCCATACCCTTCGTTATACTATCGGGCCAATTGTACCCTTACCGTTATACTATTGGGTTAATTATGCCCTTACAATTATACTATAGTCCAAATTTAGCCCTAATTTAAACGAGTTGCCACATGTCATAATCCTAGATTCCCAATCCATTCTCCCCAATAATTTCATCCGGATCAAATAATTCTCCGAATCCGACCCGGATAAAATTATTTCACCCAACCATGAATTGACTCACCCATTCTAATGGCCCTCATTTGCTGCAGGCTTTGAGTACACTTACCACCGATTGTCCATGCGCGTTATCCCAAAATCAATCATTTGTTGAAAAAGCCGAGAAAGAACTATAGTTTCCGCTTCTCCATGGGCATTCCAAATTCGGCACGAAGTTGAGGAGCGAGTTTTGGATGGAAGTTATACTTGAATACCCAGCACTAATTGTAGAACCATGAGTTGCCTATCCAACCTCAAAAGCTCTAAGATTGCGACAAATCTGAATGACAAGCACTAAGGTGGAGATGTTGGGTTCAAAACATGTGGCCCAAGCTTGAGAAAAGAACCATAATCCTCGCCGAGAAGCAGAAGTAGAAGCAGCAACTCTCTCTAAGTGTCCATGAATAATTACGTTCGAGGAAACTGAATCATTCTTGCCCGTACGTTAAAAACAAGTACCGCGAGAACCCAAAACGAAATTATTTCATCTAGATCGGATCAGAGAATTATTTGATCTGGATGAAATTATTGGGGGGAAATGGGTTGGGAGTCTAGGATTAGGACACGTGGCAGTCCGTTTAGATTAGGGGTAAATTTGAACCATAATATATTTGTAAGGGCATAATTGGCCGAATAGTATAACGAAGGATATGAATAAATTATTTCTCAAAGTTCAGGGGTAATTTTGGCCCTTTTCCGTAAAAATAATCTAAATAACAAAGGCTTTGAAGTAAAGCAGTCAAAACATATCCATCTGCAGTCAAAACATATCAATCTCAGTCATGAATCACATAAGCATGCTAGGTCCTAGATCAATAATAGGCGTTAGACAATAGGAGTTAAATAAAGTCATTGGCCTTAGCCATAGGGCGGTTAAACCAAATCATAGGTCTGAGTCGATGAGAACAGTAAATCAAATCATAAGTCTTGATTGGTGAGACGGCTAAATCAACAATGTGATACAAAAACAGAGATTGGTAAAATCAGAACAACATATACTTTTGAAAGGCATCACACACAAAGCAAGTTTCTAGCTCCCATTACTAGTCGAGTAGCCATACCATACTTCAATGATGGAAACACTAAGATGTCATGCTTAATTTATAGAAAATAAGTTCATTTCATGTTTTTACAATTTATTCTTATCATGACTTAACTAAGAGATGACATAATCAAAGAAATAACAACTCAAAATAGCATACATGTTTTGGCACATGCTCACTTCGTAACATATTAGGCAGTCTGAAACAATTATGAAAGTTTCAAGTCATGCTTTTGAGAAAATTATAAGCAAATCGTAGGTTAAAATTTTGCTTACGGTAAGTCTCCCAACCTTGTAATGTTCAAACATCAACCAGACGGCTCCAATAGCCTCAATCTACGTAAAGTATCAAATAACATTCCAATTAGCTAGGTGGTCCACTTTTACCATTTTAAGAAAAATTAAAGTCAAAGCCAAACCGGAAAGTTATTCTTTGATCAACTCAGTCAAATACTAAAATAAATTATATGGATAGGCTACCCATAGGCACACAATTCAATTCCAATAAGTTTTGATTTTGATTAGAATTGCTAATCAACTCTGTAATTTACCTAATTAATAAATTAAGTCAAATTTCTCAATTTAAATGTTTAAATCACATGCATTCATGAACCGTTGAAAACCACACGTCAAGGACTACTATTTTCATATATAAATCATAGTCAAATTCATTACACATTGAGAGTAGTACTCCTGGAAATAGAGCCTTGTGCGACTTAGGACATCTTCTTTTGTGTTTTATTTTTCTTGTCCCTTTATACCATCAATGTCTTCTCTAGTATACACCCTAACCTTTAATATACTCCAAGGCATATAATACCCTTGTGTGGGATTTAGACATATCGGGATCATCTAAATCACGTCACTGGGTATGTAATTAGTTTGAAATAAATTTTCTAATATATGAGGCTTTAACAGGTATCCAACCTCCTCAAGTGTGAGTGCCGCCAGCGATAGGATTATACCGCACTTGTAAATGCTATTATTTTTTTTTGGGAGATAGGTCGACACTCCTCGTACGTGAACCTGTTGCACGTATATGTTATCATTATGTGTAATTCAAACAAATATCTTCAAATAACAAACCAGCATCAACTTACAGATTTTAGTATTATATATATGAATTGCTTGCATATTTTATCGCACTTCATTATATTTATTTAACGCAAAATAATCTTTGGCCGCCACTTAGGGGACTGTTAATGAGACTTACTAGGTACCCAACCGGTGGTACTTAGCCCCTTTGAGTCTGCCTACTTTATGTGGCAGGTATTGAGACGGTAGGTAATAAGGCTTGTAGCTAGTTCTAGACTCAATAGATCTAGTTGGTGAACTCTATTGTCAGCGGTGACTAGTTCTTTTAGATTTTATCTGTTCTTAGACATAATTATTATTCACGGGGAGTGTCCCATAAACTATGTATTCAGTTTCAATCCACAAAGGTACATGACTTGAGAGTGGGTATGGTGTTACAGACACTATTGCATTATATTCGTTATTTTATTTTTCAAATAGCATTAATTAAATGCTTTACTAAATTTTATTGATATCCTAAGTTCAAAAGTAATAACTTTCAGCCAGTTAGACAGGATTCACTCGACCGATAATATAGGCCGGGTGATATCCCAGTTAGAAGGCGTGCCATTTATCTGCACTTGACATTATTTATACTACACACATAAATGTAGAATAGTATTCGCATATTAAATTTTATCACTTATTATGATTCAATAATATGTTTTCACTTCAATATATGAGTCTTGCATGGGAGCAGATATCTTTTGGATTTACATATGAAATCATGAAAGTTGTGTACATATAATGTACACCGACATTTAGCAACTTATGGATTAAGCATTCATGCTTTATTTTGCCACATTTCAAGGATGTAATGTAAGATAGGTTAAATGCTGATAAAATAGGTAGATATAAGCAAGGAGTGGGTGGCTGTTTAGTCTTGCTTTAAGGTTGTCACATAGTAGTTACATAAAAACAAAAATTAAAAAGATTGAGGAAAAAATAATTGAAGACTATTATTGTTGATTTGATATCTTTTCTTCTTGCTAGTACTAATAATTTTCTTTCTTGTATTTTAGTTTTAGAATTATTTTCTTTATTATTTCATTAAGCCTTTTCAACTAATTATTCCACCAAATTATATTCCATTGACATTTTAGTGAGCACTAAACAACATTATTATATGTACTCCAAAACCCACTAAGACACTGTAATAAATCAATATTCATTTAATCTAAACTATTTATGCTGTCTTAATTGTATTCGGTAGATAGTCGTTTTTCCTCACCACCCTTTAATTAGGTTGAGGAAAACATAATAAATAAACACATAAACCGTAGGTCTAAATTTTATTTCATTTCTATTTTTTCCCCCTTCAATCATAAACTAGGAACACTCTAATAAAGCATCTTTTTCTCTTTCCAGATCAGTCTTATGTTGGAATGAGACAAAAATGTCATTATACTTGTGTACGAATACATGCCTACCAATAGAAAAGGAAAAGAAAAGATAAGAAACGACTAAAGATAGTAAGAGATTGACCATATAGTACTCACAGTTAATTAACACTTGTAAATTCTGGACTCATCTAATTATTTTCATTTTTGACACATGATAATGTGGAGAATTAGCATTCATGCATGATGCATGTCAAATTGCAAATGAAAGTAAAAAGCCGAACTTTATTTCCTCTTAACTTTATATTTTAGTATAGTTGAAAATCGAGCTATGAGAAAGTTATGGGTGTGTTTGGTTGAAAGTCTTTTACTCGAAAATAAGTACTCTCTGATCTCAATTTACGGCAGACATTTCGGATTTTAAGATTCAAAGTCTTTTTCTTTGAATTTTGTAAAATATCGTTTAAATATTTTGAATTGTCAATTATTTATAAGATTTCTTTACATAATTTGCAAATATGTAAATTTTATTTCAAAAACTTAAAATTCCATGCTCAAATTTAAAATGTTTAACTCTCGAAATTCAAACTCTGCCACATAAATTAGGACAGAGGGAATATATTTGTTTTTTTTTTTTTTTTGTATTTATAAGTAAGCAATAGATATTATTCCAAAATATTTGTATATAATTTAGACAAAAACTATGAAGTTGGGGGTAGATGTATGGGTGGCCGTGGGGACTATGGCGTGGCGCCGAGGGTGGGATGTGTTGGAGGGTGGAGGCGACAATTAGTGTCGAATGTCATTATTTATGAAGCTTGTTTTCCCTACATCTACTGAGGAACATATTTTCCTCATTTTTAATAAACTTGTTTCCAAAATTTTGACCAGCCAAACATGATATTTTTCTCAATACAAAACATGCCCTTATATTTTAATATTATAAAATGATTTCAAAACATGTAATAGTTGAAAATTAAGGTATGAAAGTTATCAGACATTGTATGTCTTAAGCGTCCGAGAATTTGGTACCGAGTCTGCTTCCCCATACTGGATAACAATGTTCTGGAATAATCCATTCATAAGGTCCAAGGCATCCTGATGATCGTCATCCAGAGGCGGATTCAGGATTTGGAGGCTCCGGGTGCTATTTTTTTAATCCAAATAGAAAATTTTTTGGTCGATTACGTTGGCGTTCGGTTCGGGTTATAAGTTTTTTCCATTCATATTAGACAAAACGATAGAACGAAAATACATAATAATTACAACAACTTGGCCTAAAGAGTAGACCCTTGGATTAGAAAACTTATGATAATTTAACTTTTTATATTTAAACAAATAGCAAATATGAAAGGGAAAAAGTCAAGAATTAATAAATATTAATTACTAAAAGCAAGTCAAGAGGAATTAAGAAAATGAAAAAAAGGAAAACAAAAAGGAAAGAGACAACTGA
Organism: Lycium ferocissimum; assembly: GCF_029784015.1. NCBI lineage: Eukaryota > Viridiplantae > Streptophyta > Magnoliopsida > Solanales > Solanaceae > Lycium > Lycium ferocissimum. The sequence continues at coordinate 24,309,949 of NC_081353.1, read as the reverse complement.
TATAAATGGATGGGTTCTTAAATTTGTAGAATTTACTGCGTTTTGATGTGCTGTCTATAATGCAACAAGCCAAAAATGCAACTAAATGTTGTAAATAAGGCTCGAACCCTCGTCACCAGGGGGCAATTGTCGCCCTTTGCCACTGCCACCATGAGGCCACTTGTTACTCCGGGTGTCAATCTATTTATTTATACGATTTCATATGTATATATACATATATACATAGCGTTTTCCCGAAGTTTGCGGGTGGCATGGCATCCCCTCGGGCCTTAGTAGATCCGCCCCTGTCGTCATCCCAACACCAGCCAATTCCAAGATATCCAAAATTTTCATTTTATCGCGTCCAACAACCACGATCTTATTCGAAATTTTGTTTTATCGCGTCCAACAACCACGATCTTATCCTCGAGACGTGCGGGATAGGTGCTAGGTATTAGTTGGGCTAGTCTATCGTATAAATATCTTCCTCTTCCTACCATTAACACTCATGATACAAGACTATGACAAAATTATTGTTCATTTAGTGCTCATTGCTACTGTTTGTTAGCGATTAGCCCATATCAATCAATAAGAGTTACTTTATCTCTCTGTTTTTATTATTTCTGACTGATTATTTACTTTGTTATCATTATTACGTTATTGTCATTATTTTTATATTATCAAAAGATTAACTGAATTTGACTTAATCATATTACTTGGGGCCTTAATCTCGCAAATTTAATTGTTCGGCCTCATAACCAAATTTTAAGTTAAAAATAAATGTTATTTTATCCTGGTACATTGTCACAAAACGACATCTTAACATAAACATATCATACGTTATTGGTAAACAAAAGAAAAAAGTAATATCCCCCTGCACAAAATGTTCATAAGCAAACAAATAAATAATGTCATGAAGGTGATTGAATCAGTTAAAAACAAAGGTTATCACGTTAATTAATTAATTAACATATCCAAAATTGCTGCAGTGGAGATTAGTGTTGGAGAATAAAAGGGCGGTGTTGGTGTAAGAATGTGTTACCAGATTTCACATGATTTGATCTAGATGATGATCGACAATTGAAAATTATTATTTTTTCATCTAGATGTGATCGATAATTGAAAATTATTATTTAATTTTATTCTTTTTTTATAGTGGATTGTGCTGCTCTTAGTGGGTGGTAGTGAACTTGAAGTCTTTGCCTTCCACATTTGATCTTAGATGCTATCCATCATTAATTATTATTGTTATTTGCTCATTAATGTTTTTGTACTATTTGGCCATTAGTACTTGCTTTTCTTTAGGAAAATGGAAAATGCCCGAATTTGTCTTTGTAGTATTTGGAATTGCTCAATTTTATTTTTCGCTAGCCGTGTAATCCATTCATATTATGCTTTTACCGAATTGCATTTGTTTTTATTATTAACAAAACTCTATCATAAAATAGGTAGCTAGAAATGCCCAAATTTGTCTTTGTAGAATTTGAATTGCTCAATTTTAATTTTCAAGCTATGCTTAATCCATTCATATTATGCTTTTACCAAATTGCATTTTCTTTTATCATTAACAAAACTCTATCCTAAAGTAGGTAGATAGAAAGGCCCAAATTTGTCTTTGTAGTATTTGGAATTGCTCAATTTTATTTTTCGCTAGACGTTTAATCCATTCATATGATGCTTTTACCAAATTGCATTTGTTTTTGTCATTAACAAAACTCTATGATAAAATAGGTAGCTAGAAATGCCCAAATTTGTCTTTGTAGTATTTGGAATTGCTCAATTTTATTTTTCGCTAGATGTTTAATCCATTCATATTATGCTTTTACCAAATTGCATTTTTCTTTTAATCATTAACAAAACTCTATAAATAAAATAGGTAGACTCCACGTGTCCAAATTCTTCGATAAAAAAAATATCTGAATTTACTTGTCAATTTCTTTTTATTATGATTTAAAATCATCGTCAATTTCTTTTACGACGGTAGGGACGATTGCTTCCATTACTGACCAGAAAGACACCAAATTCTGTCGGGGATCAAGGACAAATTCGATAATTTTTTCTAACGGAGGGAATAAAACTATATCAATACTGTACTAAAGCAAAGTTGCTCAGTATTAAGTAACACATAAGTAAATTTGACCCCTTTTGTTTCTTAAAAACGAAAAGAAAAGAAAAGAAAAAAGAAACGCCAATTTGGCCCGAACGACCAAAAAAAGAGATTTTAGAAAGAAAACTTGCTTTAGTTTGATCATAAGAAATTAAAATCATGCTTTGGAGGATGAAATTTGAGTTGCATTTGATTTTTATTAGAACTGATCAAAGCTTTGTGGGAGTTTAATAATCGTGTGAGCAATGGGTACAAGTCATTCACACTACAGTTTTGAGGCCACGGCCAATTCGAATTCATTTTTTAGCGCAGGTTGACCTTCAAATGCACTGATCTTTAATTTTTGTCCCTACTACTTATTTAATGAAAGTATCCACATATGCTTCACAAGGCATAATTTCTGTAACACTTTTATTTTCGGAGACTGAATTTTTGCCTCACTCAACATAAATTATGTAGGAATTAAGTTATGCGGCATAAGTTTTGTGATATTTTTCAGATTATGTTTAGTGTTGAAAGTTTTGTCTTATCCGGCATAAGTTGTGTGGATATTATGATACATATGCCGAAGTTAAACGTAAACCATGCCGAGCAAAATCTAAAACTATGTCGTTTTTCAGATTATGCTGAGTGTTGAAAGTTTTGTCTTGTCTGGTGATATTCGTGTGTATGTTATGATACATATGCCGAATTTAAAAGTAAACTATGCCTTGCGAAATCTAAATTATGCCACGCCAAAAATGCTGAAGGCAAAAAAGTTAAAGATCATAAATTTGAGGAAAGAAAATTTAAGGACTACCCCAAAATAGGGGCATTTGTGCGAATTAACATTGCTTAAGGCCCATTAAAGTGTAATGCACTTCCTATCAAGATTTTTTTGAGGTGCAAAAATTCGAAATCGAAATTTCTTATTAAAGATGAAAGGTATCTAGGAAAAATAAACTAAAGGTGACAAAAAAGTTCACTAATTAGAAATGGTGACAAATTTGACCTGCCAAGGTCAAACTTATCTTAAATATATGACTAAGTTAAATGAGATTGAATTATAATTTTTAAAACTTCTTAATCTTTTACAAAATACAAAAAGACCCAACTTAATCCCTTTTTTTTTAAGAAAGTTTTGATATTTTTTATTTGCTTTTTCACAGCGCCCCCCCTCCTCCCTCCTCCCACCCCCCCGCCCCCCCCCCCCCCCCCAACCAATTTTTTTTTTAATTTTTAAATTTTTTTTATTTGGTTTTTCTCCTACCAAACCCCCCACACACACACACAAAAAAAAAGATATTTTTTTAAAAAAAGTTTTGATTTTTTTATTTGGCTTTTCACCCCCGCCCACCCTCCTCCTCCTCCCAACCCCCCCCCCCCCCCCGACCCCCATTTTTTTTTTAACAGCCCCACACACTCCTCCTCCTCCCACCCCTCACCCCCTCCCCCCCCCCCCCCTCCAAAAAAAAAAATTATTTTTTAAAAAAAAGTTTTTTTTTTGTTTTTTTGCACCCCACTCCTTCCAAAAAAAAATTTGTTTTAAAAAAAATTTTGTTTTTGTTTTTTTGCACCACCGCTCCCCCCCCCCCCCCCCCCCCCAAAAAATGATTTTTCTTGAAAAGAAGTTTTGAATTTTTTTTCTTTTTGATTTCTTACTTCCCCACCTACCCAAAAGAAAAAAAAATGTTTTTTAAAAAAAGTATTGAAAAGTTATTATTTTTGGTTTTTTGCACCCCCCACCCACTCCAAAAAAAATCTTGAAAGGAAATTTTTCTTTTTTTCTTTTTTTTGGGTTTAGGGAAAAGTTTGGATAAAATCCAGGTAGTTGTTATTGTGTGTTTGTAGTGAAGTAGATGGTTTTTCTGTTGTTGTCCTGGTATGGTTCAAGGTTTAGGAAAATATATCCAACAGATAGTTTTTTTGTTCTTGTCCTGGTATTTATTTGGTTCTATTTATAGAATATAACCAATGATTTGTAGTTGTTCTGCAACAAAAGTTCTACACTTTTGCAACAAGTGACAATCATTCGCAACGACTCACTAACTCATTGACGTAGCTTCAGTTATTTGCTTCTGTTTGTAGAAGATATCCAATAGATTTACAGTTGTTGCAACAAGGTCTACACTTGTTGTAACAATTAGAGAACTTGTTGCAACAACTACAATCTGTTGGACATAACTTCAGTTATTTGATTCTGTTTGTAAAAGATATCCTACAGATTTGTAGTTGTTGCAACAAGTTCTACACTTGTTGTAACAAGTAGACAATCCGTTGCAACAACTACAACTGCTGGACATAACTTCAGCTTATTTGGTTCGTTGTAGAAGATATCCTGCAGCATTTGTAGTTGTTGCAACAAGTGTAGTACGCAACAAGTTCTACACTTTGTCAAAATGCGAGACAATCTATTTATGAATCGGAAATGTCGAGGAAAGATATAGTCAAATTGATAGTCAACCGACAATCAATCCTCAAAAAGAGATAAAGAACAGAGCAAGAAGCAAGAGATACAAATGAAGAAAGTGAAGAAGAACTAGAAGATGAAGAAACTAATGATGGAAATGAAGGAGATGGAGTAGATCAAGGAAATCACATCCCAAGACAATCGTCAACAAATTATTACTTAAGTTGTGGTATTTGGAGCCAAGGTGGCTGTTTAACAATTTCTATTTTTTTTGGTCTTTATGTTATTTGTGAATGATGTTTATGAACTATTTATTTTGATTAGTTGTGGTATTTGAGCCAAGGTGGTCATGAACAATTTCGCTTATGAACTTATTTATTTTGTTTACTAATTGTCGCAAAATGTATACGCTTGTCAAGAAGTTGCAACAAGTTACTAATTTGTTTCAACAAGTTACTAATCTGTTTCAACAAGTTACTAATCTGTTTCAACAAGTTGCTTAATTGTTGCAACAAATTACTCACCTCGTTGGAAAAAAATCAAATAATTGCAAAAACTAAAAAATACGTTGCAACAGATGAGTTAATTGTCGCAACGGATCATACATTTGTTGAAGAAGTTGTAACAAGTTACTAATCTATTTCAATAGATGGATCAGATGTTTAAGCAAGTTGCATAGTTGTTGCAATAGATTAATCACCTTGTTTGAATTATTGCAACAACTTACTCATATGTGCCAGTATCTCATATGTTGCAACAACTTTACTCATACGTTGCAAGTGAAATATCCGTATACAGAATAACTCCTCAATTGTTGTAACATATTCACGATATTGATCACATTGAACTCCTTTGTTTATACTGAATAACATTGAATTCATTTTTTTATCACTAAATATGGTCGAATTAAGTATTTCACATCAAATCACCTTTATTTAGAAGAATACACTTAGAATCGCCCATCTAATCCATGAAATTACTATCTAATCCATTAAGGATGTTAGTAGATATATATATATATATATATATTCATCACTAAATACCATTTATATCCTTTGTTTAACACTAAATATGGGTGAATCAAGTAGTTCAGATCAAATCACTCTAATGATCACTCGATTTAGTACATATCGACTTAGTAGATCATCTTTCCTGACTCAAAATACATCAAATTGATTAAGCATTATACATTGATCACTAAATATCATTGATTGCCTTTGTTTATCACTAAATATGGGTGAATCAAGTATTTCACATCAATTCACTCTAATGATCACTCGATTTAGTGCATACTGATTAGTTGATCATCTTTCTTGACTCAAAGTACATCAAATTGATTAAGTATTATACATTGATCACTAAATATCATTGATTTCTTTTGTTTATTACTAAATATGGGTGAATCAAGTAGTTCACATCAATTCACTCTAATGATCATTGATTTAGTATAATACTTAGTAGATCATCTTTCCTGACTCAAAATACCATCAAATTAATTAAGTATTATATATTGATCACTACATATCGTTGATTTCTTTTGTTTATAACTAAATATCATTGATTCCCTTTGTTGATCACTAAATATGGTGAATCAAGTCAGTTACAACAACCGTAATAGTTGCAAAGAAGTGTAGTATCTGCTTGCAACAATCAGTAGTATCCATTGAAGCAAGTGACATAGTTGTTGAAACGTATCCTTACTCTTGTTGATAAACACAACAAGTTACCCATTTTCCAAGAACAAGTCACTCCACTTGTTGGAAAACCCTAACATGTAACTTAGTTGCCGCAACAAGGCCTATCATTGTTGCAAGATTGCTTACTTGTTGGAAATCTTTTAGCAAAATTGATAAAACCCAACAAGATACTAGTTAGTTTCAACAAGTCTTGTTACTTGTTGATAAAACCTAACAAGTTACGAGTTGTTGCGAATAGATTCATTACATGTTGGAAAACCGTCAAAATTTATTAACAAGAATACACACATTTGTGATTTGAACATGATCAACATATCATATAAACCAAGTTCACAAATACTAAGAACATAAATTATCATTCTAAAAAAAAAAAAGTACAACATTAAAATGTCATAAAGTTTCAAAATAACTATTATTACAACACGGCAATTAACAACTATGGAGCATTTCGGCTTGGACATGTTGTTTTGTGCCACTGCTTTGCATAAGGAGTATTTTGTTTTCTCGTTCGCAATGATTCCCCGATTCCACGCCTCCTTTTTGTCCGCCTTCTTCCGGGTTTGCTAGGATCAACATATGTAGAGGTATCTCTCTCTCTCTAATTCAAAACTTCTTTTCAAGAATTTTTTTTTTTTGGGGGTAGGTGGTGTAAAAAACAAAAAACTTTTCAAAACTTTTTTTTAAAACAATTTTTTTTTTTTGGGGTGGGTGGGTGGAGTAAGAAATCAAAACAAAGCCTCTAACTTCCTCACCATTTCATATTTGTCGTTCATTCTTTTCCTAGCAAATACACTTTCAAATTATATAATCTTTTGTAAAAATAACTAAGGGTATTTTAGTCATTTTACCCAAAGAACAACTTATTAAAAAAAAAAATTAGCAAACACATCTTATCAATATTAGCATTTAAAAATGCTTATTAACACATAATGCTTATCAGCTATTTCCAAACAATTAATCCAAACTATCTCTACTTAAAACATACAATCCAAATAAAATTAAGTATCCCTTTGATCAACTAATTTTATTCTCAATTAGGTGAACTTCTTTTTTGAATAAAAAAAGAAGAAAAAGAAACTCACAACAAAAAGGAGGGGGTATATATTTTTTTTATGAAAAATGGCAAAAAATATTCCTAACGTATTAAAATGACTCACAAATGTGCTCTTTAATCTTTTGGTCTAAAAATATCTTCAACATTTTTTTTTTTTGGGCTCAAATATACCCTTGAAACTAATAGACCAACTATGATAAAATTTAAAAATTAGAATAGCTATATGACATTTTCTAAGCTTGCTACGTGTATAAATCAGTATTAAAACCTATCCATTTATTTTAAAACCCAACCCCCTACCACATTTGACCCGACTCTCAAAAGCTTAAGCCCATGATTAATTAGTTTTATTAACATATATTTAGGAGATATAATCCAATCCATCTCTATTTTTGTGAAATTCTGATTTCTGAAAGCTTTTTCAAATATACTGATCGTTACATTCTTGAAAGAAATATAATGAAGTATTTCTTAAACTGATCGATCCCCATAGTTTCAAGTTGTGTTCTTGATATTATGTCTTACCAAATTTCAGGCCAACATCACAATCCAAATTAGCACCAGAACAGTAATGGATGGTTTGGTTGCTGGTTAGAGTTATGTAGTGTTAATAATGGAGAGATTAATTATGCAGGGATTGTAAGCTGATAATAAACGCCGTACTTGGTATAATGAATTTTGTACATAGCAACTAAAATGCTACCAAACATGGTATTAGACTATTAATTATGCTGATTTTTATACCTGAATAATTCACTTCCTAACCAAAGAACCTAACTTAAGAAAAAAGCTAAATCGTGGGTTTAAGCTCCAGGGAACGGAGTTAAATGGATCAGGGGGTTGGATTTTTAAATAAATGGGCGAATTTTAATTCTAATGCTAATTTATATAGGTGCAAGTTTAGAAAATGCCACATGACCATTTCTAATTTTCAAGTTTGATCATATACTTATACGTTAGTTTCAGGGGTATATCTTAGATCCAAAAAAAATATTGATGGAATATTTACATTAAAAAGCTAACAGAGAATATTTGTGAGTCATTTTCATAACATTAGAGGTATTTATTTTTACCATTTTCCATTTTTTTTTATAGGAGAAAGATTCTAATTGCAAAGCACATTAAATAATTGAGGAAGGTAACAGGCGCCAATAAATGTGGAGCAAGTCAGAACTGACGTATAGCTTTAAGAAAGCTTTAGGAAATAAAAGTGTCAGAGATGACGTGTCATCTTGATCCTCAAAAATAAAGTAACAGCTAGAGACAGATTAGTTATCCCTTTAACTTTATTTAATTTAGTAGTAGTTAGTATTTGAATACTGGAGTAATAATTTTCTCTGCAACATAAACTCATAGAATAAAATTACTAGCAATTTCGTACTCAAATAATCTGTGTGATGGCGGTCTGATCTCCATTCTATCTTTTCATAATTATTAAAGCACTTAATAAATTAGGATTAAGTTTAACCTCTGATCTTCCCTTCATTACTAGCGTAAACGTTTTTATCATTAAGTAATCTAAAATTGATCACAAGTAATAGCTTATGATTTGTGAATTAGTCATTTAAAATAAGAAAAGGACCATAACTATTTTTATAGTTTGTGAAATAATTTACTTTTGTCCTGCGTTTAAAGTTGAGATCAACCATGCCCTCGTCGTACAAATACCGTGGAGCACATTTATCTTACTTACCAATTTAATGAATAGATTAATTTAAAATAATAAATGTCCAAGATTACCCCCTATGATTTGCGAAATTGTCAAAATTACCTTTTTACTTGTCTGATTTATGATTTATTTTACATTGCTTATATTCATAGGTATTTATTTAATATGAGACACAAACTCAATTGTAATTTATTCAATTTATAAGATAGTAAGTATTTATGTTACTTTCTTTCACTTTCTGTTGTAGCATTAATTACAGAAACTGCCAATGAAATGTCCAAAATCATCACTTTGCCAATAAGCTATTTTAATTGCATATTTTTTAATGTATTCATCATTTAATATGATTGTTAACCCACCTCGTCTTCTTGAAAATGACCATAGAGAAAACAAAATTATTGAATGAAAGGTCCAACTATTCCAGCCTGTATTATTTGACCTTAAAAAACATGATTTAGAAAGAGCCACGAATTAATTAAACTCGGTTCCGTCTCTATCCACACACTACCTGCGTCTTTTTGTTTTATATGGAATAAATATTCAGCTTATGCAACTCGACTAATTTATTGAGCATCTCATGTAATTTATAAATATATAAAACAATTACAAATTTCACTAGTAGTGTATTTGGTAGTATGAGGATAGTTATTTTTTTTCAAAAAATATTTCTTTATGAGAAAATCATTTCATGAAAGAAAATATTTTGATCAAAAAGAAAATATTACTTTCTCACTTATGGATGGAAGTTATTTTACTTATGACTATCTTAACTTATACGCGGAAATCGTAATACATCGAAAATAAATTTCATTTAAACATTAAATTACGGATGTTTATTTCTTAAGCCACAAATTTTCAATTTTAATTTAGACACTCGAATTACGTTCTGTTCCGATTGAACACCGAACACAGGATAATGTGTTCTTGTTATACATTTACGGCTCAAATTTTTGGACGTGTTCTCAAGGGCTTATTGTAAGTAAAGCACTTAAAATTTGTCACTTTTGTTAATTATGTGTATTAGCCTTAATAAGCCGCACGTAAAATCTTAGGCTTGTTTCAACTAAGGTCGATGTGTATAATTAAAAGAGGTGACACATTTTATGCAGTTAACTTATATACGTAATGGACGCTTCAGAATACACGCAAAAGATTTTCAAAAATTTGAGCTGAAAGTATCTAATGAGCATTTTATCATGTGTTCAGCGCTCAAATGGAAAAAATCAGTATTAGAGTGTCTAAATAAAATTTACTCATAAATTTAAGGACAGTTAATGTATTCTGCCTAACCTATAACTTCACACTTCACATTACTGGCTTCAAATAACAAATAGACTCGTCACCAATGTTATACTAACATAAAATCTTCAAATTGTTATTTGTATGCATCTATCCCTAAACCATTAATTTTGAGGAACTATCCCATCACCTTCATTAGTAAAGCCTAGAAGGAGATCTAAGAAGATATCCAAGTCGTAATTGAATATTTGAATTCTGCTCTTGTCGTCCTACTTAGATTTGATGGTGGACCAAATCATAATCTTGTGTAACAAAAAGAAAAAACGTGTATATGAATCAAAAGTACCATTACATTATTTTATGATTATGTGCATGATACATATAATGTCATAATTAAGGTAATCTTGAGGAATTTTCTGAAGATTTACTTTGCTCTTCTTAATTCCATTTTTAGGTATTACATTTTTCTTGTTCATATAGTCCTTTTTTAACTTTGATTCTTTCACCAGTTACGAAAATAATCCTTTTAAGTATCAAGGCTATTACTATGATAACGAATTTTGTGATTATAGTATATTGAAGAATTACTGTTGTTTTTAGTGATGACTTTTTTTGTGGCTAGTACGTACTACAGTCAAACATCTCTCTACTAACGTCGTTTTTGGGAATATTTTTGATTATTGCTTGAGATGTTGTTATAAATAACATACTATAACATAATATAAAAGCGGATTTCAAAACCGTAGTTATATGTATTGTGTTTATTTTTTGTTTCACTAATTATAATTTCATTATTCTGCCTCTTTACTTAATTATTCCAAACACATTTCCATTGAAAATTTAGAGGCATCAAAAGACACTAGTAAGTATTCTAGAGTACACATTATGAACATGGAAATTTATAGGCAGTCTTGATAGTACTTGAAAGATGGCCGGTGGCTTGGTGCCTCTCTTTAGTTTGAGAAAAAAAAATATATAATTGGTCCCAATTTTTTTTTTCATTTATTTAGTTTTTCTTTTTTTCTTAAGTAAACAGTCTTATGTTGTTGTAAGACAAAATTGTCACCCCACCTCCCTAATAACTTGCACCACCTTAACCAACATACACAAATAGCTGTCAGGTTTGAAGTCCTTACTTTTTTACATTTGATCTAATGTTAACAAAAATCTTTGAAGATATTTTATATACTTGTGTGTTCTTCTTTGTTGGGGGTTGTGCTCATAGTGGACAGTAGTAAATTTATAGTTTATTTATAAAGAAAAGGGAAAAGGTGCAAAATATATCCCTCAACTTTGTGATTTATAGCAGATATATTTCTCGTTAAAAAAATGGTGCATATATACCCCTGCCGTTACATAAATGGTGCAAATATACCCTTTTTGCTATGAGTTTTTTTTTTTTTTTTTTTTTTTTTAAACATTTAGCTTATTATTTAATTTAAAGAATGCCATGTGGCATTAAAAAAAAAGTCTACCTATTTTTTTCAATAATCATATTTTTTAAAGCCACGGGTAATTTTTTTTTGTGAGTTGGGTCTTTTTGTTTAAGAAAATTG
>NC_081353.1:24291396-24298159 GCF_029784015.1 Lycium ferocissimum | reverse complement strand
TGTTTTTGTGGCTGGGGCAACATAAAAGGGGGAACAGGTTGTGTTGAGGGGAAAGTGCGGATATGGGATTGCCTTTGGAGAATTGTGAGGCCCTTTAGCGGACCCCCGTAAACATCTTATCGCATCGTTCAATGGGGGTATCGTTTCCCCTCGCCGTGGAAACACACGCTTTTGGGATAGCGAGTTAAACTAAGAGAACCCCCATCTTTGTGTGTTTAAAAGATTTCAAATAGTTACAGGGGGTTTAACCCATGGGCCCCAGTACACATAGATAGGTTGCATTTTGCAAACATTTGTCTGATTCTTTTTTTCAGTTTGCCCCCCTTGATATATTAGCAGAACATTATTCTAAAATCTTGAAGCAAGCCCCTTTTTTTAAAAAATATATTTTTTTCCCTATTAACTCCATTTTGGGGTGGTTGGTTGTTTTTGTGGGTGGGGGGGGGGGGGGTGTTGAAAGATTATTTTTGGTGCATCTGAGTTATTTGGACAATTTATTTTTTTCAAACTCTTTTTTACTCGTTAAAAAAATGCCTTCTAAATTTGAAAATAATTAATTTTTTTTTTTTGGGATGCCCTTTTTTTGGGGGTTTTTTAAATATTTTAAAAATTTGGATTTTTAATATTTGCCCCGCAAAAAGTCCTTTTTTAAAATTTGTAAAAAAAAAAAGCAAAGGATAATTTGGGGAAACTTACCCCAAAGGGGGTTCCCCCAAAAAAACCCAAAATTTGGCCTTAAGAAAAATTTTTTATCAAAATTAAGCCAAAGGATGTTTGAAAAATTTTCGAAAAATTTTTTTTTTTTTTTTTAAAAAAGCGAGTTTGAAACTCAAATGCCTTGGGCAAAAGTTGAACCCCAACTTTGCCCAATTTTTTTTAATTATTGGGGGGTTTAATCAACGAGGTTTGACGGGGGAAAAAAATTAAAAAACGTTTTAACAAAAAAAGCCCACTAAAGGTCAATCCAAAATTTCCCAATTTAACCCCCGTTTTTCCCCTGAAAAGGTTTTATATTTAAAAAATGTTATGACTATTTTCATATTTTCAAATTTTTAAAATATGTTATGACATGTTGAGATAAATTTCAAAATTATCTCCAAAAATTGACTGTTTAAGAATATAAGTTTCAGAAATTTTTTTTTTTTTTTTTTAAATATGCTAATTCAAAGTGAGTGAAATAAGTTTAATGGATGAAGTATATTTTATGAAAATGGGAGAGTTTTTCAAAAATTTGAAAATCAATAGAAGTAAGACTGTAAGAGTATACTTGATTCAGGTGTTGGGCCTCATTTGTTTGCATTAAATTTTAAGTTTAATCAATGGTTATACTGGTCGTTAAATGTATTTATTTACATTAAGATTTAAGCACTTATTTGATCTGAATAGCTTTTAATCATTAAAATCTTGAACAAAGTCTTAATATCAATAAGATCTATTTTTGTGGAAAATTTTCCCATCACCGCTACCCCAATCACCCGACCACCCCCAAAACCACCTTTGCCATCACACCACCCCTCTTAACCACCACTACTTGTCGTCACCACGCCCAAACCACTCTCCATCAAACCACCACGGCTCCCACGATTGCTCCATTATTAGTGGCTCCCGCACTCCCGCTCTTATTATAATTACATCGTTAACGACTACCACCTTGCGTAACTTTTGCAGTAACCCTATCAACTAGTATTACCATTAAGGCCAATGACCAACCACCTCCACCATTACAACTATCCCCGCCGCAACTACCACCAAACACTTGTCACCACCACAATTTTCCCAACGCAGATTAATACGCCCTACTAACGTCAACCAAGTCCACTATCACAACCACCACCACCACCATTGCGCAGTCACCAGAACACCAATCACCTCCACAAAAGCAACTATCCTCATCACCATGTCTAGCCACTAACACTAACCATCACCACCACTATCACTATAAACCATCTCCCGTCACAAGTAACATAAATGTTTTGTGCTTTATCAAATCATAATTTTAATATTATATATATATATATATATATATATATATATTTAATTACTTTTTGAGTTTTATATAAATTATTGTTAATAATAAATAAATTACACATTCAAATGTTGAAACCAAACATTTTAATTATTAAGTATACAAATTAGAGACAAATCTTTCATTCGACGTGATTTAAATTCGACATCTTAATGTTAATGAAAACAAATGAGGCCTTAGAAGAGTTTGAAGCTTATTTACCCTCTTATTTTCATCTTTTTTACTATACCTAATATAATTTTTGTTGTCAATATATTTTTCCTTTAAGTATATAGTATTCAAATCTCACTTATTAATTAATTCAAATTCGCGTGGAGTATATTCGAATGGCGAGATTCTAACCATTCTACGATATTTTTAAGCCCAAGCTTAAAAGCTCAAAAGACAATCTAAAAGTTTTTGATTAAGCTTATAAACACTTTTTAATTTATCAAAGAATTTGATAACTCGGAGTGCTTATCAGTAAGATAAGCCCAAGGTTACAAGTCAAAATACCTTTCTCGAAATAATATCCCTAACTTTTTCTCCATTCCATATCCGTTCATATACATTTTTATACATTACATTATACAATACATATATATATACTTATACGCTATTATACAATATATAATTGTATATACAATGTATCAGTGATGTATAACCATGTATAGATAGAGTATAACTGTATTAACAATGTATCCACACTACTATATACAAAATCAAACGTTAATCAGGTAGTCTTCATCAACTTTTCAGTTGATCGAATCGGTTCAAACTATTTTCAATTGCTACTAATCTGTTTCCCAAAGTAGATTTTCAAATTTAGAATAAACCAAAGCTTTAAGAGCTCAACAATGGTGGCCTTAATATTTCTGAATTCCACACCTCAATAATCACCAAATCAGCTCAATAGAATTCCAATCGAACCCACATTTTAAAATCGACTTCCTTGAGCTATTTCCAACAAAATGAGATAACACCCATTTGAGAATTCACAATAAATTTCCAGATCTGGAAAACCCAGATTCTTCGAAGAATGTGATAAATGAAGAAATACAGAGAAAAGGAGAAGATGTATGTGTTTTTATAGAGTCATGGTGGTGACAAATATGTTGGAGAAGACATGAGAGAGGAGTCGAGAAGAGAGAGAAGTGAATTGGTCGGTGTGTGAAAAATAGGGATTAGAGCCCGTTTGAATTTGCTTATAAGTTGCTTAATGCTGTTTTCAGCTTTTTTGAATGTTTAGCGAATCAAATTTAAATCATTTTGTCTTAAAATAAACAAAAAATAATTGATTGTTGTATTAACTATCTAAAGAACATTATAGTTCTGAAAATAATTTATAAATGCTTTTTAAGCCCATCAAACAGGCTCTTAATCAAGTTATATTGGGATACCTAGGTAATAACTAAAGAGTTGGGCTAAAATTAGTCGGGAAATTTGCAGGATTGTCCTTCGTTGAGGTGGTCTTTCATTATTGTCCCTCAAATTGGTGGTCTTTAATTTTTGTCTTTCGCTAAAAAAAATTTAGTTTTGGATTCGAACACCGCTCAGTCAAAAATTTAAAAAAATTAGCAAGGTAGAGTTTGGATTCGCAAGGCAGAATATGCATGGCTAGAATTTGCAAAATTCTGCCTTGCGAATTCAAATATTTGCCTTGCGATTTTTTTGTGGTTTGAAGCCGACCTCTTATGATAGGTAAAAGATGAAACTTAAAATACCAATTTGAAGGGTAAAAATTAAAGACCACCACAAATGAAGGACAATCCGCGCAAAAAAACGAAATTAGTAAACTAGATGACTTAGAGCTCGTTTGGATTGGCTAAAAATGTTTATGACTTTTTTAGTGTTTGTTGGCGGTTTAAATATTTGTGTTTAAAATAAGTCTTAAAAATAATAATTGGCCATTATTAACTTATCAAGCACTATAAGTTAAAACAACTTATAAGAAAAAAAAAATAAGTTAAGTTACTCCATTATTTTTTAACATAAGTTATTTTCGGTTTATAAAGCTGTTTTTTTTAAACCCAGCCAAACAGGCTCTTCTATTTCTTTTTGCGGCAGCCACACCACATCCTTTTTCCAAAAAAAGGAAAAGAGCACACACTCAAAAAAACACGTAAGCATCAATAAACGAGGTAGGAGCAATAAAAGAGCTTCTCATTGGCATTGCTAGATTTTTTTAATTTTAATTTCTTCATATTCAAGTAGTCAAAATTGATACCGTATTTGTACCGTTTAAATTAACTTATGACAGTAATTTAGTTGCACATGGATGTAATTTTAAAAGGCTTCTATATGCTTAAATTATCTTTTTTTCATTTTAACAGCTTAACTAAGTGTTATTTATTGACCTGACGCTGTTAATCAAACATAATCCATTACATAGTAACATTTATGGTGAGTTTCATTTTCTTTTAGCGCTTGGCGTAATTCAGTTCCTACGTGAAAAATTAAATCAATTAAAGCATCGCATCCATTTTAATTATCGATCGAGATAGGAAGAAGTGTGTTGTTGTGTTATACAAGTGAAGAAGCCCACTTAAACCAATCAAATTACAAAACTGAAAAATAAGAAATCAAAATTGGAACCTAAAACTAAAAACTGATAAATGAGAAATCAAAAAATAAGAAGCTAAAAATATTAAGCAACACCAAATGCTATTATGTTATTCTAGAATCCCAAAAAAGCTTCAAAATCAATCTCAAAAGGTGGTCTTCATTCCGGTTGGTGAATTGCTTGGTTCTTGAAAAAAGGTCGTTATACACATATTTTAATGATGTGTATAATTTAAATGCGTGGAGGGCTTTAATTGATTGAATGTTTCACGTAGAATGCGATTGACGTTCACGCGTAAGGCTAAGAAAATGAAACTCACCGTATATTTTATGTAAGTTGGATTGTGTTTAATTGACACAATTGTGCTCAAGTTCGGGGGTCTAATAGAAACAACACTTAGTTATGGTGTCAAAATAAAAAAAATATGCATTATGCCTTTTAAAAACTAATTTTCCAATTTTGGCCAATAGACTAGGCTATCTCCCTTCTAATACCCTCCTTAAACCCCAAAATCAGACATCCACCGGTTTTCCTCCTCCGGCGCGCCGCCGCAATTGCAGCTGAGTTCATACAATACGACGTCGTTTTAGTGTATAATAATGAATGCTCCATCACCCCATCACGAAGACGACGAACACGAAGAGGATGTCTTCATAGATGAAAGTGATATCATTCAAGAAATCAACGTTGATGAAGAAGGTACCCAAAAAAAAAAAATCCAATCTTTTTCCCTAAAAACTTCATTTATTTGTAGAAAAAATACAATCTTTTTCCTCAAACTCTTCATTTATTTGCTTATTTTTAGTAAAAAAAAATAAAATATATTCAATCTTTTCCCCCCAAAATTTGCTTATTTGTAGAAAAAAAAGTCCAATCTTTGTAGTATAAAATATCCCATCTTTTCCCACAATTTTTTTTTTCTTGCTTATTTGTAGCATAAAAAATTCAATTTTCCCCCTCAAAACTCTTCATTTATTTGCTTAACTTTAGTTAGATTTATGGACAATTACAAAATTTAAAAAAAGATTTCTTTAATTTATGGTTGCAGAGCTTGTTGATGCTGATGAAGATGATGATGAAGAACAAGAAGGAGAAGGATTCATAGGTAACTGAATTTGGTTCAATTACTTCCAGAAACTTCCTTTTTTTTTTTTTTTTAAAAATAAAATAATTACGTACTCCGTTTGACTTGGCACGAAGTTTAATAAAGTAAGGAAGACTTTTGAAATCTTGTGTTCGTAAACTAATAGGCGTTTGGCCCAGTGTTGTCAAAGGAGCGCTTAAGCCCTGAAGCGAGGCTCAAAACATGTTGAGGCTTTGCCTAAGTCATACTTTTCCTGGCCAATGAGCCTCTCTTGAAGAGATGACACTAGATAATTGATATTTCACTTTATCATAATTTTTTACAATTTCTTTGTCCATACATATTTGTTATTCATGCCTATTATTATTATTAGTCTTGGACTAATCATACATGTATTTGCATTTTTGCACCATTGCGCCTCTTTTCATTAATGCCCATGCTTTATTTGTGCTTTGCGCTTAAAGCCCCAGCTGGCCTTAGAGCTTTTTTGCACTTTTCGCTTTTGATAACACTGGTTTGGCCATAGAACCTAATATTTTTTTACTTTATTTGGCTATTTGAATGTACTGAAAATGAAAAAAGTGAAAACAGGGTTTTAAATGTTTTCCAAATTCCAAATACAATTTCAAGTTGTATTTGGAATTTTTATGGCCATACGCTGATTTTCAAATAAATAAAAAATACGGAAAAAGGTGAATAATTCTCACTGCCAAATGGGTCCTAAAGATATGTTAAATGTACTAAAATGCCTTTTAATCTTGTGATCTTACATGCCATGTGGGAACGGTGAATTAAAAAGTTGCCGAAAAAGGAAAGAGACATTCTTTTTTAAACGGACTAAAAATGAAAGTAAGACAAACAAATTGAAAGGGAGGGAGTAAGTTTTTAGTTTCTATTCTTTTTTTTTTTGAGACTGGTAACATGTATTTTTATATATATATATTAAACCTGCACCATAACAGTGCAGCCATCAAAAAACCCCCCCATGTTTGGATACTGCTTCCGGGAAACCCATCATATCAACTAGTGATTCACCTCCTCTACATAGTTTTCTTTTCACCAAAAGTAAAAAAATAACACAATTCATCTTGATTTTCTGCACAGAATTGCA
>NC_081353.1:24187159-24291296 GCF_029784015.1 Lycium ferocissimum | reverse complement strand
TCTTAATCAATTTGTGAATAACAAACTTAGACCTTTCATCAATAGGATCATCCCTCCATTCAAAGAACTTACATTTCTTAGCCTATAAAATAAATTCAACTCGTATCGCACTGCTTAATGTAATGTGTAGCGGCAAATAAGGCACACAATATAAAATATATTTATAATCGTACCCCATAGAATGGGCATGTCCAAAATCTTCTTCGGGATTATTGGGAGACCAAGAAATCTACATTTTTAATAATACTCCGTGTCAGTATCGCACTTGACGCTTCATCTTTGGATCGTCATTTTCAGTACAAAGATTGTTCAACTCCGATTTAAACTCTTTCATTAAGAACCGTAGAAAAAAAAAATTAAGTGAAAGATATAACATATAAATAAAAGATGAGAATAATAATGAGTTTGGAGAAAATATTACTTACCACTAGAATGCATGGCACGTATTTCAATTTTTTTTTCTTCAAGCTTTGGCAAAAATGGAGTCAAGATTAGAAATGAAGAAGAATAAGAAAATAAAGGGGAGGGGGTGGGGTGGGTTTTGTCCCGTTATATTTTATACACACTTAATAAAAAATAACGGGTCAAATGCCCCTCACGCGCCGTTGTGAGTGTAGTGCGCACGCGCCGGATCGGCGCTAAAAGGTCAAAATGCCGAAAAATTAAGGCGGGGGTAATAGGTCGCATGAAAGGATGCGTCATAATTAATACATTTTTTATCTACGTTGGGGGGGGTTTAATGTATTTTTCCTTTCTTCTTCTTGCTAGTACTAATAATATTGTTGGTGTTGATTTCTTTTCTTCTTCTTGCTAGTACTAATAATATTCTTTCTTGTATTTTAGTTTTAGAATTCCGTTCTTTTTTAATTCATTAAGCCTTTTCAACTAATTATTCCACCAAATTATATTCCATTGACATTTTAGTGAGCACCAAGCAACATTATTATATGTACTCCAGTACCCACTAAGACACCATAATAAATCAATATTCATTTAATCTAAAACTACTTATGCTGTCTTAATTGTATTCGGTAGATAGTCGTTTTTCCTCACCACCCTTTAATTAGGTTGAGGGAAACATAATAAATAAATAAATGATTGGTCTAAATTTTATTCCATTTTTTCCCTTCAATAATAAACTAAGAACAGTCTTATAGAGCATCATTTTCTCTTTCCAGATCAGTCTTATGTTGGAATGAGACAAAAATGTCATAATACTTATGCCCGAATTCCTGCCTACCAATAAAAAAGGAAAAGAAAAGAAACAACTAAAGATTGTGAGAGATTGACCAACATAGTACTCACAGTTAATTAACACTTGTGAATTCTAGTGTGAATTCTAGACTCATCTAATTATTTTCAATTTTTGACACATGAAATTAATGTGGAGAATTAGCATTCATGCATGTCAAATTGCATATATACCAGTAAAAAGTTATGAGACATCATGGGTGTGTATGGTTGAAAATGTTTTATTCGAAATATATGGGTTTTTTTGTATTAATTATAAGTAAGTAAAATTTATTATTCCAAAAATATTTGTATATATTTTACGCTAATATTATGAAGTTGGGGTAGAGGTATGGGTGGCAGTGGGGGCTATGGGAGTGGGGTGGGGTGGGGATCTCATGACTCGGAGTCCGGAGCCTAAATGGCACAAATTTGGACCAAAATTTTCAAAAAGGGTTTTGGGCTACACAATAAACCAAAATGGGTTTATCGTGTAGCCCTACACGATTTACCCATTTTTTAACTGCTTCCGTCTTTCCGTCCGTGAAGTTTAAAAAAAAAAAAAAATTAAAGGGCAAATCGTATACCACTACACGATTTAATTCATCCCATGTCAATGAATTCAACCAGCAATTTTAGTTTTCTTGGAATTTGATTTCTATACATTTACAGTGCAACAATTGTACATCAGTTTGCCTAATCGGTTATATACAATTGACTATAATAAGTAAACTACTGTTGTACTCACCAGGTATTCTTTTACTGCTAATTCAATTGAAATACCTCATAGTCCAATTTCCAATGTAGATGATTACTCGCTCCCTCCCATATTATTTGTCCATTTTCCTTTTTTAAAAGTCAAACTATATAAACTTTGATCAACAGTTTGAGATATATTTTCCACCATATTAGTATGAGAAGTATTGTAACTTGTAGTGTTTTTCGTGTAGTTTTTAAATATTTAATTTGTAATTTTAAAATATTGAATTGATCTAATCAAATTTAACTCCGAAAATTAGTCAACTTGACCCTCGAAAAGCGAAACTGGACAACTAATATGAAACGGAGGGAGTATTTAATATCAACTCGGTGTAGAATCATTAATAATCTTGGGATAAGAGTGATTAGTTAGAATCTATAAATTAATACACCATTTAATTTAAATTCGACATGTAACAATAACTTTTATGCCTTCATTTAGAGTAGTTTGGATTGGCTTATAGCTTAAAGCAAGTTTTGCGACTTATAGTAAAAAATAAGTTGGGGTAGTCCAACTTTTTTTTTTTTTTTGGCTTATAAAATTTGTTTTCGACTTATAAAGTCGCTTTTAGATAAACTAAGTTAAATGGGTCCAATTATTTTTTTGAGCTTATTTTAAGCATAAAAATGACTTTAAAATTTACGCCGCCAAACACTCAAAAAAGCTGAAAACAGCTTATAAGCCAACTTATAAGCCAATCCAAACGGGCTCTTAATCACTTTGTACAATAAACAAATTGCTATTACTCCCTCAGTTTCAAATTATTTGTCATGGCTACTAAAAATAGTTGTCTCAAACTATTTGTCGTTTTAGAAGTTCAAGGCTAAATTAATTAAATTTATCCCATTTTACCCTTGGTAGAATTTTGTTATTAATGGAGATGACACACTTATATATAAGAGTAAACATTTAATGAAGATAGATTCATTTAATGAAGATAGATTATAACTTAGACATAAATAAGGATAAAGTAGTTAAAACTCCCTCCTAATTAATATTTTTTAAGGGGTGTGTAAAACAAAAAAGCGACAAATAATTTGAGACGGAGGGAGTATCATATTTCATTATTCAAACATGTATAGTTAACTTTCAATCAATTACAAAACTATTTTACCTTTAATATGATTTTCAAAGGGTATTTTTTCCTGATGAAAGAGTGAGTATAAAAAGTCCACCTTTTATCATAAGTTGCTAGGGCTTTTCTTCTAGTAGTGTCTCCTTTCTTGTCTGTAAGAAAACAAAGTTTGCGCTAAGAGTGGTCTGCAAAAATTAAAGGTTAAATCCTGTACATCTATACGATTTGCAAAAATACTTTTGGCAAATCGTGTAGTGGTACACGATTTGCCCTTTAATTTTTTTTTTTTTTTTAAATTTCACGGATGGAAATATGGAAACAGTTAAAAAGCGGGTAAATCGTGTAGGGCTACACGATAAACCCATTTTGGTTTATTGTGTAGCCCACAATCCCTTTTGGAAATTTGGTCCAATTTTGTGCCATTTATGCTCCGGACTCTCGATTGTTTTCCCTCTTCAACAGTCTAGAATCAAATATTACCAATTTTGGTATTAATCACTTAAGTCAATTTTGTAATTGCCTTAATTTGGTCAAACTATAGCCTAATGACATATTTTTTTATTTTATTTTATTAATTAGTATAATTTTTCAGTTAATAAATGCAACAAATTTTTCCATTTTTGTATCTTCACATGTTCAGCTAAATATTACTAGTATTTTCGTAAGGAAACTTTGTGTAATGGAAACTAAATTCGATTTTTTTATAACTCCAAATCTGCTAATATTGAAGTCATATTAATTGTTTCCGTATGGGATCCAGCTCCTCTCCATTACACCTCCTCTCTATTTCCTCAAGTGCACATTTAGATGAGTGGCATGTGTTCTATTTAAATTTTAAAGGTTCAGATTATATCATACTAACAAGTATTTTAACCATAATTAAGTGAATATAAATTTTGAAAATTATCTCCTATTTTGGTAAGAAAAAATATTCACCATCAATTTTGGCCATATCATTAAATTTATATTATATTCAATTATTAAAATTGTAGAACATGAACCTGAGAACGTGTTGTTTGGCCTGATAAACATTAGTCTTCTAAAATATTTTAGAAGATGATTTTCTTTTATTTCACACACAAACAAGATAAAAAATATTCTAAATAACCAGATTTTTTTCTGCTTCAAAATGTTTTTGATAACCAGATTTCTCTTCCTTTTTTTTTTTTTTTTTTTTTTTGCTTCAGAACGCAGTAGTCGATTTATGTTTTATTTGACCCATACAAGAATCTCACAATTTTTTAGGGCTTTCGAGATGTTTTGAAAAAGTGTAACCCAAACCTTTTAGCTTAATGTTATACAGTTGTAACTTGTAATTAAAATATTAAAATTTATGATGAAATTAGTTATTGCCAAAATTTATGGGGAATATCTTTTTCTTATCAAAATTAGAGGATAATTTTAAAAAAATTATTCACTTAACTATGGTTAAATTACTTGTTAGTGTGATATAATCTGGGCCTTTAAAACTTAAATAGGACACATGTCACTTATCTAAATGTGCACTTGAGGAAATGGAGGGAAGGTGTAATGGAGAGAAGCCGGATCCAATTGTTTATAGTTCCAAATATGAACCTCTATCTGTTGCATAAAGTTTAATCTAATTTGTATTTGGTAATAAATGTATCGGAGTGAATACTCTTTGATCGAATACATAGCAAGCAACCAACTCCTAGTCAACAACCTCGAGGCAGCCGGTGCTAGTTTCGCCGATGATAAAAAAAACTCTTAACCGTTCGAAAATTTAGTTCCAAGTCTGCTTCGCCTATAACGGATAACAATATTCCGGAATGATCGATTCGGAAGGCCCAAGGTACCCCCGATAATCATCATCCCAATGTCGGCCAATTCCAAAATATTCTAGATTTCGTCTTATCGCGTCCAACAATCACGATCTTATCCCCGAAATGTGCAGGAGAGGTGCTAGGTATTAGTTGGCCTAGTTTATCGTATAAATATCTCTCTCTTCCTACCATTATAAGACACTCATCGTATACAAAAACTGTGGCAAAATTATTGTTCATTTAGTGCTCATGGCTACTGTTTGCTATCGATCAGCCCAGATCAATCGATAATAGTTACTCCGTCTCTCTTTTTTATTATTTCTGTATGATTATCTACTTTGTTATTATTATTTATGTTATTTTCATATCTCTATATTAACAAAGGATCAACTAAATTTGACTTAATCATATTACTTGTGGCCTTAATCTCGCAAATTTAATTGTTTGGCCTAATATCCAAATTTTAAGTTAAACATAAATGTTGTTTTATCTTGGTACATTGTCAGAAAACGACAACTCGACATGAACATATCATAGGTTATTGGTATAAAAAAAAAAAAAATTGATACCCCCCTGCACAAAATGTTCATAAGCAAACAAATAAATAATGTTATGAAGGTGATTGAATCAGTTAAAAACAATGGCTATCACGTTAATTAATTAATTAACATATCCAAATTGCTGCAGTAGAGATTAGTGTTTGAGAATAAAAGGACGGTGTTACCAGATTTCACATGATTTGATCTAGATTAAGATCGATAATTGAAAATTATTATTTAATTTTATAGTGGATTGTGTTGCTCTTAGTGAGTGGTACTGAACTTGAAGTCTTTGTCTTTCACATTTGATCTAAGATGCTATCCATAATTAATAATTGTTATTCGCTCATTAGTATTTTTGTACTATTTGGCCATTAGTACTTGCAGTTTTCTTTAAGAAAATGGAAAAATGCCCAAATTTGTCTTTGTAGTATTTGGAATTGCTCAATTTTATTTTCGCTAGATGTTTAATCCATTCACATTGTGCTTTTACCAAATTGCATTTGTTTTTATCATTAACAAAACTGTATCATAAAATAGGTAGATAGAAATGCCCAAATTTGTCTTTGTAATATTTGAAATTGCTCAAATAGAAATACCAAATTTGTCTTTGTAGTATTTGGAATTGCTCAATTTTATTTTTCGCTAGACGTTTAATATGCTTTTACCAAATTGCATTTGCTTTTATCATTCTCTATCATAAAATAGATAGATTTCACGTGTCCAAATTCTTCGATAGAAAAAGATCTAAATTTGCATATCAATTTCTTTTTATTATGATTTAAAATCGTCCTTAAATCAGAACTCTGTTAGGGGTCCAGGACAAATTCAATATTTTTGTCTAAAGGAGGGAATAAAACTATATAAATACTTTACTAAAGCAAAGTTGCTCAATATTAAGTAACACATAAGTAAATTTGACCCCTTTTGTTTCTTAAAAACGAAAAGAAAAGAAAAGAAAAAAGAAACGCCAATTTGGCCTGAACGACCAAAAAAAGAGATTTTAGAAAGAAAACTTGCTTTAGTTTGATCATAAGAAATTAAAATCATGCTTTGGAGGATGAAATTTGAGTTGCATTTGATTGTTGTTAGAACTGATCAGAGCTTTGTGGGGGTTTAATAATGTAAAATTTACTTGGCATAGCTTACATTATTACCTATTTATGGAACATAACTAAACTTTACAATAATTATATTTAGTAGCTAAAATATAATATATTTACTTCCTATAGCTATCACTTTTTTACCACTCATCTGATAACTTCCCACACCCCTAAATTTAAGCAAAAAAAAGCGTCTCTCTCTCCTATCCCCCTAAATACATGCCATTATGCCCAATATCCCTTAATTTCCTCCAATTTCAAATCAGTTTTACAATAGTTCAACTTCCTTGTTTATCTCTAATTAACTACTCATTAATTTCACTCATAATTCAAATCTAATCCCAAAAAAGGTAAGATTCTATACTGATTTTTACGTTTCACCGTGTATTTAACCTATATTTTCGTTTTTTTTTTTTTTTATACTTCTTGAATTTTCAATTCCTAATGTTTTGGATTGATATTTTAATAGTTTTTTTTTCATATATATTTTAATTGTATTTTGATTATTATGTTCAATATTACTTAATCTGGTTTCTGTTGACTATATTTCAGATATATTTTTCATATATTTTGACTATAATTAGAAAAATTTGGAAAAATAAAAAAGTTGCGATGAAAACGTTGTTACCTCAATTATGAACTCAATTATGACTATATTTTGGCTATATTTTAATTGTATTTTGATTATTATGTTCAATATTACTTATTAAGTTTATTTTGACTATATTTCGGATATATTTTGACTATATTTTTTAAAATTTCGAAAAATCAAAAAAAAAAAAAGTTGCAGTGAAAACGTTGTTACCTCAATTATGAACTCAACTTGAATTCGATATTTCAATAGATAAATTCAAATATATATTCGTCGTTTAAAACGAGCTCTGTTCACTGGTTTGATATTGTTATTTTTTCAAAGTTTTTTGATGAACTAGTTTTTGAACTTTTTTTTTTTTTTGGTTAAAAAATATGAATGTACTTTTTGAATTCAATTTTTTTGAATTTGTTAGCTATTTGAATGAGATATGAGATCAGATATGGAATGGGAGGATATTTGCGTGAATCGAGGGAACATTAAAAACGATTTTAATTTAAATTGGAATAGATTTTATTTCCATAAATATAGCACTTTCATTTTCTCATCGTGTGTATTTCTGTTATATTTATCCTTTATTTAAGTCGACTCGTCTACTAGCTAAATATAGATCATCCAGCTACGAATTGTAAATGTAGAACATGTAGTTATAGGTTATTAGAAGGAGCTAAAAGATAGTTGTTTGTGAAATTTTTACTTTAATAATCGTGTGAGCAGTGGTTACAATTCATTCACAGTACAGTTTTGAGGACACGGCTATTTCAAATTCATTTTTTTTTAGCAGATTGACCTTCAAATGCACTGGTCTTTAATTATTATCCTCATTTTTGTAGTCTTAAATTTTTGTTCCTACTACTTATTTAATGAAAGTATCCACATCTGCTTCACAAGGCATAAATTCTGTAACACTTTTATCTTCGAAAACTGAATTTTTGCCTCGCTTCAACATAAATTCTGTAGGAATGAAGTTATGCGGCATAAGTTTTTTGGTATTTTTCAGATTATGTTGAGTCTTGAAAGTTTTGTCTTATCCGGCATAAGTTGTGTGAACGTTATGATACATATACCGAAGTTAAACGTAAACTATGCCGAGCAAAATCTAAAACTATGTTGTTTTCCAGATTATGCTTAGTGTTGAAAGTTTTGTCTTGTACGGCGTAATTGTGTGTATGTTATGATACATATGCCGAAGTTAAAAGTAAACTATGCCTTGCAAAATCTAAATTATGGCGCGCAAAAAATGCTGAAGGGGAAAAATTTAAAGATCACATATTTGAGGAGAAAAAAATTAAAGACTACCTCGAAATAGGGGAATTTGTGCGAATTTACATTGCTTAAGGCCATTAAAGTGTGATTCACTTCCTATCAAGATTTTTTCAAGTACAAAAATTCGAAAGCGAAATTTCTTATTAAAGATGAAAGGTATCTATGCATTCCACCCCAACACCTATTAGTAATGAGTATACTTCATTCATATGTATACATTAGAGAACATACGCATGGATTTCAAATTATTGAACAATGAAGAGGACATACTATGAAGGTGTTTGACTAAGCTAATAAGCTAGTCAAATTGGGCTGTAAGCACTTTTGTTTGACTAATTTTTTTTACTATTTTATCTAATATTCTCAAAAAAAAAAAAAAAAATCAAAACAAAACCTCTAACTTCCTCACCATTTCATATTTGTCGCTCATTCTTTTCCTTTCAAATATACTTTCAAATTATATAATCTTTTGTAAAAATAACTAGGGGTATTTTAGTCATTTTACCTAAAGAACAGCTTATTAACATTTTTTTTTATCAAACACGTCTTATCAATTTTAGCATTTAAAAATGATTATTAACACGTAATGCTTATCAACTATTTACAA
This sequence comes from Lycium ferocissimum, assembly GCF_029784015.1. Taxonomy (NCBI): domain Eukaryota; kingdom Viridiplantae; phylum Streptophyta; class Magnoliopsida; order Solanales; family Solanaceae; genus Lycium; species Lycium ferocissimum. The sequence continues at coordinate 24,282,340 of NC_081353.1, read as the reverse complement.
ACAACTAATCCAAACTATCACTACTTAAAACATACAATCCAAATAAAATAATCCCTTTGATTAACTAATTTTATTCTCAATTAGGTGAACTTCTTTTTTGAATAAAAAAAGAAGAATTTGAATAAAAAAAGAAGAAGAAGAAACTCAAAACAAAAAGGAGGGGGTTATATATTTTTTTTATGAAAAATGGTAAAAAAATATTCCTAACGTATTAAAATGACTCACAAATGTGCTCCTTAATCTTTTGCTCTAAAAATATATTCAACAATTATTTTTTTTGGCTCAAATATACCTCTAAATCTAACACAATAACTAGAATTTTCTCTGCCCGCAGGCACAAATTTGCTACCTTCAGATAGAGTTTGAAACTCTACCTATTTTGCCTTCAGTCATGCCAAAACTCTGCCTTAACACCTAACTTTGGTCTGAACAGGCCTAACTTTGCTACCAAAATCTACCTTGAGATTTTTTTTTTTATATTTTTTTTTTATTTTTACTGAGCCGGAGTTAGAACCTAAAATCTTATGGTATTAGGCGAAATGGACAAAAATTAAAGACCACCATTTTGAGGGGCAAAAATTAAAGACCAGAGCATTTGAAGGGCACTCCGCACAAAAAATTGGATATAATCCAATCCATCTCTAATTTTGTGAACTTCTGATTTCTGAAAGCTTTTCAAATAGACTGATCGTTACATTCTTGAAAGAAATATAATGAAGTATTTCTTAAACTCATCGATCTCCAGAGTTTCAAGTTGTGTTCTTGATAGTATGTCTAACCAAATTTCCGGCCAATATCACAACCCAAATTAGCAACAGAACAGTAATGGGTCGTTTGGTTGCTAGTTAGAGTTATGCAGTGTTAATAATGGAGAGATTAATTATGCAGGGATTGTAAGCTGATAATAAACTCCGTACTTGAATTTTGTACATAACAACTAAAATGCTACCAAACATGATATTAAACTACTCTTAGTTATGCTGATTTTTATACTTGAATAATTCACTTCCTAACCAGCAACCTAACTTAAGAAAAAAGCTAAATCGTGGGTTTAAGCTCCTGGGAACGGAGTTAAATGGATCAGGGGGTTGGATTTTTAAATAAATGGGCGAATTTTAATTCTAATGCTAATTTATATACGTGCAAGTTTAGAAAATGCCACATGATCATTTCTAATTTTCAAGTTTGATCATACTTATACATTAGTTTCAGGGGTATATCTAGATCCAAAAAAAATATTGATGGAATATTTACATTAAAAAGCTAACAGAGAATATTTGTGAGTCATTTTCATAACATTACAGGTATTTATTTTTACCATTTTCCATTTTTTTTATAGGAGAAAGATTCTAATTGGAAAGCACATTAAATAATTGAGGAAGGTAACAGGCGCCAATAAATGTGGAACAAGTCAGAACTGACGTATAGCTTTAAGAAAGCTTTGGGAAATAAAAGTGTCAGAGATGACGTGTCATCTTGATCCTCAAAAATAAAGTAACAGCTAGAGACAGATTAGTTATCCCTTTAACTTTATTTAATTGAGAGTTAGCTAAATGGTAACACCAATTTGATCCAAATTTGATCATATTTATGTAAAAATTATCATAATTTTTATTGTATAATTTTAAATAAATATAAAGTTTAAGAATAAAAGATAAAATGACATTAAGTAAGCATAAATTATTAAATTTGACTTAAATAATCATATGAATTTATTTCATTTAGGCCATTGTGATCAAAATAGTGTGGCCAAAAAACCTTATTATATTTAATTTAGTAGTAGTTAGTATTTGAATACTGGAGTAATAATTTTCTCTGCAACATAAACTCATAGGAATAAATTACTAGCAATTTCGTACTCAAATAATCTCTGTGATGGCGGTCTGATCTCCATTCTATCTTTTCATAATTATTAAAGCACTTAATAAAATAGGATTAAGTTTAACCTCTGATCTTCCCTTCATTACTAGCGTAAACGTTTTTATCATTAAGTAATCTAAAATTAATCACAAGTAATAGCTTATGATTTGTGAATTAGTCATTTAAAATAGGAAAAGGACCATAACTATTTTTATAGTTAGTGAACTAATTTACTTTTGTCCTGCGTTTAAAGTTGAGATCAACCATGCCCTCGTCGTACAAATACCGTGGAACACATTTATCTTACTTACCAATTTAACGAATAGATTAATTTAAAATAATAAATGTCCAAGATCACCCCCTATGATTTGCGAAATTGTCAAAATTACCTTTTTACTTGTATGATTTATGATTTATTTTACATTGCTTATATTCATAGATATTTATTTAATATGAGACACACACTCAATTGTAATTAATTCAATTTATAAGATAGTAAGTATTTATGTTACTTTCTTTCACTTTCTGTTGTAGCATTAATTACAGAAACTGCCAATAGAAATGTCCAAAATCACTTTGCCAATAAGCTATTTTAATTGCATATTTTTTAATGTATTCATCATTTAATATGATTGTTAACCCACCTCGTCTTCTTGAAAATGACCATAGAGAAAACAAAATTATTGAATGAAAAGTCCAACTATTCCAGCCTGTATTATTTGACCTTAAAAAACATGATTTAGAAAGAGCCACGAATTAATTAAACTCGGTTCCGTCTCTATCCACACACTACCTGCGTCTTTTTGTTTTATATGGAATAAATATTCAGCTTATGCAACTCGACTAATTTATTGAGCATCTCATGTAATTTATAAATATATAAAACAATTACAAATTTCACTAGTAGTGTATTTGGTAGTATGAAGATAGTTATTTTTTTTCAAAAAATATTTCTTTATGAGAAAATCATTTTATGAAGTTTAGCATGACTGGATTGGTTTTCGAAGGAAAATATTTTTCATCAAAAAGAAAATATTACTTTCTCACTTATGGATGGAAGTTATTTTACTTATGACTATCTTAACTTATACGCGGAAATCGTAATACATCGAAAATAAATTTCATTTAAACATTCAAATTACAAAAGTTTCGCTTTGCCAAAGAAATTTTAATTTAGATAATTTAATTACTGTTTCGATGATTGAACACCGAACACGGGAATGCGGATAATGTGTTCTTGTTATACATTTATGGCTCAAATTTTTGGACGTGTTCTCAAGGGCTTATTGTAAGTAAAGCACTTAAAATTTGTCACTTTTGTTAATTATGTGTATTAGCCTTAATAAGCCGCACGTAAAATCTTAGGCTTGTTTCAACTAAGGCCGATGTGTATAATTAAAAGAGGTGACACATTTTATGCAGTTAACTTATATACATAATGGACGCTTCAGAATACACGCAAAAGATTTTAAAAATTTTAAACAAAGTATATCTAATGAAAGATTTTATCATGCGTGTTCAAATAAATGGAAAAATCAATATTAGAGTCATGCCTAAATAAAATTTACTCACAAATTCTAATTTAGCTTAATGTATTCTGCCTAACCTATAACTTCACACTTCACATTACTTGCTTCAAATAACAAATAGACTCGTCACCAATGTTATACTAACATAAAATCTTCAAATTGTTATTTGTATGCATCTATCCCTAAACAATTAATTTTGAGGAACTATCCCATCACCTTCATTAGTAAAGCCTAGAAGGAGATCTAAGAAGATATCCAAGTCGTAATTGAATATTTGAATTCTGCTCTTGTCGTCCTACTTAGATTTGATGGTGGACCAAATCATAATCTTGTGTAACAAAAAAGAAAAAACGTGTATATGAATCAAAAGTACCATTACATTATTTTATGATTATGTGCATGATACATATAATGTCATAATTAAGGTAATCTTGAGGAATTTTCTGAAGATTTACTTTGCTCTTCTTAATTCCATTTTTAGGTATTACATTTTTCTTGTTCATATAGTCCTTTTTTTACTTTGATTCTTTTCCGCAGTTACGAAAATAATCCTTTTAAGTATCAAGTCTATTACTATGATAACGAATTTTGTGATTATAGTATATTGAAGATACTGTTGTTTTTAGTGATGACTTTTTTTGTGGCTAGTACTACAGTCAAACATCTCTCTACTAACGTCGTTTTTTTGGGAATATTTTTTATTATTATAGCGAGAAGTTGTTATAAATAACATACTATAACATAATATAAAAGCGGATTTCAAACTGTAGTTATATGTATTGTGTTTATTTTTTGTTTCACTAATTATAATTTCATTATTCTGCCTCTTTACTTAATTATTCCAAACACATTTCCATTGAAAATTTAGAGGCATCAAAAGACACTAGTAAGTATTCTAGAGTACACATTATGAACATGGAAATTTATATGCAGTCTTGATAGTACTTGAAAGATGGCCGGTGGCCTGGTGCCTCTCTTTAGTTTGAGAAAAAAAAAATATATATAATTGGTCCCAAATTTTTTTTCATTTATTTAGTTTTTCTTTTTTTCTTAAGTAAACAGTCTTATGTTGTTGTAAGACAAAATTGTCACCCCACCTCCCTAATAACTTGCACCACCTTAACTAACATACACAAATAGCTGTCAGGTTTGAAGTCCTTGCTTTTTACATTTGATCTAATGTTAACAAAAATCTTTGAAGATATTTTATATACTTGTGTGTTCTTCTTTGTTGGGGGTTGTGCTCATAGTGAACAGTAGTAAATTTATAGTTTATTTATAAAGAAAAGGGAAAAGGTTATATCCTCAACTTGTATTCGTTAAAAAAGTAATGCATATATACCCCCCGCCGTTACACTAAGTACGTCGCGCGGGAAAAAAGTTGCATTATGTATTATGCCCAAACTATTTTACAAAACCAAAGAGCACTTTTTAAGCAATATTTGCTACAACAAATAAATTGTAACATAAATGTTTAAACAATTGTTATGAAATGTTCAAAAGCCTAACTCGATTTTATACAAATATATAAATTAATGGAGAAGTGTTAGCATATTTTAGTCACAATCAGAAGTCTTCATTTTATTGGATGAACCTCAAGCATGAGGAAAAAAAAATACATTAAGAACAACAACACCATTACAGCCATAGAGCCCTCATGCTCAAAGTTATATATTAAGAAACACTAAAAACTTCGAGTAAAAATGCGCGAATAATATAACTTATCACTTGAATTAATATTCTTGTCTACTACACTACTTTTTTAATATCACATAAATAAATAAAACCTTTGCACCAATTATCTTTTATTTACTTTTCATATTTTTTTGCAAATTGTCTAAAATTATAAGTAATACTTTTTAATATTATTTAATTATTCTATTTTATTTTAAAATGATTCAAATGTAGAAATATCCTCACGTTATCTCTATTTGTTTCGTACCTTCATAATTTAATTGTTTTCTCTTGTTTGTTATTTTACCTATTATGAAATTGTCATGCTTAAAATTAAGCTAAGGTTTTGAATTCATCCAAAGTATAAAAAGATAAATTCTTATTATTATATTATCAAGATATGTCTTTATATTTCTCAATGATTGTTTTCATTACGTGCAAATAAGAACTAAAGTTTTCTTCTATTTTATTATCAATATAAAAATTAGAATTTTAATTATCAAAAATTAATTATATTTGTAAAACTACTACTGCTCTTTATTCATTTGCCTACTATCTATAGTTTAATTAGCTTTTACCATTAAATTTTTATCTATAATCCAAATGGTATCATAGTTTACACCTAAATTGTAATTTTGAAGCAATCTAGAAACAAATATATAAGTCATTTGAATATTTTGTTCTAAATCTATTTATATTTTGAAATTTTTGTTATATTAATTATAATAAGAAATTGAATTTTCCTCTTTTGTTATCATTATAAAATTTTTTAAGATTTAATTTTTCATTTTGAAATTACCTATATGAAAATTTCATTAGTTTTTCACTTGATTTAATACCCTTCCCGCAACTCTTCTTTTAATTTAATATAACATAGATATTAATAGAAGTATGATCTATTACTATTGAAATAACTTTTATATATATATATATATATATATATATAAAAGGTACAAATTGTATTGCTCAAATTCTTTCGTTGTTCAAATACTTTTTTATTTTATATACCAGTTCAAAGTTCAAATACCATTATATTATTATGACTGTCCTTCTTCAATTGGATGGTATTATTAAAATGCTTTAACTTTTTTGTCCAAAACTATCATGTGGCTTTTTCTAACGTATCACTTCACTTAATAATTTAATATCCAGAAGAGAAGATAAATGCTTTTAATAAATTTATACCAACCGAAATCTCAAAATAGTCGACGACATAATTTTTTGAATTGGAAAAATAATGTATAGGATTTTAAGATCCTATCATTCTTACACTTCAAAGATGTGATTTTTCCTGAAAGAATTGACAAAATATTTTTTATCATAATTAACTTGTACAACGTTTAGTATATTTCTTTCCATATCAAGTTTGCATGAGTATGTTGACAAAAGGATAACCGTATATTTAAGGTTTCATGTCTATGATTCAATATCTTATTTGCAGTGACACCTACTTTTCCCTTAACGGGGTTTGAGGATGTGGTGTGCTCCTAAATAATAATATGAATTTTCATGAAACTTAGATATATCCTTTAGCTCCCCCTGAATCCTCTTGAAACGCAACTCTTAATGCTAAAAAAAATTTCTAATAAAAACATTGAAACAATGACAAAGCTACTATCTGTATTATAAAAGAAAAGGTTCTAGAAGTCACATTCATTGCAATATATTCTTGAACAACTTTGAAAGGTTTCAAGCCCACAAAATTTACATTCTCTCTTTGATAAACTTTTTAATATAATGCATCTTAAATATTATTATATATAGCGAAGATATATTACATATACCCTATGTTAATTGTCTTGATGTCTTCTAAAGGAGAATAATCAAAGGCACCAAAAGCCATGCCATTACAACATAATTTCCGCAACCACAATCTCCAAACGTAACTTAAAAAAATTTTTTCGGTAATAAACAAAAAATGATTCGGTGTAGTACGAAAGTTGAGGAATTCACTAACCTCACCGGAAATTTCTTGAACCACGCACCCCACAAACGCTCTTACCGCAACCAACTTCGAGTTTGTTTGTTTGTTTAATTGTGATTTATTTATCGTTTTACTATCATTAGGGAAATAGGAACGTGCAATGTGCGGTTAGTTTAGGTTAGTTTTTTTTCTCCTAATATTGTATTTGAAATTTGAAGGTTAGTTTTTTTTCTCCTAATATTGTATTTGAATGGAAAGGGCGTGAAGAGCTTGCTTTTATGTAAATAAAGTGCTTTGGGTTATTTCTTTTCTTACCCACTTTCTTCTTCCTTATTTTCTTCCTAAACCACCTTCTCTTATTTCTTTTCTTTTTTTTCATTTATTTTTTTTTCCTTTTTCTAACGTGGAAGTTGTAAGTTGATCTGGAAGTTTTTTTTTTATTTTTTTTTTTTTTTTTTCTATTTTAAAATCTTCTCGTATAGTAATTTTTAAATTTGAATTCTATAATAATAACTAATAACTTATTGTAAACTAATTAACTAATGTGTGTCCTAAAACTGCCACTTGGCATAATCCTGCGCTGCCACTTGTCACAATCCTATGGCAAACTATCCTCCTTTTAATAATATATAGAAGATGGTGCAAATATACCCTTTTTGCTATGAGTTTTTATTTTTCTTTTTTAAAACAAAAAAACATTTAGCTTATTATTTAATTTAAAATAATGCCATGTGGCATTAAAAAAAAAAGTCTACCTATTTTTTTCAATAGACATATTTTTTTAAAGCCACGTGGTAATTTTTTTTTTCTGGTGAGTTGGGTCTTGTTCGTTTAAGAAAAATGGGTAGACTTATTTTTTTTTTTAAAGTCACAGAGGTATTTTTTTAAATGAACCAGACCTGATCCACCAGAAAAAAAAATTACTACGTGGCTATTAAAAAAAAAAGTCTACTAAAAAAAATTGGTAGACTTATTCTTTTAAAGCCACATGACATTCTTTTTAATTAAAAAGAAAAGCTAAATGATTTTAAAAAGAAATTGTCAGTGAAAAGGATATATTTGCACCATTTGTGTAACGACAAGGGTATGTTTGCACCATTTATGTATCGCAAGAGTTTGTATGCACCACTTTTTTAACGAGAGGTATATCTGCTCTAGATCACAAAGTTGAGGAGTATATTTGCACCTTTGCCCAAAAGAGAAAAAAAAAAAAAACCTCTACTTTGTGGTATTATAGTAGGTCTAGAAGTCACATAAGTATATTCTTGAACAACTTTGGTCCTTTACATTTGATAAAAAAATATAGCATCTTTGGTTGAGATAATTACACCCTATGTTAATTAGGGTAACAATACTATCAAAATTGACCCATATTTTAAAATCTTACAAAAAATGACCCAAACGTTTTCTCCGATAGCCTAAGCATCGTACCCCTCCTGTTGTGTTTCCCAACCTCTCGCCGTCTTCCCCTGTCGTCGGCAAGTCAACTTCTTCCACTACCGACTGCCTGAGCACTGTACCCCTCCATGCTGCGCTTCCCATCCTTCGCCACCGTCTTTCATTGTCTTTCCCGGTCGCTGTGCCGATGCAGCGAGTCAACTTCTTTCACCACTGATCGCCTGAGCTAGATCTGACCAGAAATTACCTAGATCTAGATCTATCAGAAAACTTATCGAGATGGTGGTGGAGCGCAGGTGGCAGAAATGAAATTACCGGTGGTGGGGATTGCTGGAGGTGGTTGAGGTCGGCGATGGAGAAACCTGTAAGTGAAGGGCAGTGGGTGTATAATAGTGTATATTGGTGTATACAACCCTCTAATACACTATTATACACCTATATACATAATGTATCCGTCTTGTATACTTATGTATATAGGCGTATAAATATGTATAAGTCTTATTGAAAACCAGTACGTATAGTATACCCACTTATACAATATTGTATAATTGTGTATAAATATGTCTAAGTGTGTATTTTTGTCACGTCCCAAATCTACGGGCCGTGCGGGCACCTACTGTATTACTGCCGAGTAAGCGAACTCTTACTAACCAACCCAATATTCAACAGTTTTATTAACAACAATATACTTAATGATCGCAATTTAAAAGTACTCATAATGACTCTGTTATTAATACAAGAAAGACTGCAAAATTTCTCGGGACCTAGTCTAGATAGGTACAAGAGCTCCTATTACACAAGAACAAAACTAAATAGACGACACAACCTCGCTCGAAATGAGATGAGCAAGAGCAAGGCCGTAGGAAGATGTCCGTAATCCAGAGAGAAACTTCAAGTAATAACTGTAATACATCTACACCCAAAAAGGATTTAGCAAGAGTAGTATCAGTATACCACACGTACTGGTAAGCATCATAGGTCGACTAAGATTAGTTCATGCAACATAATATGAATCAACAAGATAAAATAGCTAGGCACTTAATACTCAAATCCAAGTCACAGAATATCCCACAACAGAGTCACAACCTAATATAAAGCTTCTAAACCACAAGTCTATCAAGTCTCAATAATCTTACCTGATAATCACAAGTCCAAGTTCCGTCCCAAGGTAAAGTCACTAATCCACTATTTAACTCAGTCAATGGTCATACTTATATCACAATAGGCATTCAACATCCATACCAAAATCGTAACCAACGAATAATAATGCAATAAAATGTAATGATGTACAATGCAAAATATGATGATGTGCAATACAATGCAATGCACTAGCCAATCACTTGAACTATACATACATGCTAATTGGTGTCTTTGCCCAATAGTCATGACCTGCAGGGGACCCATGATGCCCATATACCACTCGTTCCGGAACAAACCTCGGACCACGAGCTCACATCTAGGCCACATCTTCACCCCGGGTCAAATGTACCTTTTCATATATGGATATATATTTATTTTCACATCACTGCCAATGATCGACTATCAAGTAGTACCTCATATTCAACCTAACTCGGATATAAAATCGAAGAGCACAACTGCTACTTACTCAGACTTTCCGCTCCATGCATTATTTCATAATCAAACGCAATATACGCAACGATGCTAATGAATGAATCAATGTCATGAAAAATGCCCTTGATGGGCGTACACTATTATGCATTCGCTCAACTCACCCAATGCAACCCTTTTTATTGACAAGAACGAACAACGGTATGAATATTACCAATAACTCACAATTTATCATGGAAATTAGATATACCTCCGAGTGATTATGCTAACACGCAGGCAACCCTTCTTAGTCGTAACAAGTGATCTCTCTGTCGGAACACATAGCCACCAACGAATTCATAGAACTTAGTACCCATATATATCATTGTTACCCTATATATATATATATATATATATATATATATATATATATATATATATATATATATATATATATATATATATATCTATATATCCCAAACTCCATGTCCGAAGACCTAATCATGCTTTCTCCGTCACTTTATACGTATATGACTCACTAATCAAAGTCTAACTCAAGTAAACCGTAACTTACTCGATGAAGAAAGGTAATGTTTGAGCTTCATGAAGTATCCACCTCCTAGTTTTATCGACATCCGCGAGAGATGATAGTTGAGGGAGAAGATGTGAAGAATGTTGGAGGAACCTCTTTTTCTTAGTGTCAAGGGTTTTTCTTTATGTAAAACCTAATAGCAGCCTTGAAGGGTCATTTATTGAAAAGGAGGGTGAAATATAAAACTAAGTATGGAAGAATGCGCCCCTCGGTCCCCGATGTCCGCCGCCGCAACGGCGAGACCCATACGGCGATACCGCGCCGCGGCGGACAAATTTTGCGAACCCACAATTTTTAACTCTATCCGAAATTGATTTTTCCCACTTTTATTCATTTTAGATACCCCATAGGGCTTATCTTTTAAGACCTTAGGTCTTGATTTGATATAGGTCTGTGAAGTATTAAATAAGGATCGAGCGGGTCGTTACATCAGATACCAATTAAACCGTCGTTCATCCCCGAACGGCGTGGGATAGGATAATGGTCATGCTCCTAGCCCCTACACCCTAGGAGGAAGCATTTTTGAGTTATCGCCGCGAAAGGAAAAAATTACAAAGCGGTCGGACAGGCGCTGCCCGCTACAGCGGTCACTCCACCTCTGCGGCGAAACACGGGCAAATTTAAAAGTAGGGTGATTCAGTTCACCCCTCATTCCTCCCATACTCTCTATAACCGAAAACTCTCCCACTCCCCACGAAAATTTCTCTCCTTATTCATCTCCTTAGACCTCTTATCTCCCTCCTCACTTTCCATTTAAACACCCTACACCCTTTATTACTCATAATACTACTCACATAACTCAAGGAAGAGGAAGAATTTCTCTGTCACCCAAGGGTCACCCCCAGAGCAAAAGCTTGCAGATCTCTAACTATTTCAAGGTATGTACTCCCTCTCATCGCCCTACAACTTGATTATAGCCTTTTATTATAAAATTTCCATTCCTAAGTTGCTAGATTAGAGCAAAAGTTGATCCTTTAAAACAAGTATTTTGATTTCTTGGGGTATGAAGTTTTAGGTCATGGAAGGTCATTTCGTCATTCACACTGTCCCAATCATCACTTACTACTAAAGATCTGCCTAAAATGGGGTAGTTCATGTTGGGGTGGGGGTGTTTGGTAGAGGTGTAACTTTTGATGTTTTTTCTCAAAATTTTGGTGCTCATTATGGTTGAAATAAGGTTCTATAGGTTGCAAAAGTTAGCATGCTATCATATTACTTGATCCTTGCCAAAAATATGAAAACTATAGTGAAATTTTGGGGTTTAGAATATAAGGATTGTCGGGCCGCAGCCGGACCTCCTTCGCCATGGGGCCGTCGCGCTACGGCGCTCGCAGTGTCACGGTGCGCAACCGAATAAACCGAGAGATGTCCGTCAGTAGCGACGCCCTCGGGCCACGGCAAGCCGACGCTAGCGGCGCAATAGGCATCGCTATGGCGAAAAATTATCGCTCGTGGCGACCACTTTGGCAGCGGCTTTCGCCGTGGGTCATCCCAAGGCCGCCGCGGAGCTGCCTGAGGTAGAACCTTATAAACTAATATAGTCCGAGTTTTAAATTAATTACGCACATCTTCTCACTGTCTAATCTTTGTGCCACATTATTCTAACACTATCCTCCCTTTACAGCTAACTTACTCACCTTACTATGGCAAATCCACAACAACAACAAGACCTGTCGCCCCCGCTCATGTCGGGTTTCCTTCGCGTTAATGCAAGAGAGGCACATGCGGCTGAAGATATCAAGGGTTTACTTCACGAGAGGGCCTTGTCATAGATCGGGTGAAGAAGGCCGGCGCGGTATTCTTATCAACTCTACGTCGCGTGGGTTAGGTTCGTTGGTCGAGTCGGGAGAGGTTAACCGCAATCCCAGGTTAAGGAATTCTATGCCATGCTCCCTGCCGTTGATTGGACCGTTCCGGACCCAGAGATCACCATTAGAGAGGTTAATATAAAGGTCGGCACGAAAGCAATAAATGTTGTTCACGGTTTTTTAATCTTTGGCAGTCGCGGTACAGTGGCGGACGAGGACCACGATGGAACGGGCCTTGGTTAGTGAGGACGTTGGTACAGGAGCCCAAGAGGAGGAAGACCACCTGGGGCACCACCCAATCCGCCATCAAGAGCCGTCACTTTTACCCCGCAGGACGAGGTGTTGATCCCGTCGCCGTTCGAAAGCCCGGCCGGCAACACTACCGATGTCACTTCCTTAACCCCTGTGCCCTTGCGGGTTGCTTTCATTTTGGATGGTGTGCCAGTGAATGTGGGGATGCAGGTGATTGAAGAGTGGTGGAGTTTCATGGTCAAAGTTGGCCCGCGCTTGATATTTTCGTCTATGATTACCCACTTGTACCAAAAGGCGAGTGTGACTGTGGAGCCTGGCGACCGATATGTTAAGTGTGATGTCCCTTTCGACCCCCTGAAGGTGAATGGGTCACAGGGTAGGGGTAAGAGGAGGAGGATCGACTCGGATGGTGATGAGGCCAGCGAGGCCCAAGAGGGAGGTGGCGACGGGAGTGGTCCTTCGCTGTGCCCCGGCACCTTAGTAGCGCATGGAGGCGGTGAAAACGGACATAATGGGATTTTCGGGGCCTTACATAGAGGTCGGGTCGTCTAGTGCTGCTGCTGGTGCTGGTTATTTTACCCCGGATGAAATGAAGGGTTATCTGGACGCTCAGAGCAAGATGGGGGACGCTGTGGACTCCTTGCAGGGTTCCTTTGGATCTATGGCCCAGGCCCACATGTATCTTCGAGAGAACTTAGACTGGGAGAAGAGGAAGAACTGGGCTAGGAATAAGCTATTTGTGAGGATGCAGTAGGGCGTCAAGAGCCTTCTAAAGACCCTAGTCCCGAAGGAGAAGACCTCCAAGGTGACCACCTCGAGATGTCCCGCTCTCCTTCGAGTGCGTCCGGGCTTGGCGGCGAATACTTAGCGACTCGGATCTTGAGGTAGACGCGACCAAAGAACGAGTGGCTTAGATCCCCCCTCCCCTTTGTTTTATATCAGCTTGGTTCCCTTTGCCCTTGTAGGGCTTGTTTTAAGACAAATTACTGCTTTGGTTTGTTTTAGATGTTTGGATAATTTTTTTGTTTTTTTGTTTTTGTTTTTGGTGTGGGTGTCCGGGTTTAAGGGCACTTATAAGACAATTACTCTAGTTCAGCGGATGTTTCTATGCAGATTTTTGCTTTGAAACATTGGCTTTTCTTTTGAGTTTTGTTGAAGGATGAACAAGTTGGGAAAATATGGAAACGGGGGGGGGGGGGGGGGGGGGGGGGGTGGGTGCCGTGGCGAGAGCGGCCATGGCGGGGTTAGTCTCGCTATAGCGGGACAGTGAGAAATTTTGGGCCCGATATAGCGGACAAAGATCCGCTATGGCAAGCCCGCATCGTAGCTTCCCGCACCGCTACAAAATAAACTACGATGTCAGTGGGCGAATTTTGATGCCCACCAACTTAGGGCATGCAGGGGCGTTCGTTTGCTTAGCGCGTATAGACATGGATTTCACCGAATAGGTATGAACGTATTCTCGTTTCACTAACCCTCCTAATATACATATGCAAATTTATACCCTTTAATGCCGGCAACACGATTTCCATTTATTCACACACTTAACACACATACTACCCACAGAGGGTAATCTTTGGGTCATTATAATTAGATACCAATTAGAATCGACAGATATCAATTAGCCGTTCAAGATAGCAATTGGAATAGCCCAGATACCAAGTGGATTCAACTAGGAGATTGCGTATTGGAGTAGCACGATAGAATGAAAGAAGGGAAACTTCTAGATGTCCTACAGCCTCCTGCGGATGGGTACGAACGTCATCATACCATTCCACAAGACTCTACTAGACATTTGCTCTTGTACTTGTGAGACCGGTAACCTAGGCTCTAATACCAACTGTCACGTCCCAAACCTACGGGCCGTGTGGGAACCTACCGTATTACTGCCGAGTAGGCGAACCCTTACCAACCAACCCAATATTCAACAATTTTATTAACAAAAATATACTTAATGATCGCAATTTAAAAGAAAATACTCAAAATGACTTTGTTATTAATACAAGAAAGACTGCAAAATTTCCCGGGATCTAGTCTAGATAGGTACAAGAGCTCCTATTACACAAGAACAAAACCAAATAGACGACACAACCTCTGCCTGAAATGAAATGAGCAAGGCCGTAGGAAGATGTCTAGTAATCCACTAAGAGAAACTTCAAGTAATAACCGGCAACACATCTACACCCAAAAAGGATATAACAAGAGTAGTATCAGTACACCACAAGTACTGGTAAGCATCATAGGTCGACTAAGATTAGTTCATGCAACACAATATAAATCAACAAGATAAAATAGCTAGGCACTTAATACTCAAATTCAAGTCACAGAATATCCCACAACAGAGTCACAGCCTAAGATGAAGCTTCTAAACCACAAGTCTGTCAAGTCTCAATAATCTCACCTGATAATCACAAGTCCAAGTTTCGTCCCTAGGTAGAGTCACTAATCCACAATTTAACTCAGTCAATGGTCATACTTATATCACAATAGACATTCAACATCCATACCAAAATCAGAACTAACGAGCATATAATAATGCAGAATAAAATGTAATGATGTGTAATGCAAAATATGATGATGTGCAATATAATGCACTGGCCAATCACTTGAACTGTACATATATGCTAATTGGTGTCTTTGCCCAATAGTCATGACCTGCAGGGGACCCATGATGCCCATGTACCACTCGTTCCGGAACAAACCTCGGACCACGAGCTCACATCCTCACCCCGGGTCAAATGTGCCTTTTCATATATGGATATATATTTATTTTCACATCACTGCCAATGATTGACTATCAAGTAGTACCTCATATTCAACACAACTCGACTATAAAATCGAATAGCACAACTGCTACTTACTCAGACTTTCCGCTCCATGCATTATTTCATAATCACACGCAATATACGCAACGATACTAATGAATGAATCAATGTCATGAAATATGCCCTTGATGGGCGTACACTATTATGCATTCGCTCAACTCACCCAATGCAACCCTTTTTATTGACAAGAACGAACAACGGTATGAATATTACCAATAACTCACAATTTATTGCGGAAATTAGATATACCTCCGAGTGATTATGCTAACCTGTAGGGCAACCTTTCTTAGTCGTAACAAGTGATCTCTCCTAATCAGTAACACATAGCCACCAATGAATTCATAGAACTTAATATCCGTTTATACACTCATTGTTACCCTAGTTACTATATATATATATATATATATATATATATATATATATATATACACACACACACTCCATAAACTATATGTATATCTATCAACTCCATGTCTGAAGACCTAATCATGCTTTCTCCGGTCACCTTTATACGTATATATGACTCACTAATCAAAGTCTAACTCAAGTAAACCGTAACTTACCTCAATGACGAGCAGCTGTTCGAGCTTGCATGAAGTATCCACCCTCCTAGCCTTTATCCGACATCCGCGAGAGATGATGGTTGAGGGGGAAGATGTGAAGAATGTTGGAGGAACCTCTTTTTCTTGGTGTCAAAGGTTTTTCTTTATGTAAAACCTAATAGCAACCTTGAAGGGTCATTTATTAAAAAGGAGGGTGAAATATAAAATTAAATATGGAAAAAATGCGCCCACCGTCCGTGATGTATGTCCAGCCGCTTGCCGAGACCGGTGCGGCGATACACGGTCGCCGAGGCGGGCCAAATTTTGCCCTGGCCCACGATTTTTAACTCTTTTCGAAATTGATTTTTCCCACTATTCTTTATTTTAGATACCCTATAGGGCTTTCTTTTAAGACCTTAGGCCTTGATTTGATACGAGTCTGCGAAGTATTAAATAACGACCTGGCGGGTTGTTATAATTTTCTTGTATAATACTGTACAATTAATTTTTTTAGTGTATATACCTACATATTATACACATTTAAAGACCTATATACACAATGTACTTGTCTTTTATATATAAGTGTATAACACTGTATAAAAGTGTTTTTGGGCCAAAGCTTTTGTATATAAGTGTTCACAGGCGCTCTCTTTCATTCCTTAACATTGAGTTTAGCGACTCAATAATGTTTGAGGTTAGCACATCGTACCTACTTGCTAGAAAATGTTCCCTGCTCCACTTGTCAAATCCAATATCAAACTCGAGGCAATTAGCTGCTTCGGGGGGCATTTATCCTTTAATTGCTGAAAATGGTCATTTAACTCCTGGTAACCATATGTCTTTGCTGCATCATAGTATACATGAAGAGAATCTCCACATTGGAAATTTTTTCGAAGGTTATCACCAAGATGCTTCATGCATAGTCCATGATGAGCATGCTTAAAAATTCTAGAAACACCGTTGGCTATGCTCTTGTGCCTATCAGAGATGATGCACAAATCTAGTTCATCGGCGATTATATAACTCAGCTGCTCGAAGAAGTAGGTCCAAGATTCATCACACTCCTTGTCCACCACGCAAAAAGCAATTGGATAGATATAGTTCTTAGTATACTGTGCGACGGCAGATAACAACACACCCTCATACTTGCCGTATAAATCTGTGCCGTCAACAACAATAACCTTTTTCATGTGGTTATATCCTTGAATGCAAGCTCTGTAAGCTATGCAGTAATACTTAAACCTGTTCGCATCATCAAGATTAATGCAAATATTGGAACCCGAATTTAGATTTTCAACCATTTACGAACAAACCAGTAAGCAAGCATACCTGTGCTCCGGTGTCCCCTAACCATGTTCTTAGCCATTACACCTTCCTTCTAACACCGCCAATAGCTTGGTTTACAATGGAACTCCCGAAAAACCATCCTCTGAATTTCCTTTGTCGTTGGCCCTTTGTTGTCAATATAGTCATTCATCAAGACTGATGCAAGGACAACTACAGAGGCATGCTTATGAGTGCTCGTAACGTGTTCAACCCCGCAAGTGTGATCACCAACGTACTTGTAAATGCGAAACCTATCCGAGTTCTCCTACTTATTGGCCCGTAATATCTAACCACAATTAGGAGAGGTGCATTCCACCTTATAATATTTGTTATTACTCTTGTTTGGTTTAAAACAAAACAGAGTCTTTATTGTAGCTTTCTTCAATAAAATCTTTAAATACTCTTAGTTTTCAAATGTCTGCCCAAAGTAAAAACCGGTTCTATTATTAAAGTAGTGGTTGCTTTGCGAACCACTTGGTGCCTGCCCATCACCCCCATCATCTCCATCACACTCTTGGCCATCACTATGAAGATCATCCATATCCATAAAATGATCACCTATGCCCTCATTTTTTATTGAAGCGTCATCGGTTGGCGGCTATGGCAGTGGTGGGTCTGTGGGTGGGGGTGGAGTTGCTAATGTAGAACCAACTTGAGACCTCTCAACAACATTTATTCTTAAAACTGGCCTAGAACCATTAGCAGCAATATTAAGTATGTACAATCCCACCTGCCTATCATTCGTTATGAAAGAAGGATGGGTTTTCCCCTAGTGGCAAAACATTAATCATATAACTAATGCACAAGTCGCTAGGCTCACAATTTAACTCCCCGCTTTTCATTACACTCGTAACCAAGTCATTATACGTACCATTGCGACGCACGACAATCGGCACTGTCACCTTGCTCACAGAATTCCAATTCCAACATTTTGGTGTCTCATCCCATTCACCCATGTAATCACTACCTATTATAATATATTCTGCAATCAACTCCATAATAAATCTATAACAGACTATGACTTTGGTCTATGGTTGGTCGATGACTTTTTGATGACTGTGGTCTATGACTAGGCGAACCACAAAAAGAGCAAGGATTACCATACCAGAACTATATTTCAATGGAGAACTCAAAAAGAAAAGGATTACCGATTCTGAACTAAGGTATTTCAATGGAGAATTGACTCCACAAGACAATTTGTATTCCCAAAACAAACTCCAATGTTGGAATGAGGCCGAAATTTTCGCCAGAAAAGTGAGCTTTTACAACAATAGGGAAAGCTCCTTCTTAACGATTTCTACTAGCTTTTAGTTACAATGAAAATAAGTTTTAACTATGGAAGCTTTTTATTTTTTTGCAATGAATGGGACCGATTTTATAGGTGAAAAATATTTAACAAAACGGATATTTCCGATAGAAACAACAAGAAAAAAGTCGAGATCCAAAATTAACAAACACTAGAAATAAACAAATAATAGCAAGCTTTTGGAGAATTTTTTATTTCTATTTCTGATAATTAAAATGTTGGGGATATGGCGACCAAAGTGTAGTTTTCAAAACTTTGGGGCTAGGATTTGATATAAAAGACGTCTAACATGCCGACATCATAAATGTTGGCTATTCCACCAATTTTTTGAGACTTATGGCCTTTGGGCAAAATAAGTTTTCAGAATGGCCTTTGGCCAATTGCCCCATGTAATTTTTGAGCTATTTTTTTGCAATGTGAATGAGCAAATTGTATATTTAAGAAATTTTTCCTTTTTGGTTTCCGTAAAATATTTAACAAAATTCCGGGTATTAGATTTAATTAAAAAAAAAAAAATTAGATAGAAACAACAAGAAATAAAGTCTCCTCAAATTTGAGAAGCTACAACACCAAAAAAACCGTAACAAACACTAGAAATAAACAAATAATAGCAAAAATTACAAAAACTGCACCTTTAAATTGTAAGTACTTACCCATTAAATCTTTCATTTTCGTAATTCAGGTATAATCTAATAACCATAATTTGTGACATATTTTTTCCGAATAATTAAGGGAGAAAAAAAGAGAGAAAAAGATAAGAGCTAAGGGAGTATAAACTTGTTCTCTAAGAAAAATAAATGGGGCTAAGTGCTGAGTTTTAGGGAAAAAAATAATCAGCCATTTATCCAGCCAAACGAAATGGCGAAAGAATAGGCTATTTTTTTCTTCTTAAAGTTTCTTAAAATATAACTCATCCTTTTTAAAACTTACCCTTCTTTTTCTTTTCCTTAATTAAAACCGAGTGAAAAAAAAAAAACTAGGTTTAATATTATTCCATATATATTTACCATTAGCCGACTCTTAAAATCCCAGTCATGAGTCACCTATAAATAAACATCTTATGTTGTCCTCTCTATTTCAAGAGAAGTTACAACAAAAAATCGATACATTGAATTATAATGGAGAAGAAAGTTAAAGAAATCCCATCAGAAATTGTGTTCCAAATTTTAGGTTGGCTACCAGTTAAATCTTTGAACAGATTTAAGTGTGTATCAACATCTTGGTCTTCCATGATTTTTCAACATAGGCCTTACGGCCACATAGTCGTAAATGTCACGTCGGATAACACTCGTTGCGCCCCTCGATCGGGTTCCATGAAAGCCGGTCTCTTTTGTGGGCCCATCCGTGCCCTCACCTCTTCCAGAGAGCAGATTCAGGATTTAAACGTGGTGAGTGTATTGAATTCTAGTTTTTGTTAAATTATAATCTTATGTAACAAATAAAAGATACTTAGACATGACAAGATAGTCGCTTGAGACTCTTCGATGGTTTGTTTGTACATATCTAATGTAAGAATTCTACGAATTCTACTTTGTTGGGGTATATGAATTTAACGGGCAGTGGTCTAAATTTTAATTTTATGTAACAAATTAAAGACACTTAGACGGGACAAGATAGTCGCTTGAGACTCTCAGATGTTCTGTTTGTACATATCTAATGTATAAATTCTACTTTATTAGATGTATATTTGAATTTAACGGGCGGGGAACTAAACTATAATTTTGTGTAACAAATTAAAGAACAGACATGGCAAGATAGGTCGGTTGATACTCTTGGATGTTTGTTTGTACATATTTAATTGTATCTAATATAAATACCTAGCTATTTGTAAAATCGTTGCAATACATATATCGACACACAAACATGTCATGCCATAAGGTAATTTTTTTTTTTTTTTTTTTTTTGATGTTTCACCTAAACTCTAATATCTTCCTTTTTGACGTTTTGTATTTTTTTGGGTTCATTATCTTATTTTACTTTGACTTTACATGTGTTAAAAGAATGAAGCCTATATTTATAAAGAAAAGACTAAGGTCATGAAAAACTAAGATTCATGTGTAGATCGTGTTAGTACAGTAACTTTGAGACAAGCATCTTTTTGAAAATGACTGAATTAAAAATATAAAGCTCATCACCTTAATTAACTTATCCAAAACTAACATTTTATCTTTTGGATTGTTTTACAGGAAACGTTTGTTGAACAATTAAGTTTGCCCTATTTGTGTTATGAAAACATTACTCCAGTTGTAAACGGACTTGCTTGTCTTTACACGGGCCATCAAGTTTCACTTTTTAACATGTTTACTTGCGAGATTATGAACCTTCCCTTGTCAAGTTTACATCCTGAATCTAGTAAAATTTGGTATGCACTTGGTTTTGATCCTATCGACAATGTGTACAAATTGTTTAAAGTTTGTGCCATTCCTAAACCTAATCAGAGAACCAATTACTACGAAGATGATTGTGGCAATAAATCTGACCTAGTCTACGAGGTCCTCACTTTCGATACAAGTTCAATATCAGAAGGGAAATGGAGAGAGGAAATTGATAAGGAATACCATTGCGAATTTTCTAATGTCAATGGTCAGAGTTACTTTGTAAATGGGATAATATTTTGGAAGTTTAATGGCCGTATTATTTCATTTGATGTCCACCAAGAAAAAATCAACATTGTTGAACCTCCACCAGTGGCTCCAACTAGAAGATTTGGTCAATTTGAGGGGCACCTAGCACTATCTTATACACATAAAGATGCTCCATCATATGATTCTTGGATTTTGGACATTTGGATGTTAGAAGATCATGAAAATTCTAAATGGACCAAGGTTACTATTAAATTGCCGTCACATGTTGAGAAATACTTTTATGAGGCTACACCTATTGGGAATTTTCCTTCTGGTGAATTGGTACTATCTTGCTTTGAATCTCAAAAGGTGGACAACTTTTTTTACACTTATGATCCAATCAAGAGAAAATTCACAAGATTGATGATTGATCTTCCTAGATCACTAGCATTGGCACGTCGAACGGAATATCCTGCTCATATGGCTTGTCTTTTCGAGAATATGTCTAATATGAACACTCCATTGGATGATTTAGTTGCCGGTAGCAACAAGTGATATGTATTCAGAATTTCAATTTAATAAAGTCAATCGTAGATGTTATTACTATTGTATTCATTGCAATTTTGAAATTATAGATTGTAATTTAGTCTTTATTAAACTTTTAGTATAAAAATATTGGGTTCAATTGAATCCACAACAACCATGCTCCATGCACACCTCTAACTTAGATATTACTTGCTAAAAGCTTATCTTTTACAACTAATATTGGTGATCATGTTTCATCTTTTTCTTCATTATTATGTTTTTGTCTCGAGTGTGGAAATGCATAAGTTTCTCAGTTTACCCTTTATATTTGGTTGTCCGCATTAGTGGGAAAATATTTCAAGATGAATATAACTTTTTCCCAGATATACCATTTGAATAATGTACCATATGTTTTTACCACACATTTTTCAGTGAGTTTTAAATATTTATGATAAATTGAACGAAAACAAAAAAGTTCTTTAAGTTAATTCAATCCAAATATCCTATGCAAGTAGGGATTGAAGTTTCATTGATAAAGGTTACAACTCGATATTTTTAACTATTCATGTGGAGTAGAGGTGACAATTTGAGCCCATGTTTAGAAAATTAGCCCATTTTACTCACATGTTAGTGAGTTGGGTCACTCATATTTCAGGTGGGTAAATATAAGCTTCAAGTCTCCCTTTAACCCATAAAAACATGGACAAATATGGGTAAAATATGGTTATCCATATAAGAACACACTAGACCCAATAACAACTCCTTTTGAAAATGAGAAATTTCTTTCTTACCTCCCACCCCAACCCTTACCCCACCACCCACCCCGCCATGCCCCCCACCCGAACACACTTTTTTTTTAATTTCATATACTTTATTTTTCTTTTATAAAAAGCTTATAAAAAAGGAGAATTTTTTTTTCTTACCTCCCACTCCGATCCCTACCCCACCCGCCCACCCCCTAAAAAATTCAATTTCATATATTTTACCTTTATAAAATTTTATAAAAAATGGAAAAAAAAATTCTTATCCCCCCCACCCCTCAATTTCAATCAAATATTTTACTTTTATAAAAAAATGAAAAAAAATTCTTACCCCAACCCCATCCCTCTCCCCCCCCCCCCCCCCCAAAAAAAATCAATTTCAAATATTTTACTTTTATAAAAGTTTTATAAAAACTGAAAAAAAAAATTCTTATCCCTGCCCCACCCCTTCACGACCCCTCCCCCCTCCCTCCTCCGTCCCCCCAAATTTCAATTTTCATATATATTACTTCTATAAAAAATTTATAAATAATGGAAAAGAATTTCGGGTCCCCCCCCTCCCCCTACCTCCTCCTCCCCCCCCCCCCCAAAAAAAAAATTCAATTTCATATATTTTACTTTTATAAAAAAATCTTACCCCCACCCCTCACCCCTGAAATTTATATGAAAAAAATAATTTAACTTGATAAAAGAAAAAAATTATAAACATACATGTGAAATAATATTACACTTGTATAATATGGGTTAACTCATAATCAACCCAGCCATTTATCACCCAAGTCATATTTACCCACATAAAATATGGGTGGTTTGAAACCTAACCCATTTTTGTTCAAACCATTTTCAACCAAACCAAATCCAACCAAACCTACCCATTTGCCGCCCCTAAATTGTGGAGGTTCATTGCACTCCGTATATATCACAGACTTCTTCGTATAAAGAATGGGACAAGAGTTTAAGAAAAGCATAATATGATAGACATGCAATTAAAAAACGAAGACACTTCAAAAATCAGATCATATAGTAAATAAACATAACATTAACTTGGATAGTACTTGTGACATTTAACCGTTAGCATTAGATTCGCCCCGAGCCTCATTGTGTGCTATCTTGTTTTTTAATTCCAAATTATGATTTTAGTTGAGTGACCATCTGAGAACTCCATCCCAGTGATTCCAATTTTTTTTTTCTTATTTTGAGGAATTATACATGGAGAGTGAATCTATTGTTTATGTATACACAATGTGTAATTGACGACTTCTGTGATTTGTCGTTAAATTTCTCACCCAAAAATTCTTAAGTTTGTCGAGAAATGTATGATCAAGTGGTCTACTATATCTGTCCTTAATACCTTCTTCCTCAATTCATTTTAGAATGAATAAGGTGAAATGATAAGATTTTTCTTGATTATTTGCACCGTATATTCTTGAGACCATTCTTAGAATTCTATTTCCGTTCGTATAGTGAATTAAATTCTAACTATTTTTAACACAAATTTAATCTACTTAATAATGTCGTCAGAATTTAAATAGTAACCTAAAAGGTCACTTGTTCAAACTTCACACCCCGATTACTCTTGTAGTGATTCGGTCAAGAGAGTATGATACAAATTCATGTTTGTTGTGTGCCCACGGGCCCTATCTAATCTAAGATAGAGGAGTATGACCAAAATAGAGAAAAGTTCACTTGAGGAGGGCCACAAATTTGGATTTTATTGATAAAAAGGTAGCTCTTTTTGGATCGACTTTGTAAACTCCATGATTAGTTGAAATTTTTGTTTACTGGGTATCTTATTTGGACAGCATAAAAAGTTACTTTTAAAATTTTTTTGCACGTCCATTCACTTCGGAATAACTTAAGATACTACATAACTATATATAATATAAAGCGAAGACGTAGGCAATTGATGTATAAACATAAGATTAACTTGATAGTATTGTATTTATCTTTTATCTCATGTTTTTTGCATTTTTTTTTCTTAATTAACTCTATTTGCCAAATAAAATATTCAATATTCCATCTGCCATCATAGTAAAGACTGCTATTTACATATTAAATAGCATTTGTCATGACAGGTTATATCTTTCGCATACCATAACGGTTTTTCTTAATTAATCACCATATTTCTAACAGTTTTTTATGTGTACTAATCCCTCACAATTGCACTGATAATGAATCCTTAATTATGCCTCTTAATATTCTGTGTATTGATGGGAAGTGATTTTTTGTACTTTAATTTAGACGCTCTAACATACTTTTGGTTGGTTTTTTCGGACAAGGTTATTGTAAATGAAGAGTTGAAGTTGTTCTTGCCTATCATATAATGAGGTAATTTCCAAAGATACAATCTCAGGTATACCTATTAACCAGAAATTTTCTATTTACCGTACCTTCAAAGTTGTCAGTAGAACAAGCCTTTACCTATATATTGGCCCCGTTTGAAACCATAGTTTGAGATCATGTTTGGACATATAATTTGGATATTTTAAGGAGTATTTTCTCTTATAGACATAAAAATTCACAAGTTGTGAAAACTATCAAAACATTCTCAATTCTTATACAATCTTACCAAATGAGCAAGTCATAGTTCATAACAAAATTAATACACTAATTCATAACAACCGGCTCAAAATTAATACTAGAAGACCTTTCTAAAAATATAACATCAATTGATCAAATTTTAGTTCAATTCAATAAATAAAATTAAACTATGGGTCTTTTTTTTACAAAATTAAAAGGTTTGTAGACATAAATAAAATTTGGTGGAAGTTAATGAGATTGATAAATGATTGTTGGGGGTAATTGTTAAAAATATCTATCAACTTATGGGTTTTTTTTACAAAATATAAACTTATGGGTTAAATTTTATATTTTAAGAAGTTGAAACCATGGTTTTGACCCCCAAATCATGCGTTTTGGATGATTTGGGGTTTGAAACTGGTTTCAAGTTGTCTTTGTCCAATCATTTGAAACCATGGTTTCAAAACTCATGGCCAAACGCCTACCAAGTGTTTTATGTTGTTTCGCTCTACATTTTATATTACTTTCTCCATCCTAATATATGTTTATGTTTCGCTTTTCGAGAGTCAAGTTATATGAATTATAAAAATATTTTGAGATGTATTTTTTCACTATATTATATATGACAATAATTGCAACTTATAGTACCTTTCATGCTATTTTGCACCCTCTCCTTTCTTTTGTTGATTTTGTACCCCAGCCTTCAAGAGAAAGCATTTACTGTTACTTTCTTCATAGTGCTTATTTTTACTATTTGTCATGACTTTTTTACTTTCTTCAATCCTCGTCTAACTTTTTTGTCATGTTTTTTCTTGAGCTGAGGGTCTTTCGGAAATAACCTCCCTATCTCCCAAGATAGGGGTAAGATCTGCGTACACTCTACCATCTCCACACCCCCACTAATTGTGAAATTACACTGGATATGTTGTTGTTATTCTCTCTCATACAACGACGATAATTAGTTGATCAACGAAAAGAAAATAATGGAAGGAAGGCAAAACGTGGAGTTATAGAAAATATTTGAGGGCTGTAAAATCAGCTTATTTCATTCATCTTAGATCCCTAAACAGCTACGGGTTTGTTGGGAGTTTAACACTAAGCCAAATTTGGAAGGTTTAACGTTAACTAAAATGGCATCTCTTCATGTATGCCTCTAGCAATTTCAACGGACACTGCTTTGCTTGAAGATTTAAAGAGTGATATCGTAAGCAATTTGATAATTGTATCTATATTCTCTTATAGTTATCCTATTTTTTACTTTTTCATCACTCGATAATGCAAATTGGAAAAGAAAAAAAGTAACTCTACAAACTTACACACACATAATAAAAAATAAAAATAAAAAGACAGAATTAAGTATGAAGACAAAAAAAAAAAAAAAAAAAAAAAAACTCATTTTGATAAACGCTTGCTGGTATAGTAATTACGTATTTGTAGCTCCTATTGATTTTTTCTTTTCTTTTTCTGGAGTAGAAATTTAAATGGTGGGAGACAGTGGCGGAGCCACAGCCCAGCAAGGGTGTTCAACCGAATACCTTTCGCCGAAAAATTATACAGTGTAGACATGTCAATTATACGTATTACATACATATATTACATATTGAACACCCTTAATATATGGATTATATGAATTCGAACACCCTCGACAAAATTCCTAGCTCCGCCACTGATGGGAGAGGGGAGGCGCTAAAGAAATAGAGGGATACATATGTGAGTTTAGTGTTTATTACCTCCGAAACAAACTAACAAAGAATAACTTTTAAAATCCACTCCATAATATGAATCTAATATTTCTTATTGTTGCTTAGATGACAAAATTTGCTTTGTAGACTTAGTAATTGGTTCTTGAATATGCATATATCTTACTTTTGAGTATTTCAAAGTAGTTAGTTAGAAAAAAAAAAAGTCGAGATTGAATCGTTCAACTTATGGTACAAATATTATTTGGTCATATATTTAGCAAAATTACAAAAATCGATTGGAATACATATATATATATATATATATATATATATATATATATATATATATATATATATATATATATATATATATATATGTGGTGGGTTACGCCGAAGTAGAGTGATTCAACTCCTAAAATCACTTAACATTCTACTGTGGAAGTGTTGCATGAGGAAAAACACGAAGACATATATATGTATTGTAAGCAGTAATGACCTCACTTACAAAATGTGGTGAAATTTCTTTTATGTAAATATTCCCAAAAAATGAACTAAACATGACTCAAATGAAAGTTTAATTGTATATATGAAGTTAAAATATTTATAATTTCACGAACATTAGAAAAAAAAAAAGAAAAAAAAAGAGGAAAATATTTATAAGTTCAATCATCAATGCATTTTTTCATGTCCGTGCTAATTTCACGAACACATTACAATAAAGAAGATATTTATTTATAAGTTCAATCATCAATACATTTTCTCATGACCGCGTGAAGCGTGGACAAATTTTCTAGTCTGAAGTTATATATGGCTGCAGTTCAGATAAAAATGATTGAATTTCAGTCGTATGTGCATGAACTTCAGGCAACAATAACTAAATTCAACCACATATAGCCGAAGCACAGACAAAAATGATTGAACTTGAGTCACATGTGCTTGACTTTCAAGAAAAAATGACTGAACTTTAGCTATATGTGCCTGAAGTTCAGGCATATGAAACTTTAGGCTTTTTGTTTGACAAAACCTAACTTCAAACATTTGGATAGTTGAAGTTATTTCTAGGTGGATAGAATTACAAATTTTTCTACACTATGAATATGGTTTAAATAAGATCTCAAAATCGACTATCTGTGCACTTGGACCCTGATTAGTCTTATGACGTTATAGTCTCATCAAACATCATTCCAAACACTTGCTTCTAGACGTATGTTAAGCAAAGGACATTAGGCATATATTGGCTTTTAATTTTGTACTGGTCATTTGATAGATGAAAGGCCAAAGATATCATTGAGAGAAAAAATAGGTTTTTTATTTTAATTAGTCTTAATTAGTATTCAGTGCATGTAATGTGCTTCCTTAACTATGTGGATAATTACAAAACATAAGAGGCAATAAAAATATAGCATATCTTTATTCACCTACCCAAGCATGCTTGATTTAATAACTTAGTGATTAGGCATCGTTTGGATATGAGGAAGAAGGAAAAATGGAAAGAGGGAAAATGAAGAAAAATGGGAGACTTTTTCTTTTGCAATATTTTATTTTTGTTTTACGAGCAACTAATGCGGCGCCGGGGGTGGGGAGGGGGTGGGGTGTATTTCAGTCTCTATTTTCTTTTTTGGTAAAAAATCTTTATCCAAATTAAGTACAATCTCACATCTTAGGACAATGTTTGTATATGTCTTAGTCACTACCGTAATTGATTATTACTACATCACAATTTCTTTGTCAAAAATTCTAGAGACTCGCACTCACAAACAAACAGATCTGAATGATCAGTCTTTCTCTTATTATTTTTTCATATATTTCTTGATGGGGATCATGCAAAATTCCAATGTTTGGTTCCTTTGTTTTTTCTTTCGTATTTATCCTTTTCCCTCCGTTAATTTATTTTTCTTATTCTTTCTAGCTTTTTTTTTTTAATTTTACTGTCAAGCAGATGATAAGCTTGATATTGTTCCTTGTTTCTTTTTATATTCTCCTCACTATTAGTATTAGGGTAATCTTGAACTCTCCTCACATAAATGTTGAATGTAATGAATGACAAAATATAATGATTAATTAACATGAGTGGTAATTATAGGACCAAGAGTACGATTTTCCCTTTTAAAAGATTTATGAAGTCTAGATATCTCGTTATGCTCTTTTCGTTCACTTCCAATTGCACATTAATTACAGAAACTAACTAGTGAAAACTGAAAACATCTATTTATACCAACCACATACATATGAGAATTGATATATGTTAGTAATTATTATTTCTTTAATGCATAATAGGAACTTCTTTTTCGTCCTCATTTTTGATTTTGTACCTCATGAAAATGACTACAAAGGTTACAAGAAACACAATATATGAAAACATCCAACATTTCCAGTAGGGGTGTACAAAGTGATTAATTAACAAATTGACAGAGAAAAACCCACGGCATAGTGGTTTGGTTTGACTTGGTTTGGTGTTGGAAAAAAAAACCCGAATAATTGGTTTGGTTTGGTTTTAGCTAAAAAAATTGTCAAACCGAACCAAACCAACCCGACATTACATGTATTCAATTTTTAAAATATTTTATACATAAAAATATTTATTTGTAATGTAATGTATAAATATTTCTTAATTTTTTCATAGTTTTTCATCTATTATCATATTATTCAAGCTTGAACTTAGGATTTTGAATGTGAATAAGTTTTATATCCTATGGATGTTAGTAACTCATATAAAGTCCAAACCAAAACTAACTCAACACTAATACTAACAAAAGAATTTCAATTTACCCATAGAAATGAAAATAATGTTGGATATCTATTCTTTAGTTTTGCATAATTGGTTTAGAGAGTGAAAATACAACTTAAGTTTTTTTCTTGTCATGTAATTAATACTTATTAACCGTACTTATTTTAGCATGACTTAGTATTTTAGATTATGGTCATTTTTTTTATGGCTTATTAATTAGCAATATTTATTTTAACCGATTTTATTATCTTTTGTTGAATATTTTAATACAATGTCATCACTCTTCTCACATTTTGTGTTATTTTCTTATGAAACACCTTAATTACTTAGTTGTATCTTACTAGGACAAAAGAAACATTTGACGTAAAAGTTATATTTTTTGTATCAAGATTATTCGAAAAAAAAAACTATAACCCGAAAACGAATAACGAGAAAACCGGTTGGCAAAAAACCGAATTTTATTGGTTTGGTATGGTGTATAAATTTAAAAACGAGAATTTGGTTTGGTGTTTAAATCCGAAACATCCAACATTTCCAGCTTGCGTTATTGATCAAAATAAAAATGTGAGTTGAACAAGGGCCACCAATTGCACAAAATCGGTTCCAACCCCACCCACATTTATTAAAGAATTCATGTAAGTTATAATTGGCCTCTACTTTTTTAGTACTTAGAATTGATGGGGGTCTAAATCATAATGTTGTATAACAGAGACATGTAAAAAAGAGAAAATAGTTCTTTAGACTTGTCGATATTTGGTTCGTGAACAAGATTTAATTACATGAATTAGAATAGTGTTGTACTATGAGTAGGAAGGAGAGTTGTGGCCCGATTATAAGAATTGTCCCTAGGAGGTCATGGATTGATCAAGATATGTAACCTTTTGCAGAAATATAAAATATTTTGTATAATAAATTCAATATGATCCTACCTTTTTCGGACTATGTGCATAGCTAGAGCTTTGTGGACTGAATTGTCCCTTTTTCTTGTATTACCATAGAGAAGAATTTTCTAACTTTTTTTCAAGAAAGTAATAAAGCCAAAGGAAGTACTTCAGCTTATTCATACACTAAACCATGTTTGTTCAAAAGCCAGAATAGAAACCGAAATTTCATGATTTTGAGTCGTACGATTCAAATATCTTCTAAGCAAATTAAATTGGCCAGGTCTTGCCCGAAAATACATTAGCAGCTCCAATTCCTTTTTTGGGCGGAGTGTCCTTCAGATGCACTGGTCTTTAATTTTTGACCCTCAAATTGGTGGTCTTTAATTTTTGGCCCTTTCACCTAATATCATGAGATTTGAGGTTTGAATCCCGATTCAGTTAAAAAAAAAAAAAACAATTTCACAAGATAAAATTTGTAGAAAAGTTAGGCCTGTTCGAGCCAAAATTAGAACTTAAGGCGGAGTTTTGCGCTTCGAGGGTACGCCAGCTCGCACTCACCGAATGTAGGCAAAATCCTGCCTGTAGGCATAGTTTTGCAGGCAAAAGTTCTACCTAAAGGCAGAGTTTTGCCTGAAGGCAAAGTTTTGCAGGCAAATCTCTGCCTTGTGAAACCAAACTCTACCTTGCAATTTTTTTTTAAATTTTTTTTGACTGAGCAGGGGTTCGAACCCGAAACCAAACGGTTCTAGCGACGGAGAAAAATTAAAGACCACCAATTTAATAGGCAAAAATTAAAGACCACCCCAAAATAAGGGCATTCCTGCGAATTGCCCAAGCAGCTCTAACCTAAAAAGCATAGAGTAGTTGGCTAGTTTTTGTATCTTCTACTTTTTGTGGGAATTAGCATATATATATATATATATATATATATATATATATATATATATATATATATATACTCGTGCTGATAACTATTAGGATTATTTTAGTTAAAGATTAGGCCTAACAGTTATAGCCCAAAAAGGATGGGGAAATAACTCATATATACAGCCCATACATCTAGTTTGCAGTCAATATAGTCCACTGCATCATCATATATAGAGAATGTATATGTTCTGCATAGTTATACGACCCACACATCTAATTTGCAGCCAATGTAGAGGACCATATCATTTGTGTATAGATGTATATGTTATGTATAGCTATATATAAACATTACATATACTCTATATATATAATGTACATGTTTTATATAATCATGTATAAACACACGAAACCAACTCAAAATTGTGATAATGTATAGAAAATGTATATGTTTCGTATACCTATATATTACATATGCTACAATGCCAAATATGAATCCAAACAAACTATGAAACAAAGTGGTAGCAAATCTCATGGAAGAGTTTCTTTTTGGTGTCAATTAAGATTTTCCCACTTCTTTCTTTTCATCAATGAACAAAAACTAAGATTTTAGAAAAATCGATTATTCGAAAGTTGAAATCACTACGGATATGTGTGAAGAACGAAGGTTGCAGCATCTGCCATTATCGATTTCCCTCGTTCCCTCATCTTATAAAAAGTTTCCCCCTTTTCTGATTCTTCCTCCCTTCTTTTCATTAATTATACATTTCCTGATCTGATCCCATTTATAATTAACAAATCCATAAATTATTCATGTAATAATAACTATATGAAATCTCCAATTCTCCTTCTAAGAATCGGGTTACTTGAACAAAACAAGATTATAATGCGGAAGCGAAAATACAAAAATTAAAGACAAGAATGTAAAGATAGGCGAAATTTAAGAATAAAATCCCTAAATTTTAAGATTAAGTGATAAGAACCCTAATTGGTCTTAGTATTCAAAATTAGCAGATTAAAACTAATTAAGATACTAATAGAGTCAATTCAAGAACTTATATCAAAAGGTGATCTAGACCCCTATTTCGAAGAAATTAGAGACAATAATTAGTATAAGACTAATTACCTTCTTTAATTTACGAATAAGAATCAAAGATATCAAGTATGAATTAATCTTCACTCTTAAAAGAATCGTTAGCATAAGGTTGCGAGATAAATCTAAAGTAGCCACACAAGGTGTAAAGTAGAGAAACAATAATAATACTATTTTTTCTAATGAAAATAACAAAATTCACCCTTATATATAGGGGAAACTTATCCCAAATAGAATGAGATTAGAATCTACTTTTATGGAAATAATTAAATACTAAAACCTAACTAGAAAACTTTAAACTAGGAAAGCATGTAAAATAATTCCCAAAAACTATTCCCTATCAAAATAGGAAAAGTTGCCTAATCTTAGAAAGACTTCAAACGTGAATTCCTTTTTTTTAAGGGCAATATTTCAGCCCTTTTATGGGTCTGATTTTCAGCTATTTGGGCTTCCCTTTGGGCTCAACGTGGGCCCCAATCTTCCTCCTCTTGGGCTTGGACCATAGAATATGTGTAGCATTTAGCTCTCCCTTTTCACAATTCTTGGAACTCGTTGCTTTTCTTCTTTTGATAAGTATCTTCTTGATTTCCAATTGAAGTCAAAGAACCTTGGCTTGCATCTCCTGGCTTGTGACCTTGAGGATGGTCTTCTTAGGGCTTCTATAGCGCCATCCTTGCCCATGGAGCTATCACCTTCTTTGTCATTTTAATTTTCCCGTAATTTTTTCAATTTCGGACAGTAAGGATGAAGTAGGTGACAGTGGGATCGGTGCTGGTAGGGTCAGCGGCGGCGTGCACCATCAAATGCCGAAATCAAGCAAATGGGCACGTGATGTGGCAATTCTGAAAGAATTGCAAATTAGATCATTGGGCTAATTTGAACAAACTAGGTCACTAATGCGTATTGGGCCGTAATTATTCCACAAAAAATTGACTATGGATAGACAAATCCTACCGAGCAAACAAAACATAGGAAAATCTAAATATTCAACTCCTAATGTCACGCTTGTCCGTTTCCAAAATTCAGGTTAGTCCAAAAAGTCTCACACATGCACCAAATATTCAATCTCACGAGTTCATACAATTCAACGGCAATAACATCTATACACTCTGTATATTATGTATACTAAAGTATATCACTTACATTAGTAATTAGTGTATAATAACTATATAATATGTGTATAACTAGTGTGTGTACATCATACACTGTATACATTGACTATATATTTCTTATACACAAATTATACATAAAATGGGCATGTAGGATTACAGTGGATACGGTGGGTACTGATAAAAATGTATATAATGTGTGTATATATATAGTGTGAAAAGTGTATCTACTTTATATATAACGCTTATACATTCTTTATAAACATTCAGGTACAATTTGCAAATATATGAAGTATATAATGCATAAACAAATTATAACATGTATATGAATAATGATATATCTTACTTATATGAAGGGTAAATTTTTTTTATTTTTTTTATTTTTTAAGGTTAGGTGGGTAGAGTTTGGGGGTAGATAAGGTTGGTTCGGGGGTAGGTGAGCTTGAATTTTGTTAATTTAGGACCTCTTTTTTTTTTCATTTTATTTGAAAATCAGCGTTTGGTCATGAAATTGAAATTTGGAAAACAACTTAAACCTTGTTTTCCCTCTTTTGCACTTTCAGTACATTCAAACAATCAAATATTTTTTGCAAAAACTATAACCAAACACAATTCCATCTTCAAATCCAACTTCAAAATTCCAAATAAAGTGAAAAATATTTGGTTTTAGAAGTAATGACACTTATATTTCAAATTTTAAGCACTAAATGCATTTTTTTGAATAAAGTGGAAAAAAAAAATCGGGAAAAAAATGAAAAATTCATGGCAAACGAATCCTTAATTTTTGGAGGGTATGGGTAAGCATCAAACGACCCCTAGACTAGTTGGATCCACTAAAAACATCCTTAACCTATCACAACTTCAAAACATCCTTAAACCTTCCAACGACTAGTTTTAATCACTAAGAAAGCACCATGAGAGCAAGTCTTAAAGCTTCACTAACTGCTATTCGATCATCATCTTATTTTTCTACAGCACAAATAACAACAACCCATTTAAAAGAAAAAACCACAAACAAAGACCAAATCATTACACATTTATGTAAACAAAACAAATTCAACGAAGCCCTTCAAATTCTTTGCGAACAAAATCGTTTAAATGAAGCCATTAAATTGCTCGAAGAACGACCCGAAACTCGTCCTTCAGCTACAGTTTTTTCGACACTTTTGCGTATATGTATCGAAAATCGAGCATTTGAAGAAGGAAAAAAAGTTCATAGAATTATGAAATGTTTAGGTTTTAGACCTGGGGTTGTTATATCTAATCGAATTCTTGATTTTTATTGTAAATGTGATAAACCCTTTGATGCATATAACCTGTTTGTTGAAATGTCTGAGAGGGATTTGTGTTCTTGGAATATTATGGTTTCTGGATTTGCGAAATTGGGTTTGATTGATGATGCGAGGAAGTTGTTCGATGAAATGCCTGAGAGAGATAATTTTTCGTGGACCGCGATGATTTCGGGTTATGTGAAGTGTAATAAGCCTGGATTTGCATTGGAATTGTGTAGAGTGATGCAGAGGGATGAGAAGAATAAGTGTAATAAGTTTACTATTTCGAGTGCTCTTTCTGCTTCGGCTTCTATTCAGTCGTTACGTTTGGGGAAGGAGATTCATGGTCGTATAGTGAGGACCGGGTTGGATTCTGATGCGGTTGTTTGGAGTGCTTTGAGTGATATGTATGGTAAATGTGGGAGCGTTGACGAAGCGAGGCATATTTTCGATAGGACTAAAGATAAGGATGTTGTTTCGTGGACGGCTATGATCGATAGATACTTTGGAGATGGGAGGTGGGAGGAAGGTTATTCGTTGTTTTCGTTTTTGATGGAATCAGGAATTAGGCCTAATGATTTTACCTTTGCTGGACTTTTGAATGCATGTGCGCACCAAACGATGGAGCATTTGGGAAAACAAGTACATGGGTACATGATGCGTATAGGGTTTGATCCTTTTTCCTTTGCAGCAAGTACCTTAGTTCATATGTACGCCAAATGTGGGAGTGTAGATGGTGCATATAATGTATTTAAGCGGCTCCCAAGGCCCGATGTAGTTTCTTGGACCTCACTGATTAATGGTTATGCTCAAAATGGCCAACCTAGTGAAGCTCTTCAGTTATTTGACTTGTTGCTTAAATCTGGTACTCAGCCTGACCATATTACTTTTGTTGGGGTTCTTTCTGCTTGCACTCATGCGGGTTTAGTCGATGAAGGTCTTAAATATTTTTACTCGATAAAGGACAAGCATCGTCTAACCCATACTGCAGACCACTATGCTTGTGTGGTTGATCTCCTGAGCCGATTTGGCAGATTTAAGGAGGCGGAAGAGATTATTAGTCAGATGCCAATGAAGCCTGATAAGTTTTTGTGGGCGTCGTTGCTTGGAGGATGCCGAGTCCATGGAAATGTTGAACTAGCAAAGAAAGCAGCTGAAGCACTATTTGAAATTGAGCCCGAAAATGCAGCTACTTATGTTACCATCGGAAATATATATGCCACAGCTGGCAAATGGACTGAAGTAGCAAAAATCAGACAAGTCATGGAAGAGAAAGGTGTGGTGAAGAAGCCAGGTATAAGTTGGATCAATTTGCAGAGAAAAGACCATGTTTTCTTGGTCGGTGATAAATCACATCCTAGGTCAAAGGAAATATATGACTTTTTAGGGGAGCTTTGGAGGAGAATGAAAGAAGAGGGGTACGTCCCTGACATCGATAATGTGCTGCATGATGTGGAAGAGGAACAGAAGGAGCAAAATCTCTCCTATCACAGTGAAAAGCTTGCAGTTGCCTTTGGAATTATTGCAACTCCTCCTGGAACACAGATAAAGGTTTTTAAGAATCTACGGACATGCGTTGATTGTCACACTGCGATCAAATATATCTCTAAAATAGAAGAGAGAAAAATTATTGTGCGGGATTCCAGTCGGTTTCACTGTTTTGAGGGTGGGAGTTGTTCGTGCAAGGACTATTGGTGATTTTCCCCCTCCTTTTTTTTTTTTTTTTCAATAACAGTGGATTCAAAGTGAGCCAGTGATGTTGTAACAATAATATATATAGATAAATATTTACATCGGTTGTTTGCATCAAATCATACTAATTTATCATTTTTAAGTAATTTAATAAGGTGATAATACATTACTTAACCATGATCAAGTAAGACTAGTGTAGCTTGAAATTAGAATTAAACTAGTGTAGCTTGAAATTAGAATTAAACAAAAAGAAAAATACAAATATAAGCATCGTGTTTTGATTTTGTTAAGCATCGTGTTTTGATTTTCTTAAGCATCGTGTTTTGATTTTCTTTCCGATGTAGTCTTGTTTTGATTTTCTTTCCGATGTAGTCTTACATTATGTATTTAGTTTTTCACTTTTCATATTATGAAAATTTTATTTTTTAGCTCGATTAAATTTATAAAAAGACCAAGTTTGTTAGTTCAGAAGTTGACCGCACGAAGCGTGGGTAAATTGACTAGTTTAAAAAATAAAGGGATAATTTCAAGACCTCCGCCTCAGGTTTCGCTTCATAACATTAAGTTTTAAATTCCCTTAACCTTTTAGGTTTGGAAACAATACTCTCTTCACCTTTTGAAAGGGACAATGAACCTCCTTGATTTGAAATATGATTTAATTCGTTCTCAATAGCCACGACTTGATCATCTTAGGGTGGTCCTTTGGTCGACGAATGTTATTATTACACTCGTATTCTTTGAAGGATGATCAAATATGAGTTGGATCATTGCATATATTTAAAAAGTCAAAAATGACCTTTAATCATGATCAACTATTATAATTTTTTCTAAAAAGTGAAAAGAATAACTAAACGAACCAAAATAGTGTATAGAAAGGAGTAATTTCATTAATTTACCTAAACATTTTTTAGGTAAATAAATAATACGACATGCATTTCATCTTTTGCTTGAAATAAAAAATCACTTAAATTAACATAGTCAGGTGATTTCAAAAATTTGAAATATTATCTCACCTATAAGTTATATTGTCATTCGAAGTTGTTTATTTTTAAAAGATAGTTACTCCTTTAGATATGTAAAACTGACATGAAAATAGAATAAATGTGTTACAGAAAATTAATCAATTAAAGTAAAATTTCGATAATAACAAAAATACAAGTGACAAGATGGATAGAGATAAATTTTGAGCTCAACAAAAAGAATATTCTAGGAAACAAAACGAGATTCTGAAAAATCAAAGAATAGCTAAAG
This sequence comes from Lycium ferocissimum, assembly GCF_029784015.1. NCBI lineage: Eukaryota > Viridiplantae > Streptophyta > Magnoliopsida > Solanales > Solanaceae > Lycium > Lycium ferocissimum. The sequence goes on along the minus strand of NC_081353.1, from coordinate 24,244,812 downwards.
AAGAAAAAGTGGAGAGGAAAGTTTAATTTTTTTAACAATATAAGTACAGTTGCTTAAAACTTTTACCTGTTCAAAGAAGTACATGTTATCATCCATGTTAATTGAGCACTATTTTTAACATTTTGATATATATGCAATGATTCAATTCATTTTTGGCCATTGATTTAAAATTGAGGGAGTTCGTTATCTCTTTCAAAAGGTGAAGGGGTATTATTATCCAAACCCAAAAGATTAAGGGGGTTAAGTGGAATTTACTCAACGTGATTGTCCCCCATGAGCCGCTAGGCCGAGCAATCCCCGGCTAGTCCAGGTGTACGTAGGTGTTGAGGATATTGGGTTATTTGGTTTTGGCCATGAGTTGTCACTTTACATGATATGCATAGTATTTGATATCATATGAGTACCTCTACTTGATTGAGTTGATTCTATGTTAAATCTCCATTACAGTTTGTTGAGTTATTCTCTTTTCTTGTTAATTATTAATCGTTGAAGATTATTCTATATGTTCAAGTCTGTAACCAATGATACTTACTGAGTAGATATTGTTTTCTATGAGATACTACACTTACTTCACTCTTTTATGCAAATTCAAATCTGTGTACTAGTGGAGCTTGCGGTCATGTTTGAGCATTCGTGACTTGGAGACATTCGGAGTGAGACGCCTAGCTGATCCGCGACACCGAATTCGTTCTCTATTTACTTCATTTTTATTTTGTTTAGTCTTATATAGTGTATCACCACTTTTTGGATTTATATTGCTTACTCTTAGAGGCTCTTGTACTCATATCACCATAGATTTTGTGTCTATTTCTGCTATTTTCACATTTATGATTATTGAGACTCGTGATGACTTATCACTGATTCATATGCTTATTTTTCTGCTTAAATTAAATGAAAATGGAATGAAACTGGTAATGGTTCGCTTACCTGGTTAGTATCACGACTCAGTGATTTTGAATCGTGACGACTATCTGTACTAGTGAAATATGTAGGAAACGCAAACCCGCCCGCTTGGAATAATACGTGGAAGGTTGTGAGCCACCTTTGATTGACTGGGTCAAAGGGGAACTACACCCTACGAAGACAGATGGCCGAGCAAGTCATGAAGATATGGAATCCGAAACCAAAAGGGTATAAAAATACACGGTATAAACTAAAAGGGGGCGGCCAAAAATTTATATACCAAAAGGGGTATAACGTGGATCAGCCCACGTTATACCCCAACTTTTTTTTTTTTAATTTGTCAGATTCACAAACAGAAAAAAAAAAAAAAATTTACGTAAAACGTGGATCAGTCCACGTTTTACAAAATATATTTGTAAAACGTGGATCCCTCCACGTTATACAAATATATATTTGTAAAACGTGGATCCCTCCCCGACAATCATTCGGTTGTTGCCTAAATTTTTCATCGTCTCCTCCGCTCTTCCTCCGTCTTAATTTTGATCTCCTTCTCCTTTTCCTTCTCCTCCATTTATTTTCTTTTAAAACCTTAAGGTTCTGACCTAATTTTGGAGTAACTTGTTCATCCTTATCTTTTGTTGTTATCTAAATTAAGGTATTTTTTCTAGCTCATATAATTGTATATTTCTAGTAGATGTAGAATATTTGTTTGTCTTATATATCTTAATTGTTATTTTTTATTTGTGTTATTTTAATACGTATAAGATATATGTTTGTCTTATTTGTGTTATTTTAATTTGAACTTAAAATATGATTGTTAGAAGCATTATTATATAAAAGGTCGATTTGTTTAGTAGCACTTTTGAAGAAATTTGTTGTTATGTTACCGTTATTTTTGTGGATTGTTATATAAAATTTGGGCGATTTTTGGTGACACTCTTATCGATAATACATGTGTTTCCTTTTCAATGCTCAACTGAATACTTGTTTTCTCCAATTAAAAATTAGTGCGCTTAGATATTTACATAAGAGCTTTAGGAAGATCTACTCCTAAGTGGCTAACATTATCAACGGTCCAACATTATTTTTGTGGATTGTTATACCTAATGTGATATTTATATAGTCGGAAAAAGTGAAATTTAATTGATGCCTCGGTAGCCCAAAATAAAGATACTTAAAATGTCATAATAATGTTTTATTATATGGGACTAAGTCTAAGTGGGTGGATAATTATTTTGTCTATACCTTATAGGTATTAATGTGGTCCACTATCGGTGGTTTCTAATTAAGGCGAATGGAAGTCGACTTTATCTGCTTGAAATATTTGTTCTGCTAAAATTGGAATAATAATTTTTTTTTTAATAGTAAGTTACTCCAAATAGCTTGCTCCGGGGCCAGAAGTGTATGATGTGTTAACACTCCAGGAGAAGCATCGATCACAAGCTGTGTGGGATGGTGCCTGTGACCGAGACCGACCGGATGCCTATTTCCACGCCGCGCGGATACCGAATTTTGGAAGCACGTGAAGCGTCATCCTTTTCATCCTCCCATCCTTGACTACTTTGGCCTATGTGGATTTAGGGGAGTAGTAGAGGTAGGATGTGTATCATATGATTGGCGAAATCAAAACGCACTTATAGAGAGATGGCGTCTGAGACGCACACATTTCATACGCAAGTACGGGTGAGGCGACCATCACATTACAAGATATTGAGATCATGTTTGGCATGATTGTTGATGGTAATCCCTTGAATGATGTTAATGCTAGAAATATAGGTATTGTTGGGTGGCAACAATTAATCCATGAGCTTATATGGTTGGGCACCCGGTGGATTGTTTTAATGGTGTTAGTAGGTTAGAACTAAATAAATTAATTGAATATGTTAGAGGCTTAGATGACATTACGGATCGGACCCAGAAATTGTTGTGCAACGTTTAGGTTGTACTTGCTATGGCTTTGTGGCGGCACGATATTTACGGATAAGTCCGGTGACTTACTTAATTTAGACTATTTGCTTGACATGCGTGACCTTAGAGCAATGGAGTAGACAAGCTTGGGGGAGCGGTTGCATTGTCATATTTGTATATTTGTTTATGCGCGCTTCGTTGAAGAAAGCCAAGGATGTGTGTGGATTCATTTCCTTATTGCGGAGATACGTGACCTTTAAAATTATATAATTTTATTTGGTTGTCCTATTTGGTAGTTATAAGGTTTTTATGTATTTATTTTAAATTTTTAATATAGATTTGGGCTTGGGAGCGAATTATACCGATGCAGCCACCACCCAGGGCCCTTGACCCACACACGGCTCTTGCACGAAAGTGGACTCATCGTAAAGCTCGCGAAAATGAGGCACGTGTTGTGCTACCCATATGTAGGGATGTATTGGACAACCTAACAGATGGTCAGGTATTTTATCATAATTATGGTTGTTAATGGCGTTTTGATATAATTGTTACGCTTATGTGTAATTTATTTATTTTATTATCATGTAATTTTATGTTCTTTCTATCGTAGTTTTTGTGGCGCCTTATTCGGAGACCATCATTAATGGACTCCACGAGTCTTGTTGGCGTGGCAAGATATTTGGATAGCGCGAGGTTCCACTTATTTGTGGGATCTATCGAGAGTGGCACATGCCGGAACCGCGTTCTCGAGCGGTTCGGTAGGAAACAACATATTCTGACCATGTCTTGAGATTGATCCTTCTCATTACAAACGTGACAAACGGTATGCTATGAACGATGAAGGATCGAAAAATTTTGCACACGGAGCTTTTGTGGGAAAATCGTCGACAAATGGTAATTAGGCCGAGTATGAGCGAAGACCCCGAGTCATTATCAGTATTTTTGTTGGTATCGACGTCACTCACGTACTTTTATAGGAAATCCTGTGCATAATGTGCATAGAGGATACCAACACATGGCACACAAATTGTTAGCAATAATGATGTAGCTAATGATCACTCCGTCCAGTCGGATAGTGATATCCGTTAGATCGCACGAAACGAACGATGATAGTTAATGATGATGGTCATTCTTATGAAGACATTCTTTCCCAGTGATGGTAACGTTAGATACCATTCTAATGCGATATAAAATATTTGGATAACACGAGAAGAAGGCCGGATGATTTTGCTTTCATGAGAGATGACGGTCCGGATTCGATGCACTTTTTGGGATTGTAAAAAACCTTTTTTTCGAATTTATCGGATCGAGTTAGTATGGTGGCAATGAATATTCTTTTTATTTGTTGGCCCGTTTTTCAAAAAATAATTTTCCTTGTATTATGCGTCTAGGTATGTTATTTTTAACAAGCGAGGAAATGAAAATGCGGTGAGACAATATTGTCTCGAAAAGAAAAGTTCATTTGTGATCGGTAAAGGTAAATTTTTGGAGGGTTATTTTCCAAGCGTCATATGTTGGGATGTGAGTGGATGATCCGTTTTAGAAAATTTCAAGTGGTATGTGGAAGGCGAGAAAGCGGATCTCCACCCGTTGTCTCGCTGATTACGAAAGGATCATTTCAATTTGAACGGTCCAATTGCTACTACGTTGATACCATATATTATGTGATCCGTACTTCCAGTATTAAGTCGGTTCGGGAAAAAATAAAAGGATTGCATTTGTTTACTCCTAGTTATAGAAAAGCACAAAAGGGCGTAAGAAAGCTATTGAAATGGTATTTGGTGATTTTGAAACCTCTTTCAAGACATTGCCCCGATACATGGCATTTACCTTAAAATATTTCAATCCAGGGGCCATTGTTGAGTGGGAGCACGAATCAATTACAATGCAAGGTGAACACATCTTCAAGTTTCTTTTCTTATAAACCAAGCATCGATGGATTCAAATTTGCGAGCACGTCATCTCGATAGACGGTACTCAATGCATGCGTTAAGTATGAGATGAAGCGCTGGTGTTGTTGGAATTGATGCGAACAATAACATTTTCCTTCAATGCTATTGTTGCACGTGAGAGCTTTGAGTCTTGGACGTGGTTCCTTGTGTTGTTGTGGAGACATATTGTTCGTGAGAGACAAGGAATTGGACTTATTTACGTACGTCGTCGGGGCATCTTGCAATATGTCCAACACGCTGATTGGTTACAACCACAAAAAACACCATGGTTTTGCGTTCGGCGTTTAAAAGCAATCTTCCATAAAAAGTTCCTCACGGTGACCTTGAGAACCTAATGTGGTTTGCGGCTACGAGCACCGGAAGAAGAAATATATAAAATAAGGATGGAACAAATCAAAACAATGTCTCCTCCCAATGAAAGTATACCTATGGTTAAATCTCTTCGGAGGAGAATGGACATTGCTTAAGGACAACGTCATAGGTGGGGGGCTATGACAAACAATGTCTCGATCTTACAACGGTTTATTGAAGAAAGCTCGTGGTAGGTTACTTGCCATGATCCGTTATACGTTTAAAAATCTTGTTGATCGGTTTGTTGAGAGAAGCACCATGGCGATTTGTTGATTGCGGATAAAAAGTTTTGGACATTTTACATTGAAAGAAGTTTGATGAATACTAGGAGAGGTCACTAAAACTTACATTTCTTTTATGTTGTACAACATTTAAGATCTTTGAGATTCTTAATTTGCACATAATAATGCGGAAATATACATAAAGTCTGAATTTAAAAGATGTTCGTGTGGGAAATGGAGAAACTACCATATGCCATGTTCACGTACAATTAAATTTTGTGATATCCAATTAACAAAGGACTATGTTAGCAGTACTTTTTTGCTTTTACGAGCAAATTACGATGGAAATTTTTCACTTGTTGGATGATGAGGCATATTGGCCACTTATGTTTAATTGCAAACGAATACGAGTGAACTTTGGGGCGGACTACAACTAAAGGAGGAATGAAATGGATATAGCTCCCTGCTCGTTTATCTTTTTGTAGTACGTGCAAGCAAACGGAGGGATAAAAGAATCGGCGCAACTCAGTTATTGTTGCTTGTGGTTTTAGTAATTTTTTTAATGTAGCGATTGTTGTTATGTAACATGTCTTGTGCCGTTTAATAGCTTTACACAATTTAACATTTATTGCCAATAATGTGTGCCTTTATTTAACTTATATTTTATTTTTTATTTTACAATTCGCATATATAACACATATTTAATTATTGCATGTGTTAAAATATTTATTTGAGTTATTCACTAAAATTAACTATATGCTTTAAAATTAAAAAATCAATACTTTTTTATTAAAAACATAGCCAATATGATTTAAATAGAGGCTCGTCTTACAAACTATTTGTATCGGTGTTTTTAATGAAACGTATAAAATGGGATCATTTTTACGTAAAAAAAAGATTTTTTTTTTTTGTTTGTGAATCGACAAATTAAAAAAAAGTTGGGGTATAACGTGGTGATCGACTTATACCATTTTATTAATAAAGTTTTACTCTTTTTAGTTTATCTCAATCCATTTTTACATAAATAAAAGAAGATAAAATTATCAATGATAAAACTTCTGGAATGATTCCTTAATCAAAACGATCGAGATGTGATAAGCTAGATAACATTTAAGTTCCGAGATAAAAAATCATATAAAATTAATTTGTTAAATAGCTGCAAGAAAATTGAGCTGTAACATGTGAAGCTCTTAGTGAAGTTAGTTAATGTCATCTATTCTACAAAAATCTCCGTTATCCCATTTAATTTTTCACTTGAATACTGAAAGCTCCCACATTCTCTCTATAAACACGATCATTCAGCATTGTTCTTAAGCAACATTTGTTGCTTGATAAAAGAGATTGAATAAGAATTTCTCTCTTGTATTATTTCGTCTTTTGATTATTTTTATTTGTTGCGCTTGTTATTTCGGTTATCATTTCATTGCTTCAATCATATAAGCAAAGATTTAATATCATTTGAATTGATTATGCTGCTTAAACCTCATTCAAATAATTAAATTCAATTGATTTCTCTAATAAATAGATTTTAGACTAAACGTTCAAAATTATTTACAAAAAATAAAACCAAACACAACTCCAACTTCAAAAATTTCAAATAAAGTGTAAAATATTTGTTTTATATGGCCAAAAGCCTACTTAATAGGTTGAGAACTTTTCTGATACAATAAGGTAAGCTTTCGTTTTGCTTGCTAATAGACTGATAAGAAGTAAACTTTTCTGTAAGCTTTACGCTACTCATGCATGTTGCACAGTACGAGAGAAACTCTCAGCTATTGGAAATTATAATTAACCACAGGCTAAATCTTCATATTCAAATAATCAAAATTCATAATTTTAACTGCTCAAATTTAGGAGACTAATTTTAGGTGAATAATACATGTTTTTTTTTTTTTTTAAATGTAATCAACTAGCATTCGACTTTGGGCCAGAGGCTGACCCACATGGAAGGGTGGGAGTGCACGTGCACTCGTTAGCTTCGAAAAAAATTATGCATATATATGTGTATATACTTTGAGGAATTAACATATATTTAATTGTGTACTTAACAAACAAAAGATCTTTGGGCACGTTGTTGCAATATTTTCTTATATGTCATCGCGGATAGAACCCGAATGTCACTTTTAATTAATTTTTTTAGCCTAGGAAAACAATAAGCGTTAAATGAGCTCGCCCAGATTCGAATATGCGCTGTTAACACATGTTAGCATCTTTCGTTTGCTTCACTGTGTTAAATTTTATTTATTACTAAAAAATCATATTTGACCTATACACTTGTATTTTCAACACACATCTACTCTATTAGTGAACGATCACACGCGGTATTATTCCTCAGTGATCATTAAAAAATTTGTTGAAATTTATGTTAAGATAATGATGCCCGCCGTCTTAAAATACTGGGTCCACCTCTGCCTTGGGCCCATATATAGATTTTTTGTCCTTCTAGAGCCCGTTTGGATTGGCTAGGCAAAAAATTTGCGAACATAAGGCTGAAAAAATAAGTTGGGGTAGTCCCATATATAGATTTTTTTTCGTCTTCTAATTAAATGGTACATTATTTTTTTGCGCTTATTTTAAACCTCAAAAAAAAAAAAATTTGAAAACAAGCACACACACAAACCTCAAAAATCACACACAGCCACCGTTTATTCATACGATGGACGACATAGAAATGGATGCCCGGTCACCCCAACATGAAGATGACTTTGACGACTACTACAACGACTGCGATCAAAATGATATATTACAAGAAATAGACTTTGATGAACACGGTAGACAAAAAATAATCCAATCTTTTTCCCTTAACTCGTCTTTTATTTATTCATAGTTAAATTTATGGCCACTTAATACATGGGCAGAGCTAGGGGTACCTGGAGGGGTTCATTCGTCGAAAATTTACCTTGTACATAAAAGGTCATATTACTTTTAGCACCTATATAATATGTGCTGAATCTGTTAGAAAAATAGGTAAACATAATCGAAGAAGAAATGGCCTTAAGAGATATTGATCGTATACGGATTGGGGAAAATACAAGCTTTCTTATGCTAAAGCGTCTTTCTTATGCTACTTCATGAATGTCCTCATATTTATAGAATCTAAGAGATGACTTTTCGAATTGGTTATGTCCTTTCACTAACAAACGTGTCTCTTCAATTTAAGACCTCTATATATTGCAAACTATCTAAAAGAATCCCCTTAGCTTCATTATATGTTTACAGCTTTCTATTTGACTCAACTACTTCAGCAAGACAGCAACTTCTTAAACTTTTTGTGATGGTGTAAAAAATATTGACATAATTAAGCTTCTTCTTTTTTTTTAATATAATTACAGGTTATTAAATCTCTAAATAAATACTACTTACTTAGTAGTGTAAGTAATTTAGTTGAAGCTGATGGGGGTGGGGTGGGGGTGCTTAGTTCAAACTTACTTGTTCTTTGTTAATTAGCATACTGATATGGATATTTGGGATAATGGTTTTCAGATGAAGCTGATGATTCCCTTCATACATTCACAGGCCATACTGGTATATTGTACTTTTTAGTATTCTTTTTATTTGATATTGAATAATGAACAATGCTCAGTTGATATGCTATTTTGTTGCAACTAGCCAGTGGCGGAGCCAGGATTTTGGCGAAGGGTGTGCAAATTTTCTTCTCACTTATGTTAAGAGTGTGCAAAATTAAATATATACTCATAATACCTAAGATTTAACCTATGTACACCACGTAATTTCCGGCGAAGGGTGTGCACCTGACCACCCTTCGCCTAAGGTGGCTCCGCCCATGAAACTAGCATTTTAGTCCTGCAGTAGTTGGAAAACCTGAATTTGCCTGATGTTATGTTGAGTTCACAATTATGGACATGAAGGAAGAACATTCAGTTTCTTGGCCTTTTCGTGTTGGTTATTGCTAGGTTGTTTAGCCGACTAAAATATTGCAATTTCAGTCACATACAATTGTATGCGTAGAAGTTATATTTCCTTTGAATGACGTTGCTTAAGATAAGTGGCGCATATTTTAGTGCGAAATGAATTATCAAATCTTCAATCAAAGCAAGCTAATTTGTCCAAGAGGCAAGCTTGAAATGACGATAAGTACTATAAAGAAAGATCCTAGGAGACAAGTAGTAATAGTGGAGCACACATAACAGTGATGAAGGCACAAAATCTTGGTGTAGTAGAAGTCGTAGAAAGTAGATACCAGATTCCAAGGCTTAATACCAAACAAGTTTTATATGTGGAATATGAAATTGTTCCTGGAGGACTAGATTCAACTTTGCCCAAATTAAGGTAAAACTTAGGACTAAGTTTATGGACAACTAAATCCTCATGATTTCATATTGAGAGTTATAGAATATGCTTTTGGAAGTCGACTTAATTCAATGGAAGAATAAAATATGTTATGATTCTAGCAAATTGATCTAGTTGTTAATATTGTGATAAGAACTTAATCTGGCAATACAATCAAGATTTTGCATCAGATGTTTGTCCTCCTATACATGAATTTTTCATATATATTACCTAATAAAAAATTGCATCACATGTTTGTGGAATCTACTTCACATAAGATGGTTTTAACTCATCGGCAAAGTAATTTTATATATTGAGGCTGTTAGATGTGTTCTCATGGATCTCATAGTAGTTAATAGTTTGATGCAACCATGTGTTCATTGTAGTCGATGCCTCTGGATTGGGTATAGTCTATTATTAATTTGTACTTCGATATTGATTTCTTTTACTTTTTTCTTTAGAAGTTAATTGTTTCAATTCTTTTTCCTTTTAATAGGTGAACTATACACTGTTGCCTGCAGCCCAACAGATGCTAATTTGGTGGCAACAGGTGGTGGAGATGATAGAGGATTTATGTGGAGGATTGGTCAAGATGATATGCTTTTTGAGTTACAAGGTCATTAAGTCATGACTAACACCAAGAATATAATTTGTCTTGTGTTTATCATCTGAATGATTCATGGTTTTGTATTGCTAACTAGATGAGTCTTATTCGTCACACTTTTTTATTTAAGCCCTTTGAGACATGGTGCAGGTCACGATGATTCTGTATCTAGTGTGGCATTTAGTACTGATGGTCAGTTGCTTGCTTCTGGGAGCTTTGATGGGAATATAAGAGTGTGTAACATAGCCTTAGGTGGTCCGAACAGCATACTTGAAGGTCCTGAAGAAGGAATAGAGGTGAAGCATTTTCTCGTGCGTAACAAATCCAATTTTGTGTTACAATTTGAGATCAATTATGAGTTGTGAGGTTGCTCAGTGGGTCAGGTGGCATCCGAGAGGACATGTAGTGTTGGCAGGTTCAGAGGATTCTTCTGTTTGGATGTGGAATGCTGATAACAATGCTTTGATGAACACATTTTTAGGTCATCATGGCAGTGTAACCTGTGGTGATTTCACTCCTGATGGTACATCCTTGTTTCTCCATTAAAACTGCTTGTTTTTTTTTTCTCCTTTTAGTAGAAGCTACATTTCTCATATATATGCTTTCTCAGGTAGATTAATTTGTACCGGGTCTGATGATGCGACCCTGAGGATATGGGACCCAAGGAATGCCCAAAGTATCCATGTTATAGAAGGTGAGTTTTTTTGCTTTCTGGCTGCTAAATCTTGATTTCTTTTGCATTATGCGTTTCAAATTCTGATGAAAAGTAAAGTTATAACTCCACTTCACCCCCCTACTCCCACTCCCCACCACACACACAAAAAGAAGAGTATGGGGCCTACAAATAGAAGGCTTTCTGGCACTTGTCAAAGGGAAAAAAGGAAGTAGAAGCCTAGAAGGATTTCTGGCAATCATAGTAAATTGTGTTTCTCCATATTTAGGAGATGTGGTTGAGATAAAAAATGCTGGATAAAAGTTGTGGATTGCAGCTTATGTTAATATAGCTAACTTAATGTTTCTCATCTCTCATCATCAAGGAACTACATTTCTAAATTAATATTACATGAATTTCAAGATGTGGTCTTATTATTATAGTAATTATTTGTTGTTTTTTGAAAACAAATTATTTATTGTTTAAAGGTCATCCATATCACACGGACGGACTGACATGCTTGACTATCAGCTTGGATTCAACCCGTGCTCTCACAGGCTCAAAGGATCACTCTGCTCGCATAGTGAATATAATTACTGGAAATGTCAGAATCCTCGATAGATGATAATTTACATTAGGCTTACATATTCACAACAATTTTTTTTTTATGTAAGTGATGCTTCCAGACCTTGGAGACAGTTTGTCTGATCACTGATTAATATTTTCTGTGTCAGGTTGTCACTTCTCTGATTGCTCATACAGATTCGATAGAATGTGTCGGCTTTTCAGCAAGGTTTTGTCTACATTTGACGTCTTTCTATCTATCCTTGTATTTTTACCCTTTGATGCCTTTTATCTGACAGATGATGGAGGACAATTGGAAAAAAATTGCAACAACCAAACCACAAATATGTGAATGTGCCTTAGCCACTGAGACTTGACTGTCGTATTGTAAAATTGCATCAAGGGGAACCAAATTCTATCAGCAAGCCTGAGGATAATTTTACTGAAGAGAGAGTAGTTATGTGGGCATAGTCCATGATAACAAATTAAATTTAGTGGTTAAGAACATTTTCACAAAAAAAAAAAAAAAAAAAAATCCGATGCACCTTCAGTATTAACTGTGTCTAAGCAGAAATCTATCAATTTATATAAGGATCTTTTATTGGTGTAAAATTGGATTAGCATGGATTTGCTGTGTTGTATTCAGGTGTTTTGGAGTCTTCTTGTTGTATATTTCTGGATTTGATCTCTAGTCGTCTAAGAAACAGATTGTGGTTTCAAATGAGAGCATTCTGCTTAACAACTTCTTATCCTTAAGAAGGTTCAAAAAAGTGTAAATCGTCATGGCTGAAACTAGAAAGCTGTTTATGCCAGGTCTCGCCTTTCTCCTGAGTGAGAGATTATTAAAATTTTGTTGAACTTTGGTCACCTCAAACTTTTAATGAGTTTATCCAGTTGGGAAACACATTCGATGAGGTAAATTGGTTGTGGACTTCATGGCTCAAAGTTCCAATAATTAGCCATGAATTTACATAAGAAACATCAAGCTTTTCAGGGAAAGAAAGTCATGGTGGGGGTAATATAGCATCAGTTTAGTCATCCTTCTGTCAAACTAGCATGTCAAAAACTGTTTCCAAAGAATTAAGCTTGGGATGTGAATGTAGAAAAATGGCTATATATTTTGATAAGTCATGGTGGAGTAATGTAGCAAACGTTTAAATATTTACCTGCCGAACTAGTACGTGTTGGGATACATAGTAGTTAGGACTTTATATTGATTTTCACTGGTGCGGCTGTACTCACCCTTTGCCCGCCAGCAGATCCTGATATCCTGGATTGCATGCCTTGAATGTTCCTTTCTCTGTTACTAATTTTTTGTTTGCTAAATTAATTTCGGTGCTTTAGACTACTTTCATAATGTTTCAGCGCTACTTGGGCTGCAACTGGAGGCATGGATAATAATCTCATTATTTGGGATTTACAACTGTCCACACCTCGTTCCATATGCGAACATGAGGTTTGAACTTCCTTGTGTTCTTTAGTGTATATATTTGTATCTTTAAATGCAGTTGAACATCCATTTGCTTCTGTGACTACTCTATGCTAGTTCCAGGTTTTGGAGTAAACCACAGTGCATAGATCCAAGTTTTGTAATAAACCACAGTTTTTTCTATTCGCTGACAGTAACTTTGTTTTAGGACGGTGTAACATGCTTATTGTGGCTGGGGCAACATAGATATGTGGCAACAGGTTGTGTTGATGGGAAAGTGCGGATATGGGATTGCCTTTCTGGAGAATGTGTGAGGACCTTTAGCGGACACACTGATGCAATTCAGTCTCTATCTGCATCTTTCAATGGGGAGTACCTTGTTTCTGCCTCGTCTGATGGAACAGCACGCGTTTTTGGGATAGCAGAGTTCAACTAAGAGGAGACCCCCATCTTTGTGTGTTGGTGAAGAGTTAAGCCCAGAGTTGCACTTTGCAAAGCATTTGTCTGATTCTTCTTTTCAGTTTTGCACATACACTTGATATATTAGCAGAACGATTATTCTAAAATCTTGAAGCAAGCTCCTTTTTAAAAAAATATACTCTTTTTACCTATTAACTCCCATTTTGTTTTTTGTGTGTGTTGGGGGTGGGGGGTGGGGGGGGGTGTTGTAAGATTAGGTGTACATGGACGAGAAAAAGGAAAAATGTTTAGGTGCATCTGAGTGAGTTTGGAGAATTTAGTTAAACACTCCTTTCTTTTTACTCCATTTTAAAAGGAATGACACTTCTAAATTTAAAAATAATTAATGACACTTCTAAATTTGAAAATAATTAGTTTTACACTCGCGGTTGTACCCTTACTGAGAAGGTTTTATAACTAAGCAAATATTATGACATATTTTAGACCATATATTTCAAAAGTTTTATAACTATCGTTATGACATGTTTAGGGCCATCAATTTCAAAAATTATACAAGTATACAAATTACATGTTTAAGAATATAAGTTTCAGAAATCTTTATTATATTTTTAAATTTCATGCTGATTCAAACAAGTCCAATAAATTGAAATGGATGAAGTACAACTTATGAAGAAAATGGGAGATTTTTTTTTTTTGAATTTGAAAATCAATACAGTCAAACCTCTCTATAATGGCAAAACCGTGTTTAGTGAAAATTTAATACCACATAATAAGGTGTTGTTATGTATGTATCCAATTTGATGCTTAGATCTCACTTAGTTGTTTAGATCCAAAAGAAACATGTTACGACAAATTCGGTATTTTTTAAAGTTATAACTATCGTTAAAACAAAATATTTCAAAAATTTAAAACCTCGATGAATGATCAAGAATATAAGTTTTAAAAATTCCCAAACTTTTTATATATATATGGATTATATATATATTCATCCTCGAACTATGCAATAATAAATAAAAATAAGTTTAATGGATGGATAAGTGAATTTAAAAAATGAAAATCAATAGAAGTAAGACAGTATGGCATAGCAAGTGGTCTCGGGCTCTTTTATTGCATGCGTGAGAGCGTAACAAAATGCCACATAAGCAGCCAAATGGTAAAAAAAAAAAAAAACTTTTTATAACATACCCCTTTATTTTTAATCCCATCCCAACACTAAAAAGTCTCTTTCTTACCTATCTAGGTGTTCCTCAATTATAATTGAACACACCAGTGATGTATAACCAAGTTCCTGTGCCATCACAACCAAATTTCATTAATCAGGTAGTCTTCATCTTTGTCCTTCACTTTTTCAAATGGCTAAAGTCTTAGTCATATTCGTAGGTTTCTATCTCAATTGTCTTGATGGCTAAATTTTGTAATGGCGGTGTTTGGCTGAAAATTCCATGATAAAACACTATAATGAGGTATTGTTATATATGTATTTATAACCATTTGATGTTTAAATCTCATTCCATGAGAGAGGAGTCCAAAAGAGAAGTGAATTGGTCGGTGTGTGACATTTAAAATCTTTACTTTTTATGTTATAAGCGAAAACAAAATACTTGTTAAATTTATAATTTCAATTGAATGATCACATAAAAAATTGGCTAAAGTGGTTAAAACACCCCCAAAGTCGGCGTGGATTATTACTTTCATTCCGAACTATGCCTAGTACTAAAAATGCCCCTATGCTTGGATAAGTGAATATAAATATATATATATATATATATATATATATTTAATTACTGGTCTCATGCTCTTTTATAAATTAAAGTGTAGAAAAATGCCACATAACAGCCGAACGGAAAAAAAAAAAACTTTTTAAACATATCCCTTTATTTTTAATCCCAACTCAACGCTAAAAAGTCTCTTTCTTCCCTATTTAGGTGTTCCTCCATTAAAACACGCCCCAAGTTCGAACTTAAATTTTCTTCTTGTCCTTCTTCTTTAATTGCTTAAGTTCTTAGTCATAATTGTTTCCTTTTAAGTTTCTGTCTCAATTCTTCTTGATTAATTAAATTTTTTCCAGAAAAAGTATATTTTTGAGATATTTTTAATTAAAAGCAAAATTGATACAATCTAAAAGTTTTTGATTAAGCTTATAAACAAGTCGATGATTGTCAAAGATATTTTAATATTTTATTTTTATATTACATTTCTACAAAATATTATTACAAATATTTAAGTAAATCTTTCTCCATTCCATATCCGAGAGAAGTACATTTTGTATACTGAAAAGACAATACATATATATAAGAAATAATACGCTATTACAATATGTAATTGTATATAAGTAGAATGATGTATAACCAGTATAGATAAAATATAATATGTGTAACATCCGTATATACAAAATCAAACGTTAATCAAATGTTATTCATCAACTTTTCAGTTGATCGATTGATTGCAGAAGTATATTTTCAATTTTATACTTGATCTGTGTTTAAGCAGCTGTTAGAAGCTGCATAAAAACCATAAGAGCTAACAATGGTGGCCTTAGCATTTCTTTCCATCAAATCAGCTCAATAGAATTCCTCATTTTAAAATCGATTTTCCACCTTTTTGATTATACACTAATATAATTTCCATCACCTTACTATATTTTCTTCTTTAAGTATACAGTATTCAAATCTCACTTATTAATTAATTCAAATTCACGTCAAGTATATTCAAAGAAAAAATGAATTATATTCAATGTTTCCCCCCATTTGAATTTGCTTTTAATCCCACGCTTAAATCCCATCTTTTCCACCTTTTTTTTTCTTTATGACAATATAAAAGTCTTCATTTGTCTAAGTTTATAAACAAAATTTTAAAAAAAGTTTATCTATGGTTGCAATTTGGTAACTCAAGAAAGTGCTTATCAGTCGAGATAAACCAAAAGTTGTAAGTCAAAATACCTTTTCCAAAACAATACCCCAAACTTTTTCTCCATTCCATATCATCGTTCATTTATTTTCTTGCAAAGATATTTTACATTTATATCTTCGGATTTGTTATTCATGCCTAGGATGGTCAAAAATGCACCATTACGCCTTAAATGCCCATATTGAAGTTGAAAAAAATGCCTTGCGTTCATAGTTTGGTCCAAAATAATTCGGTATTTATTCTTGTTTCTTTCTTTTAAAATCCCTTTACCTAATAAAAAAGTGAGCGATAATTTTTTTCTTCTTAATTTCATTTTATCAATTAAAATAAAATTACCCCATATACTTTCCTAACTACAATATAATGCTTATCAACCAATCCCAGAGACAACGAAAAGAAAAAGAACACACACTCAAAGAAACACTCAAAAGAAAACACACAATCTCATCGGCATTGCTAGAATTTTAGTTCTAATTCAATATTCAAATTGTCAAAATTTATTATTTAAACTGTTTAAATTAAATTCTTTTTTTTTGTCTCAACTTATAATTGCCCCAAAATCATTTGGGGTGTTCTTTAATTTTTGCCCCTTATTCCAGCGGTGGTCAATAGCTAAGCTTTTTTTAAACTCCTCAAATTGGCTGGTCTATTAAGTTTTAAATAAACTTTTTCTCTGGCTGCAAAGAACACACTGGGTTTTTTAACACGTAAGCCTCAATAAACGAGGTAGGAGCAAGTCTAAATGGATTCTCATTGGCATTGCTAGATTTTTTTAATTTTAAAGCTTAAAAACACATATTCAAGTAGTC
The DNA here is from genome assembly GCF_029784015.1 of Lycium ferocissimum. Lineage (NCBI taxonomy): Eukaryota > Viridiplantae > Streptophyta > Magnoliopsida > Solanales > Solanaceae > Lycium > Lycium ferocissimum. The sequence goes on along the minus strand of NC_081353.1, from coordinate 24,227,802 downwards.
AAAAATCCTCCGTATTTGTACCGTTTAAAATTAACTTATGACAATCCTGCAAATTGTAATTAAATTAGGACTGGTAGATGCAATTTATCTCTTTTATTTTAACCACCCAAGGTTGTATGCACATGGAGTATTTGTTTTTTGCACGGATTGTCCTTCAAAGGCACTAGTCTTTAATTTTTGTCCCTTAAATCAGTGGTCTTTAATTTTAGGCGATTCCCAGGATTTTGGGTTCGAACCTCCTCCACATCGGTAAAAAAAAAAAAAAAAATTTTACAAGGCAGAGTTTTTATAGCTTTGTATCAAATATAATCGAAACCAATCAAATTAGAAAACTGAAAAATAAGAAATCAAAATTGGAAAAAATCCACTACACTGTTGAGTAAAAAAATAAAAAAAAATTCATCTTAACACAAAATCCATTAGTTGCACCTCAAGAAGTCCTAGAAATGGTGGGTAATCTCCACTCAGCTTTCTATTGATTTTTTTTCTGAAAATTTTAAATTATACACATAGTTCAAACACCAAATTCAAAATTTAAGCTGCAAGGAAAAAAACAGTGATCAAGCTGCATATAGAATATGAGGGACAAATATTTAAGACCCCTCCCGAATAAGGCCAATCGTGCAAATTGCCATGGCTATTTATTTAAATTTTAAAACTCATTTTCCAACTTTGGGCCATAGATTATCTTCCTTCTAATACCCTCCTTAAACCCCAAATCAAACATCCACAGCCAACCTCATACATTTGAGTTCCAATACGACGTCGTTTTAGCGTCTAATAATGAATGCTCCATCACCCCACCACGAAGACGACGAACATGAAGAGGATGTCTTCATAGATGAAAGTGATATTATTCAAGAAATCAACGTTGATGAAGAAGGTACCCAAAAAAAAAAAATCAATCTTTTTCCCTCTTGTAAAACTTCATTTATTTATTTGCTTATTTGTAGTAAAAAAAAATAAAAATTCAATCTTTTCCCCCTTAATTCAATTATCCCCCTCAAAATTCTTCATTTATTTGCTTAACTTTAGTTAGATTTATGGACAATTACAAAATTAAAAAAAGATTTCTTTAATTTATGGTTGCAGAGCTTGTTGATGCTGATGAAGATGATGATGAAGAACAAGAAGGAGAAGGATTCATAGGTAACTGAATTTGGTTCAATTACTTCCAGAAACTTCCTTTTTTTTTAAAAAAAATAATAATAATTAGGTACTCCGTTTGACTTAATCATGCGAAGTTTAATAAAGTAAGGAATACTTTTGAAATCTTGTGTTCTTAAACTAAGTAGGCGTTTGGCCCAGTGTTGTCTAAACTTCGCTTAAGCCCAAAGCAAACCTGGTGGTCAAAACATGTTGAGCACTTATGCCTCGCTTTATGTGCATAAACTTGATTCATCATCAAGGCTCTAAGACATATTTTTCCTTGCCAATGAGCCTCTCTTGAAGACACTTGATAATTGATATTTCACTTCATCATAATATTTTTACAATTTCTTTGTTATTCATGCTTCTTATTATTATTATTATTATTATTAGTCTTGGACTAATCATATATGTATTTGCATTTTTGCACCATTGCGCCTCTTTTCATTAATGCCCACACTTTATTTGCGCTTTGCGCTGAAAGCCCCTGTTGGCCTTAGAGCTGTTTTGCACTTTTCGCTTTTGATAACACTGGTTTGGCCATAGAACCAAATATTTTCTTACTTTATTTAGCTGTTTGAATGTACTGAAAATGAAAAAGTGAAAAGAGAGGTTTTAAATGTTTTCCAAATTCCAAATACAATTTCAAGTTGTATTTGGAATTTTTACGGCCATAAGCTAATTTTCAAATAAAGTGAAAAAAAAATTCGGAAAATGGTGAATAATTCTCATTAAACAGGTCCTAAAGATATGTTAAATGTACTAAAATGCCTTTTAATCTTGTGATCTTACATGCCATGTGGGAAAGTGGGATTAAAGAGTTGCCAAAAAAGGAAAGAGACATTCTCTTTTAAACGGACTAAAAATGAAAGTAAGACAAACAAATTGAAAGGAAGGGAGTAAGTTTTTAGCTTTCTATTCGACTCAATTACTTCAGCAACTTCTAGAAACCTTTGAGTATATTCAGCCAAATTTATTTTGGTTACTCATATTGCTGCTGTAATTCTTTTACTTAAGTATATTTTACTTCAAGCTGCACACTTAGCGAGATTTCATTATTGCTGCAATTCTTAGTTAAGACTTTGTGTTACTTATTACTCCCTCCGTCCCAATTTATGTGGCACCCCTCGGATTTCAGAGTCAAACGAGTTTTTCTTTGACCACAATTATTTCATATGCCTTTTGAATATTTTGAATTTTAATTATTGTGACTTATAGTACTTCTTATGTAGTTTCCAAATATGTAAATTTTGTTTTAAAAAAATCTAAAGATTATACGCCTGGATTCACGGTCAAAATTAAGAAATTTGACTTTCGAAATCCGAACCAGTGTTTTGGACGGCGCGCGGCGACAAAAGGCGACATAAAGTGCCTTTCGCCTTAAGGCGCGGCGTGCGGGCGAGGCGCTCGCCTTTTGAAGTGCGGCGCCAATAAATACCAAAAAATTAAAATATTTAATTGCATATGTAAATAATCAAAATCTCACTAGCAATAACATATTAGCAAATATTTCAATTCAAAAATTAAAAGTAGATAGTAGATACTAAAAGTCTAGAACTTGAATGAGTCAATGACTCAATAATTCATAAGTGACAAGACAAGCAACACTAAAATTCAAGCAATAGTGCAATACTAAAAGTCTATTCAAATTCAAGATCTTCAAGAATTCCAAATTCTTGATATCCAAGATTCTCAACATTATATTGTTCCTCATCTTCTTCCTCCTCGGGCTCGGGCTCGGTATCGGTCTCGGTCTCGGACTCGGAGTTTTCATCAATTAAGCACCGAGACCGACTTGAGCTTGTAGTAGTAGTAGCTACTCCTTTGCCCTTGTTATGTGACCTTGAACTTGAAGAACCGCCCCTAAGACCATAGATATTCTCCTCAACTCCAGACGCCCTAGAAACAGTACCCCAATCAAGATCACATCCCTCATATACTAGTTCTTCTTCTTCATTTCGGGGGCATCCAATTAACCATTCATTTGCTTCATCAATATTATCCAACAGAATTGGATCAACGGTATCGCCAACATCATAACGACGCCTCAATGTTCTATTGTACTTAATGTACACTAGATTGTTGAGACGCGATAGTTCAAGCCTATTCCTCTTTTTGGTATGAATCTGCGCATAAGTTGTATAAACTAATTAGTAGATACTAATAATAATGTATATAGAAATTAGAATATAATAAATCTTTTTCTCACATGTTCAAACACGCTCCAATTTCTCTCGCATCCGGATGCGCTACAAGTTAAACTTAATACTCTTATGGCAAGCTGTTGCAAGTTTGGAGTATGATTACCAAATACCGACCACCATTCAGCTATAAAAAAATAATAATAATATTTATAAATAAGTCAAATAACTTAAGTAAAGCTATAAAAATAACTAAATCAACCCACTTACAAGGGGATGTTTTGTCTCTGTTTCTTATAGCCTGAGGCTTACCAAAAGTCCCCATTGCATTTTTATACACATGAAGCTCTTTGATTAGAGCATCTTGTGTTGCATTAGGGACCATCTTAGCAACACATTCAAGGTAACCTTCCCACACTTCTGTTGATAAAGTCTTATTTTGATAATTAGTGTAAAACAATCCCGGGTTCAAAACATGGCCTGCTGCATGCAAAGGTCTATGAAGTTGGTCCGACCACCGCCGATCAATGATTTCGAAAACTTTCTCATATTGCTTCCAATCGCCATGAAAACCCTTTTCAATAGCTTCTTTGGCTCTATCCATTGCTTCATAAATATAGCCCATTGATGGTTTTTTTTCTCCATCCACCAAGCGAAGCGCTACTATCAAAGGAGAACCAACTTTAAGTGCCCTAACAACATCATTCCAAAAAGATGTAGAAGTATGATGTCTGACAACTTCTTTTCCCAAAAGTTCCTTTGCAAATCTACTTCCTGTCCATTCGGGTGAGAAGATCATAGTTCTCAAGTTTTTCTTTTGCATGTAAAGAGCTTGCAAAGTTAAGAAGGCCGTTGCAAATCTTGTCTTAGCCGGTTTCACCAAATTTCTTTGGTTTGTATATCTTCTCATCATGTTCAACAACAATGGCCTCATTGCTATGTAAGAATGTATCTTAATGGCCTTCTGAAAAACTGTAAAAGGAATATTTTAGTAGCTAAGTAATAAGTAATAAGCATATAGTATAAGCTATAAAGAAAGTTAGAGCTATTTTTTTTCACCTGAAGCATACGGGTTTAATTTGAAGATGTCACCAAACATCAAATTGATACAATGGGCAGCACATGGAGTCCAATAAATGTGCGGGTACACACCCATCATCATGTCACCGGCTTTAACATTCTCGCTAGCATTATCGGTAACAACTTGTATAACATTTTCCGGTCCAATTTGCTTAATAGTCTTCTCAAACAAGTTGAACATCTTGGTGGAATTCGTAGATTCATCACTAGCATCGACTGACCCAAGAAACACACTACCTAATGGAGAATTGACCAAAATATTGATGATCATTTTTCCATTTCGTGCTGTCCACTTGTCCATCATAATTGAACACCCAAACTCTGTCCATTTCAATTTATGTTCCTCAATAATCTCATCTATCTTCTCCACCTCTTTTTTTAGATGAGTAACTCTAATTTCGTGATAGGTAGGAGGTTTCATTCCTACGCCATATTGTCCTATGGCCTCAATGTATTTATCAAAACTTTTGTGATTTACACAATTAAAAGGGAGCCCTGCATCATATACCCATACTGCAAAAGCACTTACAGCGCGATCTCTTAGCAACTTCTTGGATGCATCAGACGCTGCCGTGCTACTGCTTCCCTTCCCCTTTGATGTTTGCGGGTAATAAAGATTCATGGGACCTTTCACATTGGCAGTCCGTGCCGTGGATGATGCATTGGATGACATTTTTTGAGTTTTTGAGGGAGGAGGCATCATTTCATCATCTTCATCAGAGAGATTATTAACCAAGGATGCTTGGTGCAACATTTGAGTTTTTAACAACTGTTTACTTTCAACATACTTTTTTACTTCTTCCCTAATTTCAGGCGGACAAATTGTACATTTTTTTACATTTTTGTAACCACCAATCAAATGTTGTTTGTGTCGAGTAATTCCGCCATTGAAAGTGCCTCGACAAAAGATACATGTAACTGAATCTTTTGCTGGGCCTTTGGTACCATAATTCCAACCTATGTCTTTTTTGCTAGTGTCCGACGATTCCATTGAATTTGAACCTACTGTTTATAACTGTATAACAAAAGTTAAACAATTATTGAACAGAAAAAATAGGAGCAAAACAACCACTGCCTCACTGGTGCAGTTGAGGAAAAAAAAACAGAGGAAAAAACAGAGGAGAAAAAAACAGAGGAGAAAAAACCAGAGGGGAAAAAAACAGAGGAGAAAAAACAGAAAAAGAAGAAGAGAATAGAAGAAGGAAAAAAGAAACTGCAGAGGTGGCCGGAAATAGAGCAGTTGTCGCCGGAAAAAAAGAAGAAGAAAGAAGAAGAACAGAAGAAGAAGCAGAAGTCGAAGAAAGAAGAAGAAAGAAGAGGAACTGAAGAAAAAGAAGAAGGAGAAAGAGAGTACCTGAAAACCTTGAAGGAGAAGAGAGGAGGAGGCCAAAAAAAAAACCCTAGCTGCTGACACAAAGTTGTAAATAAGTTTCATTTAAGTCCTCCACTTCTTTTAATTGCTTTTTTTTTTTTTTTAAAACGGCAGCTCGCCTCGCCATAATTGGCGCCTCGCCATAGCGCCATTAGCGCCTTTGGCGTGCCTTTTTGAAGGCTGCTCGCCACAGCCAAAAAAGGCTCTACAGCCTCGCCTCGCCACGCCTCTCGCCTTTGGCGAGATGGCGCTCGCCTTTCACAACACTGATCCGAACTGTGCTATATAAATTGGGACAAAAAGAATATTTTTGTTGGGTGCATTTGTTCTTTGGGGGGGTGTGTGGGGGGGGGGGGGAGGGGGTGATGTTTAATTCTAAACTTATTCTATGTTAATTAGCATACTGATATGAATATTTAATGGTTTTCAGATGAAGCTGATGATTCCCTTCATACATTCACAGGCCATACTGGTATTGTACTTCTTTTAGTATTCTTGCAAAGTAAACTTTTTATATTCAATACTTGATAAAAAGTGTTTAATTTGATATGCTATTCAGTGCAAACTTCCATTTTAATTCTGCTGTAGTTGGATAACTGGAGTTTGTCTGAATAAAGAAAGCCTGGCCATTCTGTGTGGGTTACTGCTAGGTTTTTTAGCTAACTAAATAGGGAATCTTTGCCTTTCTATAGAGGCGGATGCACACTAGAAGCTATCAGTTCGCTGAAGTTTGTTGCTTTGACTCGGACCCTGTATATGTGTTCAGATATCTACTAAATATGGACAACTGTTAAATTTTGAACTCAGTTACTCAAATGGTCAATGAGTTCAGTGGCATTTCTAACCATAAAGTTAAAATCTTGGATCCGCCTCTACATTTAGTTACGTCCAACTGTATGCTTAGAAGTGATATTTCTTTTGATTGATGTTCCTTGAGATAAGAAACTCAGATTTCATTGATAAGTGTGTTGTGGAATCTTCAGTCATTTAAGCAAGCTAATTTGTCCAAAAGGCAAGCTTGAAATGACAATAAGTACTAAAAGAAAGATTCAATGATGAAAGAAAAACAAGTGGTCATGGCGGAGCATACATACTACTCCCTTTGTCCCAATTTATGTAGTGCACTTTCCTTTTAATCTGTCCCAAAAAGAATGACACCTTTCTATAGTTAGAAACAATTTAACCTTAAACTTCTTATTTTACCGTTAGTGAGATAATTTACACCAATATTTATGGCTGGTTTTACAGTACACGTTTCAAAGCCTTTCTTTCTTTCTTTCTTTCTTAAACTCTACGCCCTGTTAAATAACATCACATTAAATGGGATAGAGGGAGTATTGTTTAAGACGCATATGGATCGTGGTGTAATAGTAGTCGCAGTAGAAACCAGATTCCAAAGCTTACTAAATAAGTTTTATACGTGGAACATGAAATTGGAAAAAAGGCCTTTCTTGTATCAAAATTGTTCTCCATAGGACAAGACTCAACTTTTGCCCAAATTAATATAAAATTAGGATCGAGTTTATAGCCAACTTTATCTACATGATTTCGTTTGGAGAGTTCTATACCATGCTTTTGGAAAACGACATCTTTCAATAGAAGTGAACAAAATACTTGATTAAAACATGAAAAAACTAAAAAGAACAAGATATGATATGATTCTAGCTAACTGCTCTAGCTGTTCATATTCTGATGAGAACTTAATCCGGAAATATAAACAAGATCTTTGCATTAGATGCTGGTCCTTGTTTTGGTATTTGTATACGGGAATTTCCCACAGTTCAACATAACTATTTACCTAAAAAAATTGCATCTGATGTTGGTGAAACCTACTTCACATAAGATGGTTATATTATACCTCATTGGCACAATGATTTTAAGTATGGAGGTTAAATGTGTTTTTCATGGATGTTGTAGTAGTTAATAGTAAGATGTAGGCATGAGCTAATTGTAGTCAATACCTCCTGATTGGGTATAGTCCATAATCAGTTTGTACATTGTGGTGCTTACTGTTTCCTTATAATTTAATCATTTCATTACTGTTTCCTCTTTGTAGGTGAACTATACACCGTTACCTGCAGCCCAACAGATGCTAGTTTGGTGGTAACAGGTGGTGGAGATGATAGAGGATTTATGTGGAGGATTGGTCAAGGTGATTTTGCTTTTGAGTTGCTAGGTAATTGAGTCGTGACTAACAAGTTTTGTATCACTAATTAGATGATTCTTATTCATACACTTTTTAATTTAAGCTCTTTGAGATATGGTGCAGGTCACACAGATTCTGTATCTAGTTTGGCTTTTAGTACTGATGGTCAGTTGCTTGCTTCTGGGAGCCTTGATGGGAATATAAGAGTGTGGGACATAACTTCAGGTGGTCTGAAGGGCACACTTGAAGGTCCTGAAAAGGGAATAGAGGTGAAACATTTTCTCGTGCATAACAAAACCATTTTCCCGTAATAATTTGAGATCAATTATGAACTGTGAGGATTCTCCAGTGGGTCAGGTGGCATCCGAGAGGACATGTCGTGTTGGCAGGTTCAGAGGATTCCTCTGTTTGGATGTGGAATGCTGATAACAGTGCTTTCATGAACACGTTTTTAGGTCATGGTGGTAGTGTAACCTGTGGTGGTTTCACTCCTGATGGTACGTCCTTCTTTCTCTGGTAAAATTTCTAGTGTTTCTTCCGTTTGAGTAGAACTTATGTTTCTTATAAATACTTGCTCAGGTAAATTAATTTGTACTGGGTCTGATGATGCGACCCTGAGGATATGGGATCCAAAGAGTGCCCAAAGTATCCATGTGGTCAGAGGTGAGATTTTTGCTTTCTGGCTGCTAATATCTTGATCTCTTTTGCGGTACACATTCCAAAATTAGGTGAAGAGTAAAGCTGTAATTCCACCCTCCTCCGACACCCCCCAAAAAAAGGATTAGCGGGGCTTACAAATAGAAGGCTTGCCGGCGCTGATAAAAAAAGAAGAAGGGTTGGAACGCTTTCTGATAATCGTAACAAAAGCTGTTCTCCCATATTTTGGGGGATGTGGCTGAGATATAAAATACTGGATAGGAAATTGTGGATTGAAGCATATGTTAATATATTGCTAAGTTAGCATTTCTCTTCTTGCATCATCACCTAAATTGATGCTGATCAATGACTTGCCTGTTTCATTCCTTTCATTATGTTATGTTAAGCTGGCTCTCCGTAATTCCATTCCATGAATTGATGTCAGCATTCTTATCAGTGGCAAGATTTGTGGTCACGATGTTGGTCTTTTATTAGACAAACTAGTTTTCTAGATTAATGCATGATTTGTGAGATCTGGTCTTATTATTGTTTTTTGTTCATTTCTGAAAAAATGTTTATTTGTTGTTGCAAGGTCATCCGTATCACACGGAAGGACTGACTTGCTTGACAATCAAATCGGATTCTACTCTTGCTCTCACAGGCTCAAAGGATGGTTCTGCTCACATTGTGAATATAATTACTGGAAAGGTCAGAATCCTCGATGGATGATAATATATTCTTTACATTTTTCACAATGGTTTTTTATGTAGCCTGTAAGCTATTTGTCTGATCACCGATTATTATTTTCTATGTCAGGTTGTCACTTCTCTGAGTGCTCATACAGATTCGATAGAATGTGCCAGTTTTTCAGCAAAGTTTGTCTACACCTGACATCTTTCTTTCTCTCCTTGTACTTTTCCCCGTGAATGCCTTTCTTGAAAGAAGATTGCATACAAATTGGAAAAAATTGTGCAACAATTAAACCACAATATTTGGTGCTTTAAATTACTTTCATCTAAAATGATTTTCAGCGCTGCTTGGGCTGCAACTGGAGGCTTGGATAATAAGCTGATCATTTGGGACTTACCACAGTCCTTACCTCGCTCCACATGTGAACATCCGGTATGAACTTCCTTGATCAAGCAGTTGCTTCTGTAAATACTCTTTGTTATTTCAAGAAAGTTTTGTACTAAACCCCAGTTTTTCGACTGGCTCGTTATTCGCTGACAATACTTTATTTTAGGACGGCCTGACGTTCTTATTGTGGCTGGGCCAACATAGATATGTGGCAACAGGTTGTGTTGATGGGAAAGTGCGGATATGGGATAGCCGTTCTGGAGAATGCGTGAGGACCTTTAGCGGACACGCTGATGCAATTCAGTCCCTAGCTGCATCGGCCAATGGGGAGTACCTCGTTTCTGTCTCTATCGATGGAACAGCACGGGTATTTGAGATAGCAGAGTTCAACTAAGTAGAGACCCCCGTCTTTGTGTGTATTGGTGAAGAGTTCAAATGGTTACACTATTGGCTTGTCCTTATTTTCAGATTTAAATGTAGACTTGATATCTGAGGGCAGAATTTGTTAGTGTCTTGACCACATTGCTATTAAAACATTTATGAACCACATTGCATTATAGATAGTCATGGATAGTGCAACATAACCCCATGCAAACTTCAGTAAGCATGTATATCGTGCACCTGAGAGTGTGACCTAAAGACTAATGATGCGGGTGAAAATCGAGAGAGATCAGATTAGGGTTGAAATCCCTATAGAGACGAAACACGCCAACTGGTTTATTCATTTGCCTAATAGACAGAGAGATATATTGGTGGGAGGTAGTATGTACGGATGAAATAGTTTAGGTGTGTGGGATAAGTATGTATGCTAGGGGTGTGGGTACTTCGGTAAATATTGAATTATCGTGCAAGAATCGTAATTTTCAAACTTTGGTTTTGTTGGGAAGAAACAAGCAATAATCAAATTGCACGATAAGGTAATAGCGGAAGAAATATTCAAGTTAAAACTTTTCACACTATTTGAACCAAGAGAAGACAATAAATACTAGCACAAATGGAAATTCGAGCAGCAACTATACCAGCAATAAAATAGTAAAGCAAGTAAAAATAAATCGAATGCAAGAGACTAAATTTACGTGGTAAAATCCTTTCAAGGTGAAGAGGAAACATCCACGGAACCTCCGGCCCACAAAAGCTCCATCATAATCAACAAGAGTTACAATAATGTTCTCCAAGTGGCTACAACATCAACGCCAAACACGGAGCAACAATACATAAAAGATAGCACCAAAACTAGTGAAGAAAGGAGAGAAATCATCCCCAAAAACGAGTTACTGTTCGTACTCCAAAATTGAAGCTATAGACCACAAAATCCAATCTCCACCGTTGAAATTGAAGAACCAGATGTTGAGAACCCTCAGTTTAAATTTCAGCACAATCCAACGGTTAACGAATCAGGAAACGCAATTTGAAGTGGACTGTTATAGCTGATTTTCATTGGTTCGAAAATCACCTCTTCTCTCTCAATTTTTCTCTCTATATGGCTGTTATGGATTCACTCTTGTGTATTGAAATAAGATCTAAGTTGATCCTATATATAGTGGATTTTAGGACAAAAGTAGGCTGGTCCAAATTGGATTGGATTTTATTAATCCAAATTCACATAGGAAGGAAAAACCCAACAATTCTCCCCCTCCCGACTATGTGGAGGAGACCGCCATCCCGGCGATCAAGCAACACTCTAAATCTAGACTTGCAGCCAAGCCCAGAATAACCCGAATGGATGACATCTTCACAACTGGAGAAAAGATTTCATCAAAATCAACTCTCTTCTTCTGATTAAAGCCCTTGACAACCAATCTAGATGTCACACCTCATGAATTTTCGCGTTGTCGTAAGCAAATTAATGTGAGTCCAGAGAGGCTATGATACCCCTAAAAGGTTAAGGAAGACTTTTAATAAGTGTTAGACAATTATTTAAGGTTTCGGGATCAAGCGAATTGAAGAAATTAGGTTCGTTGAAAATTTGGAAAAACTTGACAGGATTTTGGTCCAACTTTGAAGAGGTATATCTCCTAGAATATAAGGAGTTACGGAGCTCATAACCTATGTAAATTGAAGTTTAGCGAGTCTTCTTTAGCGAGTCTTCTTTCCAATGCAACTGACAGATCATATTTTTGTGAAGTACGGAGGAAAGTACGACCCGTACAATAAAGTACGTCCCGCACTTTTGGGCGTATTTTGCCAAAATTTCCGAAAGTTAAAATTTTTGCCTCCACGATACGGGATGAACGATATCACGTACTTTGAAGTACGCGATGAACATAACCCGTACTTTGCTAAAATTTCCGAAAAATTGAGTCGGTGGAATTTTTTTCCCAAGCTTTTAAATACCCATTTTCACGACTTGGGCCTCATTTTTCACCCAAAATCAATCCTTAATTTCTCTCTAAGCTCCCCTTAACACCCATAAACACACCAAATCATTCCAAATCAAATCAAGAGAAGATCAACCTTGAAAACCTAGTTAATTTATTGAAGTTGGATGTTCTTGCTTTCAGTTAGTGTTGTGGTGAACTTGGCCTTGAAACAAGTTGTGTGAGTTGAAGTTCTTCAAATACAAGGTATGTTCTTCACCCTGTTTGTATGGTTGAGTTGATGTAAAGGTTTAATACCCCTTAGAAGGGAAAAGAATTAAAGTGGAGAAGTTATAAATATTGTAGCGAAGAAGGTAACTATGAGGTGAACTCGAAAAGGGGATTTGGTTAAATTTGAGACTAATTCACATGTAACTTCTTGATTATGATATTATGGATGTTGTTATTGTTGTTTCGGGGCTGTTTTGGAATATGGTGGAAGTTGATAAAATAGAGGAAGTGCTGCCTAAATTTCGTTAGTTCGTAATTATGCTAGTTTGAACTTAAGAAGGTTTTCAAGACTTAACCTTAGTGTAAATCCTCTTGAATGTAGATTTCGTGGACGTTGGAGGAGAACGTTAAGTAAATAGAAGTCGTAAAGGTATGTAAGGCTACCCCTTTCTTTCAAAATGCATGAATCCTATGTTATGATCCCCTATATGCTACCTATATTACCTTTACCCCTAAAAGTTCTAGTGAACCTTAACTCTCAAGAGTCTTATGATATGATTGAGCTTACTGTGAAATTCTTGACTACATTTATGATAGTTGGTCTTATCTTATGTTGTAATTCCCTCAAAGTGAGACAAGATAGTGATGATGCTTATGATGATGATTTTCATCCTAGAAAGGCTAAAGCTTAAAGTTCTCCATGTTTTCATGATACTAATGAGTTTGTCACAAGTTTATGGATTTTATTCATAATTGATGATCTCACCTTATGATCATTGTTCCTTCAAGGTGAAATGTAGCGACGATTAATGTTCCATAACATAATCGGAGGTTACCGACCTTACGTCACTTCGATAGAGTTGTATCTTTTAATTTGGCTCTCATGCATGCTTATTTTTATGTATGATTACATCGGCCTAGTTGGCCCGGCAGACACCATTTCAGTGGGCGGCTTATGGATGATGATAGTTATATCGGGCCTAGTTGGCCGGGCAGTCACCACTAGTGGGCGGCGTGAGATGATTACCCTGGACGCGGGAGGCCCGGACGCGGGCTAATGGTGATTTTATGTTATGTATGTATGAAAAATGTTTTCTTAAAAGGCTAAGTATGCATGGCATTCGCCTTAAGAGGCAGTTTGATATACATGTTATCTCTTTCTCTCATGTTTCCTTATTGCTTTATTACATTATTGTTCATGCCTTAAATACTCAGTACATTGTTCGTACTGACGTCCTTTCTTTTGTGGACGCTGCGTTCATGGCCGCAGGTAGGCAGGTAGACGAATCTGATCCCTAGGAGCTTTGTCAGCGGAGATTCAGGAGCACTCTACTACTTCGAAGTCGCAGTCTATTGGTATACTTCTTTTGGGTATATATTGGGCATGGCAGGGTCCTGTCCTGTCCCTTGTGATTTTCAGTACTCCAGATAGAGGCTCGTAGATATGTGTGGGTAGTAGATGTTTCATGACCTCACTAGTGCATATTTTGTATATAATTTTTGTAGCCTTGTGGGCTCGTGTATATATATATATATATATATATATATATATGAGGTGGAGTTGAACGTTGTCTTATAATGAGTTTTACCTTGAGAATTATATTCATTTCGGTTGTGTCAATTGAGAGTTTGATATATGGTCCATCGAGAAAGATTAGAAGAAGCATGCTAGGCGGTGCTCGGTAGGCTAGCTCCAGGTACCCGTCATGCTAGGCTAGCTCCAGGTACCCGTCATGGCCCTCCGGTTGGGTCCTGACACTAGCCTTGTACCGTGGAACTGGGTTACCATCTTCACGTTTCACCCCGAAAACTCACCTGTTTTTCAAAGGTTTTATGTCTCTAGAAAGCTTAACCAGATCAAATGTATGGTTAATGCAAGAATTTAATCTCATCTTGCATAGCATCAAACCACCTTTCTTTTTCTTCACTATCCATGGCCTCATCAAAACTTTCAGGTTCTCCCCCATCAGTCAAGAGTACAAACTCATTGGGAGAATAACGAGATAAAGGCACTTTCTTCGTCTAGTATATCTTCTCGAGAGAACTCTCTTCAAGCATCATCGATAACGGTTGCTAGCCAACCACATCATCTTCCACTGGAGCATCAAAAACATCATGCTGGTCATTCTGAACATGATCAGTATCTTCAACTTGATCTTTATTAGTTTGAAGATTTTCTTCAGGTGCAATAGTCACAGGAACGGGATCAACATCAACTAAGCTCTCATTGCTCTGAGAATCAACCTTCTCAGCTTTGTCAAAATTTTCAGTTGTCTGGTCTTCAAAGAACACAACATCATGACTTTCAGCAAGTTTCTTCTCAACTGGATCATAGAAACGATAGCCAAATTCGTCATGACCATAACCAATGAAGATACATTGCTTAGTTTTAACTTCCTGCTTTGACCTCTCATCCTTAGGAACATGCATAAAAGCCTTACACCCGAAGACTCTCGGATGAGCATAAAAGACATCCTTACCAAACCAAACACTATCAGGGACATCACCATCCAAAGCAACAGTAAGAGATAGATTGATAACATAAGCAAAGATATTGAGTGCTTTTTGCCTCAAAATGAATCCGCAACTTAGCATCTCGAAAGCAAACATCTAACCTCTCAACTAGAGTTCGTTCATCCTCTCTCGCTAAACCATTTAACGAGGAGTCTTTGGAGGAGTTTTCTGATGACGAATACCTTGTTGTCTGCAATAATTATCAAAAGGACCAATGCATTTACCACCATTGTCTGAGCGGATGCATTTTAGTTTCTTCCTGTCTGTCTCTCAACCAAGGCCTGAAAAGTCTTGAACACATCAAGTACTTGATCCTTGGACTTTGATACAAATCAATTTGGGGGAAACACCAAATCAATTACAAAAATGCGGAAGTAAAGGATAACAATAAATTAGGATGAGAATGGAAGAAAATGGGATGAGAAATAGAGGGTAAAAGCTAGACCCTAATGATAATGAATCTATGGACAAACCTAAGCATATGAAACCTAGACCCTTCCAATTGGATTCAATCAATAGAACCTAAGCTATTTGAAATCAAGGCAAGAGATATTCAAATGAAATCCACAAATGAACAACTCTTCATGAATTCAATGGAAATGAGGTTCAAAACCAACAATAGGATCCACCATTATCAAAGCTAATCCTAGCTAAACAATCTATCACTCAACAAAGGAGTATCTCAATACATAATTTATCCAATCTAAACTAATGAAATGAACTAAGTCTAGTATTTACACTCCTAGACTAAAAGAAGACTAAGTTATTACAAAAATGTCATTAATGAGGCAGGGGCTTTGTTTGGTTGGTAGTCTTCTTTAGGAATTTCGAAAATAGCCCTCATGTGGAAATCTTCGTCTTCCAAACACTAATTGTCTTGCAATTGTAGCCCAATTTGTCTTGATTTGCAGTATAGTCATAATTTGCACTTTTAGACCTTTGCGCTTTTAGCTACTTGGTGTAGAAGTCGCCACAATCTCTTCCCAAGCCATCATCCAAACGTCCCATGTCCTTCCAAGCACCTTTGTGCCCTTTGTGCCATCTAGGATCGTATCATCCTCCCCTTCTTCAAAAGGATTCATCCTCGAATCTGAACCTTGCAAAAACATAAAAGAGTATGAGTACACATCCTCGCACAACAAACAAAGGTAATCATCATATGGCAAATGATAATACCTAAAGTAAGCATAGCATGCAATTAACTCACTACAAAGCTCACTCTTATGATATAACCAAGTATCAAATGGATCTAGAAAGAACATGTATCCAAATAATGCCAAAGACACTTGGCTATTCAAGTCATTCTGACAAAAGGGTAAATTAAAGAACCCAATGCAAATAGGAATCCCAACATGCAAATCTACATTGGTCCTAACAATTAAGAAGCATATATCTCCCCTTAAGTCAAGAAACAAGTGAAATCCTTCATGACTACGTGTAATATCACAAATAAGCCCAACCCAAGTCAAGGGTCCAACTATCACACTAGCCCACCCCAATAAGGAAATGTTATATCCCGTATTTTATACGTCTGGATATTTCAAGGTAGTCGTGGCAAGTTGAGGACAAGATCATTTTCAAGAATTATTTTAATGTACGCGTTGCCACGAATATTATTTTATGAACATTATTAGGGTGGAAATGTTGAGAAAGGTCAAGGGTAAAAAGGAAAATTTGCAAAGTGGTATCATGGGAATAATGTGGAAGGTTAGGGGTAAAATGGGAATGTCACAAAGTTCAAGGAAATTCATGAAAAGGGGCCATGTTGGCCGTGCACCATATGCCCTTATTTTTTTTTTAATTAAATGGGGCTAATTATAATTACATGGACCAAAGCTTATAAAAGAAGCCAAGTGGTCATCTTTGTTTAATTTCAAGAAAAATCTAGAGAAATGGAGAAGGGGACATGTGATCATATTTTTTTTTAATTGAGGGGCCTAAGTATAAATATGTGGAAGTGGTGGAAGAATTATATATATATAGGAGTTCATCTTTTAATTGAAGAAGAAAGAAAGAAAGAAAGAAGGAGAGCAACAACCATGGCCATTCGGCCATGGTCTTCAATTTTTGTCTCTTCAAAATTTGTCCCCAAAAATTATTTTCTTGTCGTATTCCTACTAATTCAAGGGTCCTCTCCAACGTGGTATAATTGTTTCGGAGGATAAGTCGTTCGTTCCGTCGTTTTCACACTTGAGCCAAGTGAAGAAGTTGAGAGAAAAAGGTATGATTCAATCCCTTTTTATAGGTTATAAAGGCTTTGTTGAGGTTGTAGTACGTAGAAATGAATAGAATTCATGGAATTATGGAAGTTGCATGGCATTTGTGTGTGTGTGTACATGTGGCCGTTTGTATGTGCCAATACATAGCAAGTGGGTTGGATTTTATGTTGTATTCTAGTTGGGTTATTATGGGAATTGTATTGGAAATGAAAGTTGAATGAAAATGGGATGAAGTTGAAAATTTGCATGTTGGTAGTGGCCTATATGTGGATGGAATGGTGATGGATTTATTTTGTGTAACATGTTAGTGGTGTTGTTGTGATCATTACAATGTAAATGAAGCATATGTGGGGTAAGTTGGCATGAAAATGAAATGTAGAAAATTATGTCATATTAATATGATTTTATGATATTAAGATAATGAAGTTGTTTGGGGTGTAGATTGTGGTTTGACAAGCCATGGTGATTTAATTCCATTTGGTATTTTATTTGTTGTTATTATGGATTCCATGATGAAAAATGTAAGTTTGGTGGGTTGGAACGAAAGGGTAATTGATATGAGAATGTTGAAGAAGTTAATACAATATTAGTTTGAATTCTTATATTGCATGAATGGTGTAGTTGGTGCATGGTTATGGATGTGGTTTATGAATCTAGAACAAGAAAAATGTGTGGTTAAATCCTTGTTGAAGATTTCGGGTACCATTGAACCATTGTGAATATTGTAAGTGTTGTTAGAATAATTGTTGGAATTGTTGTTGATGGTTTGGCTTGAATTCTAGATGGTGGTTGATTGAAATTGACCAAGTTGAACTTGGTGGGATGGAGTATTTACAGGGGAAATACTTAAAATTTCTAACTGAAAGTGCTATTTTAAGATTCAACCTTTAAAGGCTTCCGATCAATGTTTATAAACATGATCAAATTGTAGATTTTAGGATTTGCAACTTGGATTTGGAGTAGCGTATGAGCGGAAAGAGGTATGTAAGACTTCACTTTCCTTCTTTGGCATGTCTTAGACGTAGTAGGCTTGAATGCGGCCTTGGGGACAATTCCTTTCCTAGAAATCCGAGATTGAAATTAGTTACTATTTATTCAAGAGAATTGAACTAGAAATTGTGTGAAATGTTGAAAAAGCTTCCTAAACACCTAGAACTTGCATGAACAACACCCGACTATCCTAAACTCTCACAAGTAATGTCATAAAAGGTAATGTACGTAAATTGTGTACGCCGCCTCATTTGACCCGAGGTGGGCCCATTGTTCCCGGACTTTCTTTATTGTTTCATTTATCAAACGATAAGTGTTGTAACCATTCTAATAAGAGAAATTCTATGATAACAATGGTAACGATGATGTTAAGGAAAAGAATATATATGATGAGTATGACAGGAATGACTCCATGACTAAGAGTCTCAAGTTAAGGAGTTAAGATGAGTATGAAAGTATCAAATTAGATCTTGATCTTATTTTCTAAAGACTCCAAAGTATATGAGTTGTCGTCGTACAAGGTTTATGATTTCCCTCCATGTTTTCTCTTAACGTTATTCTTCGTTGACAGTCTCGCCTTATAATACTAGTTCCTTCAAGGCGAGACATGAGGACCGTGATTATTCCATAATGCAAGGAGGCTACCGACCTTACATCACTCCGATAGAGTTGTAGCTTTCACTTGGGCTCTCATGCATGCTTTATAAAGTATGTTTTTTTATATAGCACCGTGCACATGGTCGGGCAAAGATCACACCGTGTCGCCAATTACCACCGCAGCCTCGCGGAGGCCCGGACGCGGGCTCATTACACCGTTCCTATATGGACGGGCGGCATACACCGATCCTACGTGGTCGGGCGCTACTTACAAATATTTACATGTTTTTTTTAAAGCCAGCATGCATGGCATTCGCCCCAAGGGGCACCTCGTATCATTACTCCTCGTTTCCATGGTCTCGCCCTCGCAGAGCGTTGCACACCTATATGGTCACCGCACCTATATGGTCGAGCAATCTCACACACCGCACCTCGTACGGGCGGGCGCTTACTTGCAGATCTATACGGTACTCCAAAGGGTAAAGCCAATTTGCATAATATTTGTCATGGTAGACAAACGAGATACAAAAGTTATACCACCCTCCCATGTTGTGTTTTATGTTCTCTATTATGATCTCGTGATACTATTCACGTCTTACATACTCGACATTGCTCGATCGACCCCTCTTCTTCGGGGTTTCATGCCGCGTTGTACACCCGCACGATCGTACGCCACTATAGAAGATGTTCAGTCGAAGTTGGCAAACTCCATTTGTTTTGGAGTGTCGCCGAGTCCGTGCTATGCCATGATGTCTTGCTCGAGGTTGGGAGACTTTGCGTACAGTGGGTTTCGGGAGTCAGGTTGTACTATGATGGGTTCTACGATTACATGTTTTACTTGATTTAAAAGCAACAAAAGAATATTTCGTAAATCTTATTATGTATACTTGACGTGGAGATTCAAAAAAAAATTAGTACGTAGTAAGAGCTAATTCGGGGTCGGTGCCCATCACACCTTAGTGAGATCGGTGTGACAGGAAATCACTCCTAAGTCAACACCGGGGTCAAATACAAAGATATTCCCCACACTCTTTTGCTCACATCTCCCATGCAAGCCCAAAATGCAATTAAGTAGTAACACTAGAATGAAATCACAAGAATGGATAAGAGTGCTACCACTATACTTATCACATAAAGAAGTTACCACCATGACTTTAGAAAGCCCAAGAATAAGCATGAGCCACGAATACATACCGTCCGTGAAGGATGTACAAGATGTGACATCATACCAAAGCATAGTTCGATGAGGTCTTCTCCAATAGGTAGCCTCTTCAAGCCTCCTCTTTTGAGGAAACTCCACAAACAAGTTAATCACTGAATCAAGTTCATCAAAAGAAGGATTTTTACCTTTAGGCTCTTTGAACCTATGCCAAGCTAAGAGTAGCATCTACCCACCTTTTAGGTTAGAAGATCTAGCATAGTCCTTCCAAGAAGTGTGCTCTTTTCCCTTTAAATTGCTCCCCTTCTTTAAAGAGCACTCATCATTTCCGGAAGCCTTTTCCAAATTCGACGTTGGTCCATGAAGTAGGTTACAAACCCTCAAGAAGTATCCCTCGTCATCGGGGATGGTGTCAAGAACTTCACCCACCCCATGCTTGTCATCAAGACTAAGCTCATCGTCATCCCATAGTGGGTTACAAAATACATTATAGCCTCCAAAGGAAACTAAATGTTCAACATTACCGTACATCCCACTATGCATATCATTTTCACAAGTCATGTCAACTTCAAATAAAACATTATCTTTAAAGAGAGGACAAGTATTAAGTGACAAGGGTTTAAAACATGTAATTCCACTCTCATAAGAACAAACGTCATCTTCCAAATCATTTTCATGCACATGACTAGATAGATGATCAATTATACCAACATCATCACTAATTCGAGGATCATTAAGCTCATCACATAGTTCCTCAAATAGTGGACTAGCATAGCAAACAAATCGATCAACACAAATATCCACACTAGTTGGACGCAAATCGATATTACTAGAAGAATCAATTTAGTCATCGCTAGGATCAACTAGTGGGTGAGCTATCACATCACACGATAATGTACTAACATGCAAAACACAAGGGTCAACACTAGGTGGACACAAATTGATCTCACAAGAAGAATCAAGATGGTCATCAATAGGATCAACTAGTGTTAGGCCACCCATATCAACTACATTGTCAACAATCAATGAAGACTCACTAAGATTGTCACAAGGTAAAGGCTCATTAAGCTCAAGTAAGGACAAGCTATCATTCACACTCAATTTAACAACATGATCAATCACATCATTCAGAGTGTCAAGTTTAGCTATTTTACCTTGAATTGCACACAAAGTATTTCCATTACCATGATTTTCAACTTTGGAGCCCATTTGCTCCTTCGGGAAGCCTTCAACTACCTTATGAACTTTCAAAGTTTGAGGCTCATCATTCGGTTTGCTTCCAAGAATACCTGTACCATTATCAAAACAACTAAAGAAGAAAGAAAAGTTACAAGAGTTAGAATGGGGTTCTGACAACTCTCTCACATCACTCCTCACAACCTCTCTTTTTTTCACTCTAGAGTTGTCACTTTTTTCTCCCTTACTCCTGTCAATCTTTTCTCTCTCAATTGCGTGGGAGTTGAGACAAGTGCCAAGTACTTCTTTGCAAGGGTTAAGGAAACCCTTCACTTCAATCCTCTCTTTCGCTTTACAAGGCTTAGACTTCTTCACCTTCATTTGTTGTTCCTTGCGTAAGCGTTCCGTCATTAGGTGAATCTCTTCTAAATTCTTCTTCGCCCATTGTGGGATTTCGGGACCACTCTCTATAGTACGGGGTTCACTTGCAATTGCTTCATCTTTAGGAAGTACGAGTGGAAAGAGAGGTCTCCATTGTTGGTCCACTACATACTTGTACCATTCTTGCCCATATGAAACCTTATGTTCTTGGAACCAAGGATTCCCCAAACACAAGTGACAATTGTCTACTGGAAGTACATCACACCAAACCTCCTCTTGGTATTTGCCATGGGTAAAGACCACTCTTGCACTCCTACCAACCAAGTACCCTCTTTGATCATAGTAAGGATCTCGTTTCAAAGACACACTCTATACCCAATGTCCCAACCACTTGAGGGGAAAGGTAGTTACCGTAGCTACAATCATCCAACACAAGGACATACCCCACACTGCTAAGTAAGTTCACCTTTGTCTGAAGAATTTGCCTTTTCGGGTCATTTCTCATTTGAGACCTTGCATTTCGTCTACTTCCATCACCTTTCAATACTTCCCTCCTTCTACCTTCAACATCATAACCATATTGAGAACATGGTATCTTCATATTAGGATAAGAACCTGATTCATTGTATTCCTTGAAGTAGGAAATGTATACCCTCTACTTTTTCTAGGATGACTCCTACTTGGTCCAACCCACACATTTATACCACTTCGCTTGGAATAGAAAGTATTGCAATTCAATGTACGTGAATAGCCTCTAGAAGATTCTTCACAATTATCATGTTCAACATTACTATCTTCATAGACATAGTCACTACAAAGCGCATAACCATAAGGTTCATGTTCATCACAACTTCTCATTTCATCCAAGCCTCCATCGATTGGCTCATAACATAAGTGTGAGGAAGGGATATATCCCAAGTCGCCTCCATGTCCATGGTGTGTAGCATTAGGCTCTTCATAGCTCTCGTCTTCACTATAGGACTCTTCATAAGGCTCTTCTACTCCTTCATCTTCTTCGTAAGACCCATGAGATCCAGTCGTCTCATATTCACCTCCGGAGTAGTAAGGTTCACTTTCATCTTGGTTATGATCATATGGACCATCATACGACCCATGAATACCATCATCTTCACTATTATTGTAAGCATAGTGATGCTCATCATCATCTCCATGAGTCATATCTTCTCCTTCATAGCCTTCGTCGCTATCGTAGTCATACCCTTCATTGCCAGAGGCATAACTCTCCAATTCGTCACCACAAGGTCCCGAGGCTATGGATGGCATCCTTATGTCTTCTCCTCCTTATGACTTCTCTCCTTGTACCTACAAAACGAGCAAACAAAATTAGTAGTAAAGTTCCTCACGTCACTCATATTTGCACTCAAGCTTACCTCTCAACCTAAATCTTCTTCCAAAGTTGGCAATGAACCGCTAATCCAAATCAATTCACAAGGTTGCTAAGCTTTGTGGAAGAATAAATTCTTGCTTAGATGAAAGAAGGACGACTCAAAGCAAACGGACAAGAGCCAATAAAGTTTCAACGAGATAAAAGATTGAAAGAATTGGCACGAAAGAAATTAAGGACTCAAGAACTAGTTAACAACAAGTAAGATCGATTACTAGTTGTTAATTAGTTGGAAAAATAAAAGAAAAGAGATTAGGAAAGATTCAAACCGTTTTGGACATGTTCACACCCAATTTTGGCCCTCCTTTTTTGTTTAATTAATTTCACTATGCTTCTCAGTCCTGAAAATTCGCCAGAATGAGTTTGGAATATTTTCATTAATTATTACGCTATTTTTCGAGATATATTTCTCTAAAGTTAAGAACATTTTTATTGTTTCTTAAAAATTACCAAACATCATATTTTTATAATTAAAAATTACTAAACATCATTCTTTACAATTAAATCACTCAAAAATAGCGTTGGTGTTCCTATATGGCATTTTTCCTTTAATCGTATTTATTACTATATTAATCATCTTCTTACTCTATTTTTAAAACTAAATACGTATATTAAATTACTTGTATTGCAATTCATGTAGGTATACATCTTGTGGGAATTAATTAGGACAAAGAAGCATATTTTAATTAATTGATTAGAGTATAAAAGGGATTAAAAAATAATTCATCTATCCATAATATTGGGTCAATTCCCTTTTCTCCTTAACCCAGATCAGTGGCCCAACAATCCTAGCCCAAAATTTCAACCCGACCCGGCCCAACCCCTAAAACTAAATGCCCCAACTATCCTCTTTTCAGTAACTAAGACCAAATGAAAACCCCCTTTCTTCCTCACACCTTATCAACCAAACCAAACAGCCCTAACCAATCGCCGCCACCCCCCTTTACCCATCGGACCATCGGCAAAAGCTCCCATCAACCCCTGTCCCTTTCTCCCCTTTTCTTCAAGTGACAGAGCTTCGAACAGCTCGTCCAAAGTCGAATCAGCCCCCAAATCGAAAAGCACGCGAACATCTTTGGGATTCTAGGCTGTTCTTCCAACAATCCATAGGATAAAGGCTCGTTTCAATCCGTTGGAGCCTAAAACCATGAAGAAACCACCGGATTCGGATCTCTAGCCTTCAAATCGCTTCGAAAAGGTGAAAATCTGTCACTTTTATCTTCATCATTTCATCTTTTCGAAACTTCAATTTTCCCTCCTTTTTAAATTCGAAATTTAAAGGCAAAGGCCTCTGGAAGAAGCTGTTGAAATCCCCTCAGTGTTTGCCTATAAATACGGCCTTCCTGGGCTGCTCTAGATAGGTTCTTTTTAAGGCTGAAAATTCCCTTTGAAATAGGCTTGGAATTTTGAGAGAAAACTGATATTTACTCCAAAGTCAAACAATTGAAAAAATCCCTTTATTTCATAAGTTTTCTTGACAGCTAAAAATCCCCTTAAGTTCAGAATTAAAAAAAAAAAAAAATCTCTTTATTTTCGCAAAGTTCAACAACTGGAAAATTCCCCACTGTTTTTTTTAGGTTCCTGCTCTCAGAAAATCCTATTCTAACTCTAAGTTCTTTTGGCTATATAATTTCGTTTACTTGGTTTGGTTGGCTGGAATGTGTTCTCTCCTCGTTTGTCGTAAATTAGTGTAAGGCGACTAATTTCGTCGAATATGTGTTTAACCTCGTCGCTTGGCTAACTCTATGTTTCAGTCATTTTTTTAGTTCGTGACGTTCCTATTTCTAACATAAATCAGTGAAAAAAAATGACCTATAGAAACCATGAATTTAACAAGGGAAACTACTGATTTGTGAGAGTGTAATATGAGCTTCTATGCAGATTTGGTATTCCCTTGTTGTTATCTTCTCGTATGATCAAGCAAATATTTTTTTTTAAAAAAAATTCTACTTCTTTTCCCACAGAAATTTGTAATGTTATCATGGTTAAGGTGATGGGATAATTCTTGTTAAGTATATTTTGAGTTGGAATCTAGACATATATGAAAACTTCTCCTCGTTTCATTCTCGATTTACAGAATTAACATATAGTCGTTTGATTATCTGGGCTGGTTCATTTTTGAGTTCTGTACATTTTTTTGGGTCTATTTTTGTTTGTTTTTTTTTTTTTTTTTTTAAAAAAAAAGTAGCAGATGAGCCATTCTGAACGTCAGCATGTGAAAGGCTAATAAAAACTAAGGGCGTTTAGGAAGGAAACCACTGACTTATACAAATTTGCATTAGTTGAAATTTCTAGTTGTTGAAGTAACTTTATCGCTTTTGTATATCTTCTTTCTTCAAATACTCTTAAGGACTATTTTTTGTCGTGACTCCATGTAGAAACCTGTATGTGAATATATGATGTCTTATAACTGAAAAGAATGGGTTATTAAGTTCGATCAAATAAAAGGGTGATGTTTTGTTCGAGAGAAAAGTTATTATTTTGATTAAGGAAACGCTACTGTTTTTTTTTAATTAAAAACGTTACTGTTTTCTGATTGAAAAGTTACTATTTTGGTTAGGGAAAGTTACTGGTTTTGAACTAAAAAAAAAAAAAAAAGAGTTACTATTTTGGTTAAAGGAGGTTACTGTTTTCGATATATATATATAAGAGTTGCTGTTTTGATTGAAAAAAAAATTACTTGTTTTGATTAAAGCAAAAGTTACTGATTCATGAAGACTAAATCTGTCTCTAGAAGGGATAATAAGGTCCTGTTTGCTTGTAGAATTTGGACAAAGTGAAGAAGCTAGGGCAAGTTCGTAAAATAGTGGATTACTATGTTTTTTTTGTGATTGTTAAGTATATGTTTGATCCAATGAATGTTTTCGCTGTTTGTTTGACTAATATCATGTCTAGAAAAACTTCTCTCTTCCTTATAAAACATGTGTGTGCTCCTTAGGATTTGGATTAGGGATTTGTCTACACGCTTTCATCTCAAAGTAGTTATGTTGAATGGAGTCATAGCTTGTACATGTTCAAACTCCCTTCGGAGCAAAAGTGTTAATTGTTTCTAAATTCCCTATGACTAGTATGGTACCCCCTCCTCACTGATTTTGGTACTGCGCAAGCATGCTTATATTTTGGATTATTTGAAAAAGGGTTGTAAATCATGTCAATAGGAGGCTGCGCTTACTTTACTTTGATCATGAGTATGAAACCAAGTTCCCCCTCTATTGGGTGATATTTTTATTATGCAACAGATTTCATACTTATCATTTTTTTTGGAATATGAACTTGTTATGTATTCACATGCATAAAACATGGATTTGAGAAGATCTAGTGATTGATTTTGATGCTCTTAGATATCCATAAGTGTGAATAATAAACTTGAACGCATGCTTGATAATCCGTGATTCTCCCTCTCTTGTGTGGTTAAATTCTTGCTTTAAAAACCATCTTTTATTTCAAAAGCAATATGTGTTAGTTTAGCTAAGAAAATAAATTGTTTAGATGTATCTTTTTCTAGAATATGGTCGTCTCGTTCCCATTTCGTAAGAATCTTTAATATCTATGTTGCACATCTAGAACAAGCTTAGACTTGAAAACGAGCCTTCGGTCTATCCTTCGATATTGTTTCCTGCTCAAATCATGACTTGGGGAATTTTGTTTATCTAAGTGTGAAAGCCAAACTTGTGTTGAGAATCTGGAAATAATGGTTGACGACTCTCTCTCTGAAAAACCTTTGCGTAACGAGTACGTGCCAGACATAATTTCTATGCTAAAATCTGGTTCAGCATGTTGTGTGTTCCGGTGTGTTTTATGGGTTAGAAATGAAGTCCTAGGCTTTGAAATTTTACATTAACAGCGGGCTATTACACATTCAAGTTAGATCATATCTGTTAGCTCATCTTATGGGTTAGGTATGGTTAATACTTCCCTTTGTTTGCATGAAATTTGCTTATAACTGAAACATGAATCTGCTTTCTCCCTCCCTTTGTTGAAATTGAATGGTCTGACTTTTAGTATTTAGGAACTGTAATAAAATTGAAGAAACAGCAGGCTGTTCCATCCAATCCCTTGTGTGTTAAATACATGCTAACATAATTTTCTGGTTGAACCTGGAATAAAATATGTTAGCATCTTTGAAGCTCCATTTGTTTAGGAATATGACTACAAGACTTTAAGTCGGGATGAACAGTGTTTCCTCTAAATCATTGGCTGCACATCCAGTTGAATTATCGTTTTATTTCTTAGTCTGGTTTGTATGAATGTCTTCTACAATTAGTTGGACGTTATGTCTAAGTTATGAAGTACTTCTGCCTTATTATAGATGCTGCGTTTTTCCTTTTCTCATTTGATTTTGTCACTTATTTGTCTTGTTATATGATCCTTATCCTTTTCTCTTCTTTCTTTTGCATGAACACTTGGGAGAATATTGGAGTTATGGCAACTCCAGGTTCAGCCCGGAATTACGAGTAAAGTAGTTGCGGTTTTGTTCGAGCTAGCCGACCCATCTCATTCGTGTCTCGAGTCCATATCCCTTCTCTTTTCTTCGAAACTATTGTCTCTTTATATCATCATATACACATGTTTGTTTACGACTCCTGACTAACGTTTTCGTGGTTTGTATTTATGAGCTCGTGTTTGTGGCCTTTCTATTCTTGTTTACTAGCGTAACCCGTGAGAAATGACCAAGTAACGATAGTAGTTTTAGTCATCATTTTCCCTACATTTCGGATATTGATCCTACCGTGATTATTTGGGTTAGAGCATATTAATCTCATAAATTATATCAACTTTTTTTTTGTCAGGATGCAAGAAAAATCGGGATTTTTTTTTTAAGATGAAACAAGAGATTTCTTTTCAAATAAGGAATTTGCTAACAATGTTTTTTTTAGTGTTTCAAGCAAGAGTTAGGGGTAGAATATGTAAAGGCACGCATGAATTTTTGGAATTAGGAGAAACGCCAATTTGGAGGATTAAGAATAAGAACTTTAGTGGCCCAAAACATCTTTCTCTTTTCGGAATTTGTTCTTTTTTGCACTAACGTCAAGCAAGCTTTATCTTCCAAGTTGAAAATAAGAAAAATCATGAGCTATTTTACAAGAACTACAAGGTACGTACTTTATTTTAATACGCATATACTATCTTATTTTTCAATCAATCTTTTCATTATGTGTGTACTTATCTATATCACGGTACTTATACATATTATTATATTTTCCATGGCTATTTCTAAAAGTATACCTCTTTATACTATTTTTTTAACATATGATAAACATACTCCATGTATATATTATTTTCTCATAAAAATATGTATTTTCATACTCTACATTATATATACTGTCCTTATATACAATAACCATATTTATACCTAATCTTCAAAAAATACACATGTACTTTTTTTGTAAACAATATACATCCCTAGTACATATAATTTTACAACTCGTATTAATTACTTTCCTTTACAATGAGTATGCCTACATACTATTATTTTTTTTAACACGTACCATAATATACTACCTTATTTCCATTAATTCCCTTGATCGTCTTTACATTATATGCATCTATATAGTACTATCATGTCTTCAATAACTATTTTTTTTTAGTTGCCCACATGATAAACATATCACATATATACGTTATTTTCTTATTAAAAAATATATATATATATATCTTCTTATTCTATATTATACTTACTATTCTTATATAAAATAATCGTCATACATATTTTTTCTCACGCACACATTAGCATTAACTACTTCCTTTATAAATATGCATTTGCTCACATAGCTATAATTACCTTCAAACCCCCCTTTTTATACAAATAGTTTTGAGAGAATAGTTTCTTTTTAGGTAATTCTTTAAATAGGTGATAATAAATAAGAAATAATTAAATAATCCCCCTCTAGTGTTAATTAAACTAAGTTTAAAGACTGTCCTCGGATAGGCTCTGAGGGATGCTTAACACCTTCCCCTCGGGGTAAATAAAACCCTTACCTAGAATCTCACAGGTTTCAAAGACTAAAAATGGAGTTTACATTTTTACGAATGGTTTCCTAATATTTCTTAAAATTAGGTGGCGACTCTAAAAATTTGCAAAACTAGAGGAAACATAGTCATAAGTTGTGAACTAGTTTTAATCCGTTGAAAATAGGGTATAACAGGACACTTAGAATTTTTTTTTTTTTTCGATGATCAGGTGTTGCTCATGCGTCGCGGGGGTAACACGCAAAAATAAGTCTCTGAAAAATTTCCTTTCCCTGTCGAGCCCGCGTTACGGGTCTAACACCTGATTGGTGCTTCGTGTCGGGAGTGCGTGGCGCGTGCAACACGCGGATCCCTGTACTCGATTCCTCAAACTTTGGGCAGAATTTTTTGAATTTTGCTGATGTATTGGGCCCACTCAACCTAGGAGCTTTCCCTTTTGGGGTGGAAAAACAACTTTGCACACTTTTGACTTAGAAGACTTGGATCAAATGGCTCCTTTGGTCATCTTCTTCCTCATGAATTTATGAAGAAACTTAAGAACACTATGAACACCCAAAATCCAATCCACTTCCAAATCAACTTATTTTTCCACCAAACTTCAGATCTAGACTCCCTTTCACTAAGAACAAAGCCCAATAACAATTAAACGTCAATTTGCCCTCAATCACCAAGCCCATATTTGAGTTCTTGAAAACCTTCATGTTCAACAATGGTGATTGAACCAAATCTCAACCAAATCACTTCAAACTTCGGATCTAGAGGTTTTTGATAGCAACAAACTCAAATTCAACCTCAAATCCAATAACAAAACAAAACAAAAGTGATTTTCGATTTTTTTTGTTCAACCAAGGATTGAAGAATTGAATAGAACAACTCCTCAACCTTGCTCTGATACCAAATGATAACGAATCGATTTGGGGAAAACACCAAATCAATCACAAAAACGCGGAATTAAAGGATAACAAGAAATTGGGATGAGAATTGACGAAAAAGGGATGAGAAATAGAGGATAAAAGCTAGACCCTGATGATAATGAATCTATGACAAACCTAAGTATATGAAACCTAGACCCTTCCAATTGAATTCAATCAATAGAACCTAAGCTATTTGAAATCAAGGCAAGAGATATTCAAATGAAATCTACAAATAAATAACTCTTCATGAAATCAATGGAAATGAGGTTCAAAACCAACAATGCAATCCATCATTATCAAAGCTAATCCTAGCTAAGCAACCTATCACTCAACAAATGAGTATCTCAATACATAATTCGTCCAATCTAAACTAATGAAATGAACTAAGTCTAGTATTTATATGTCACACCCCTACCAAGAGTATGATGGGCTACGATCCGTAGGCCGGGAACCACCTGACTTATCTTTTACTTTGAACATTATAAACCATAACTCAAAGAACACCTGCATGCAAAAAAGACCCAACATAGGAATATCCGATCATTCAGCACATGTATTCATATGCAGACCGACAAGGTCGCCACAACATAACATATATCATAAAGCCGGCAAGGCTAACAATAAAGTATCAAGAGCTCAAAATAAGGTCGACAAGGCCACCAATATATTATACAACAATATGAACCAGTGGAGCTATAAAACATCTAACTGTACACACACGACTACGAGCCTCTACATAGAATACAAATGATCATAAGGACAATACCAAATAGACTCAGCCTCCAAAATAGGTGGAGTGCTCCGAGAATTCGCCGATAGAACGCCTACGGGTCCGATCCGTCTCCCCGTATACCGCGGGCACGAGCGCGGCGTCCACAAGCAGGACGTCGGTACAAATAATGTACTGAGTATGTAAGGCATGAATAATAACATAATACAGATATGAAAGGTAAAATGGAATATGAGAGATAACCTGTACATCTGGATGCCTCATAAGGTAGTGTCATGCATGCTTAGCCTTTTTTTTGAAAAAAAAAAATTCATACATATATATAGTACCACGCCCGGCCATTAAGGCACGGTGTCATATATAAATATATAGTATCATGCCCGGCCATTAAGGCTCGGTGTTATTATCATTAGCCCGCGTCCGGGGCAATATCATGACATGCCCACTGTAGTGGTGTGCACATCTACGTGCCATGCCCGGCCGACAATAGCGCGGTGCGGTGTGAGAAAATACATATATATAAAACATGCATGAGAGCCCAATCAAAAGCCACAACTATATCGGAGTGACGTAAGGTCGGTAGCCTCCGATTATATTATGGATCAATCATCATCGTTTATCACACCTTGAAGGAACGAGGGTCATAAGGTGAGATTACCAACAATGAAGGAAATTAAGAAATTGCAAAGTAAGCTCAATCACCTCATAATAATATAAAGCTCATGTACTTGGAAATCTCTATGAATAAAATCATCTCATAATATCATGAAATCCGTATGCCTTGGAGCTTTGATAAATAAATCCCTCATAATCATCGTCATGGTTATCATAAAAAATAAAAATTATTCATCTTTAGCACCATAAAAACTTTAAGAATCATGAATCTATAACATTCTTGGAAATGAGGATTTTTTTTATGGAATTCATGCATGGGTTGGTAGGAAAAGAATCATGCCTTTAAAAGAAAGAGGAATAGCCTCAACATACCTTTTGGTCTCCGTAACTATTCAACGTTTATCCTTCCAAGCTCATAAATCTACATGTAAACTATTCGTACTATTGTTAGGCTCATTGTCACATGCTTATCTTAAGCCTTCAATTTAAATCCGTTTAGAATCTGCCGAAATTGGGGCAGCATCTCCCCTGTTTATAAGCCTAGCCCGAAATCACAATACAATGACCAACAACAACAACAATACCAACATCACAACAACATTATCAACACTAATAGGCTCTATAAAACATCCCACACGATGTTTTTCAAGTTTCTCAACTATCCAACTTGTTATACGACTATTTAATAACTTTATCTCCGTAAATAAACTGAGATTAATATTAATAAGGAGAGATTCATACCTTATTCTTGCTAGAGCAGAAATATCTTTAATATTTACTTTGAATCCAAGCCAATTCCAACGCAAGACAAAATTATAATCGCGACTACGCGTTTCCCGGACCTCGATTAATACTCCGTCACTTGAAATTACTCAAAATTCTCACTTTTATGTTGTGTGCATGCTTTCATATGGTGGCTGATCTCTCTAGAACATTTGGGGGAATTATTATGGAGAAAAAAATGGGGTTTTAACCTTTATATAAGGTGTCAAAGTCGGCGATCGTAGCAAGACGTAGCAGCTTCTCGCCCGCCTAAATTGTAACGTTCATAATTCTCTACTCCGACATCATATTGATGAGCGGTTTGTTGCGTTAGAAACTAGACCCGACGAACTTTATTTTAGGCTTTTGAAACACTTTAAAAATCCTAATATACTAGGAGATATAGCCCTTCAAAGTTGACTAAAAATTTGCCCAAAATCCTGCCAACTTTTTATAAATTTTCGTCAAACTTATTTTCTTCTATTTGCTTGATCCCGAAATCTTTCAAAACTCTCCATACATGATATTTATCACTAATCATACTTGATAATGGTCATGTCCTTTGGTTCCAAGGTTGTCTTTCCCGTTTACGACTTACAAGATCATAATTTATCCTTTACTTAAACAATATACTTAATAATGCTTCGTTCCTCACACTCCAAAGTTGTTTACTTAGCCATAGACATACTTACATTCAAATTTAACCAGTGCTTCTCGGAGGTACGGTGTGGAACACTGAAAGTGCGGGGTGTAACTTTAGTATTTATACTCCTAGACTAAAATAAGACTAAGTTATTACAAAAATGTCATTAGTGAGGCAAGGGCCTTGTTTGGTTAGTAGTCTTCTTTGGGAATTTCAAAAATAACCCTCATGTGGAAATCTTCATCTTCCAAACACTAATTGTCTTGCAATTGTAGCCCAATTTGTCTTTATTTGCATCATATAGCCATAATTTGCACTTTTAGCCCTTTGCGCTTTTATCCACTTGGTGTAGAAGTCACCACAATCTCTTCCCAAGCCATCATCCAAACGTCCCATGTCCTTCTAAGCACCTTTGTGCCCTTTGTGCCATCTAGGATCATATCAGACTTCAAAGAAAATACCCAGAGTTTGCGAGAATGACCATCAATAAAAGTCACAAAGTTACGTGCACCACTACAAAAACTTACTTTAAAAGGACCACATAAATCAGATGTACCAACTCCAGCAAATCAAGCTTTCTTGAAGGCGGACTCTGAAAAGAAACTCTTTTTTGTTTCCCGGCTATACAATGAACACATCTCTTTAACTTTGTTTGTTTCACTCCAGAAAGCAAATTCTTCTTAACCAAATTATCAATCCCCTTCTCGCTCATATGACTCAGCCTTCTATACTATAACTCTAATGAAGTATTATTCTCCACCAAATTTACTGAGTCACTACAAATGGAACCCTGAAATAAGTATAAGTCATGTATCTTGTTACCTCGAGCCACAACCGTTGAACCTCTAAGAAGCTTCCACTGGCCACCACCAACGGTTTGATCATAACCCTCATCATCAAGTTTTTCTACAGAAATTAAATTTAGACGAATATCTGGAGCATGCTTGACATTGTTAAGAACCAACCTCGAACCGTTCTTACTTTTCAAGCAAACTATGCCAATGCCAAATACCTCAACCTCACCATCATTGCCCATTTTACCTGGAGTATAAGAAGAAAATAATTCCTTCTTTGGCGTGACATGAGAAGTGACACCTGAATCCACACACCAGGTAGACTCATCACAAATAAGATTGATATCATTTTTACCACAAGCAACAAGAAGATCATTTTCAGCAACAACAGCAACACGATTTTCATTCTTCGGAGTCTGCGAGTAAAGCATTCCATGTCAGGTTCATCATCGATTGAAGCACACCGTCTGTAATACTTTTCACTATCCCCTGATCGTCTTGTACTTGATTGTCCTTCCTCTAAGTTTAGTGGAGCAGCCATTTGAACGCTTCTTTCTAGGTGTTAACCTTTTAGAAAGAACCCGCTCTGATACCAATTGTTGCAGGCTATGTGTCCACCAAACAATATATGGAGGGACCTCATTGAGACCCAGTTCCCTTATGCAATGTAGTAAGTAAAGAAGGCATTATTTTTACCGTGGAAAACTCCTTGCTCAAGGGATTAAAAACCACGACCTACCCCAGCAGGATTTCAACTCCACTACATGAGCAACTTCAGATTACAACCTATCGTAAGCTAGGAACTAACTCGCATAATCCCTCAACCCTTACAATGGTGGCAACCTAGGAACTAACTCCCGTAGTCCCTCAACCTTTGCAACACACCGATTGCAAACACCTCCACTTGACTAACTTTAGACAAGCACACTAAGGTTGACTACCTCTAATCAAACCCAACTAATACACCTTAGACTAAACTAGCCAAGGGTACCACTTAATAGATTAAAAGGTAAACTGCTTAACAACTACTAAGAATTTGAAATACCTACAACAACTTCTTATAAGAGAAGAGTAGGTTTACAAGTTAATGCATATGAAACAAATCTTAAAACAAACTAGGAGAATAAAGCATCTTCAGTGTTGGAAACAGGTCCTTGGAGAGTCTTGTGACGGCTGCACTTTTTGGGTGATTTTTAGGTTTTCCAAGTGATGCACAATATGTTGCAACATATTGTATATATAGTGAGAAGCATGTGGGATGGATAGAGACCACTCATTCAATAGTTTGACCTAAAGCATGGGCTAGCTCAACTGTTGTACTTGTGTGCAGTGAGTAGCTCGGCTTTACAAAATGTCTCGCTACCGTGCAAGATGCACATAGAGAAGATCACAGACCAGGTCTCTATCTAGTTCTGAATCAGTTTGACAATCATCAAAACACGAATGCACTTGAGCTTATCAAAGGTGGTATGGTATTTGGAATGTATTCTAAAATATTACTCCCTCTGTTTCAATTTATGTGAACTTATTTCCTTTTTAGTCCGTGCCAAAATGAATGACCTCTTTCTTAATTTGGAAACAAATTCACTTTATGAATGATTTACAGCTACACAAATATTCAAGACTTATTTTAAACCACAAGTTTTAAAAGTCTTCTCTCTTTCTTAAATGTCGTGCTCAGTCAAATGGGTTCACATAAATTAAAACGGGGGGAGTATTATTTATAAAAAATTATCGAAGTAACTAATACTGTACCAAAATATTTAATTATAACTCATATATTATACTCTCTCTATTTCAAAATGTTTGTCTAGTTTTGCCTTGATGCGAAGTTTAAGAAAGTAAAGAAGACTTTTGAATTTATTGGTCTTAAATTAAAGATGTGTAGAATGTACCAAAATGTTCTTTAATTTTGTGGTATACATGCCATGTGGAAAGTTGGAATTAAAGAGTTGTCAAAAAAAGAAAAAAGTCATTCTTTTTTAAACTGACTAAAAATGAAAGTAATACAAACATTACTACTATATATAAGGGAGAATCTCAATTTTTTGTAGTCCTCACATGAATTTTTTATCCTTTTTTACCCCTACTTGAAATTTTTATGACTTTATAAATTGTCAGACATTTTGGTAAATTTTAAGAACTTTTAGGGCTTTTTTTATGCCATTAAAAAGGATGATGTCATGGAAAATGTTATAGTGGCCCCCACAAAGCATATTCATACATATTTGAGTTTTTTATGTGAAAATATTATTAAACTTGTTAAAATATATCATTTTTAGATACTTTAAAAATTTATCAAAAATGTAAATAATATCCCTTCCATCTCAATCGAAAAATGAGTTCCGAAGTATGGTAGTTAATTAATCAAATTTTACGTGCTTTTAACATAAAATTATCTAATAAATTACTATATCAAAAGAGGAAATATAAGGAACTATAAGATATTATATATATATATATTCTAAAAATGTTTGAAAAATATTGTATTTAAAGAAATATAATTTGATCTCGGTACATGAATAATACTAGAGAATTGCAAAAAGTATATTTTTTCTTTTTTTACTATTAAAATAGTTTGTAAAAAACAGGATAATATGTTTTACATAATTTAGGAGTAATAACTTTTTTCATATTAAACTTAACTATTTTGTCCTAGATTATATAACATATTAATTATCCGATTTTTTGCAAAATATTTTTTGGTAAAAAATAAGTAACCAATATGAGTTCAATTCAAAGAACTCAAACGAAATTAATTTAACACATAAAAAGCTCAATTTGGATCATCGGGGACATAATCTCAAAAAATTAAATTAGAAGAACTTTCAATTATTGATTTTTTTCCTAAAAAAATCTAATATATAAACTAAGAAAAATGTTTTCCTTTAACATAAGTTTTTATACTTTGATATTTTAGAAGTCTTTCGAAAATGTCAAACTGATGTTACAAGAATAAAGAACAAAGAGCAGAATTTTTTTAAAAAAATATCAACAAATTGAATTTTTAATGTCGGTTTGGGTCCGGACTTAGCACGGGCCAAGTAACACTAGTTTTGAAACAAAGAGAGTATTACTACTCTTAGGGCCTGTTTGTCCATAGATACCAAAAAAAAAATCACTTTTTTTTTGGAATTTTGGAGTTGGAGTTGTGTTTGGCCATAGTTTTTGAAATTGTAGTTTTTGTTGAAATGTAGTTGTAAAAAAGTGAAATTTTTTGAAAAACAATTTTTTTTTTGTTTTTGTTTTTGGAATTCCGGAAAACAACTTCAAGTTATATTTGGAATTCTTATGGGCAAACGCTAAAAAGTGAAAAAAGAAATTGTATTCGGAATTCTTATGGCCAAACGCTGAAAAGTGAAAAAAGTGAAAAAAATTCTGAAATAAAGTGAATAATTCTTATGGACAAATGCCCACTTAATAAGAGGGAATAGAGGAGCATCCCGTTCATGTGAGTTGACGGGAAAGCCCTCCTATTCCCGGTTACATCAATTGCGTTATCAAGGGTTATTATGTAAACACTTGCTGTAGCTCTTCTTTTCTGTACGGTGGGTCCATCATATTTGGGATATCTTTGATTTTCGCTGCGTTTGTTTGGGTTCTCCTTGGGTCCCATTCCAACCTTTAGGGGTCGTTTGGTTTGAAGAGAAGTTATGATGGGATAAGTTATGTTGGGATAATTATATTGAGATTAGTTATGTTGGGATAAGTTATTCTGGTATTATTTCTTATTGATTGTTTGGTTTGTTATTTTAAAAATGACATCAATTGCATAATTTTTAAGGAAAAGTTGTTTGTTTACAAAAATATCCCCTACCTTATGTAGTAGAAAAAGAGTTTGAGAGACTTCAGGGTTATTCTTGTCATTTTCATTGTTTTATCCTGGGATAAGTTATCCTGGGATTGTTATTCCACCCTCTGCCAGGGATAACTTATCCCAACACTATTTTTAATCCTGGGATAACTTATCCCAGGATTAGGAACCAAACAACAATGATAGTAGTTATCCCAGGATTAGGAACCAAACAACAAATATAGTGGTACTAAATTTTTATCCCAGGATTATTCTTCCCTATCCATCATACCAAACGTCCCCTTATAGAATACAGGTTTTAGACTTTCAATGAGGTTCTAACAATTAATAAAATGTATAATTTGAAGTGCAGCCCATTATCATCATTTTTTGCACGGATTACCCTTCTTTTGACGTGATCTTTAATTTTTAGCCTTCTCCTAATACTTCAAGGTTCTGAGTTTAAATCCCAACTCAGTTAAAAAAAAAAAAAAGAATTTCGCAAGGAAGAGGTTTGGATTCGCAAGATAGAATTTTGTGCTGTTATTTGTAGCAAAGAATTTTATGAAAATTAAATCGCTGCATTTTTTTATATAACTTAAACTTTAAAATTTACAACTATACATTTTAAATATTAAACTTATCAACAAATTTTATTAAATACTCGAATTACGATTTATTTTAATTGAGCATCCGAACACATGATAAATTTTTTAAATGAAATTAAATATCTATAAGAGGTTGCTGTTCTCTATAGGCATGATGTCCTATTATTTAGTGATATTCCATCAAATCTTATACCTTGTGCTGATCAAATCTTCACTTTTGATCGTTGTACGTATTGTCACTACAAGTTTATATATAATGTATTGATGATAAAATAATATCATTTTGTTCATGTTGGGCCCCGGCTATCGTCACTTGTTATTTTATAGATGATAACAAGGGCGGTTCAATACAATAAAGGTGGCCTAAAGTCAAGCCATACGAGGCCTAAATTCTTTTTCTTCTTCTAATAGTATATTTTTTTTTTTCAATTGATAATTTTTCGTGAGACATTGTTGATTTTAGGTAAAACTTTAATAATTTTAAATTTGAAGAACTAAAAACACGTATATGGAATCAATAATAATTACAGCAAACTGAGAACCTTGTTACCATTCACTTCTCAAATCACTTAGTAGTGATCAAAACACATTTAACATATGAAATGTTGTAAACCGCCGAATCAATAAAGGAAGTGAGATCTCTTGCCCTCTTACAATTTAATAGAAGAAAATGACAATTTCAAATCTCTTATATATTAACTTTCAGATTGCTATGCGTAAAAATGAGATCTCTTATAAAAATATCACACCAAAAAACATCTTTGTAAGTGGCATACAGGCCCAAAATTGTGTGCCCAGGAGCAATCAACTCCAAACTGGTTTTATTTAGTTGGTGTTTTGGAACTGGTTCTTTCAAAAATTTCAATAAAGCAAATAGATAGTAGCATCTAAAGGAAAAGATTTGACTCAAACTAATTGAAAAAAAAGAACTTTACACAATTAGTGCCAGTTGTTGAGACATATAATTAAAAAAATCATAAGGGGTGGGGTATTAATATTTTAAAGATTGTTTATAAGCCAAAGTCGGTATAAGTGAATTTATTAATACAAAAATAAAATAAGTGAATTTACCACGGAATTATACCTGTGATCATTTGAGAAATTTACTCGGAAAAGCTTATGTGTCTTTCTTCTTCTTTTTCAATCTTTTAAGGAATACATTTATCCGAAGCCCTAAAATAAATATCCAGATCATTTCTCTCTCTCAAGACTTTCGGTTAAATTTTCATGATCTTAGAGATAATAAATAATGAAAGTTTTGAAATGTTCTTTGATTGTATGGTGATTTCAATATCACAGTTTACTTGAATGATGGATGATCATGAACCAATTGTTCTCGATAATGGAAGTGGATTATCCAAGGTAATTCCAATATCACTACCTACCGTTGCCCTTAATTATTTACTCCCTCCGTCCCAATTTATGTGATGCTTTTCGCTTTTTGAGACTCAAAGTTCGTAATATTGATCGTACATTTGGACATACAATCTTTTAGTTTTTGAAAATAAGATCTACATATTCGGAAATTACGTAAAAGGTACTATTTCCTCTGTCCCAATTTATGTGGCACTTCAAATTTTGAGGTTCAAACAGTTTAATTTTGACCGTGAATTCGGGCATAAAATCTTAAGTATTTTAAATAAAATTGAAATATTTGTAAACTATTTACGTAAAAAGTACTTACTATAGGTCTCAATAATTGACAATTCAAAATATTAAAAAGATATTATATGAAAATATAACGGTCAAAGAAAGACTTGTCTGAATCTCGAAATCCGAAAGGTGCTACGAAAATTGGGACGGAGGGAGTATAAGTTACTATAATTAATAATTCAAAATGTTTAAAAGGCATACGAAAAAATTACGGTCAAGGAATAATTCGTTCGACTCTCGAAATCCGAACACCATGGCATAAATTGGGACGGAGGGAGTATTAATTGTGACAATCAGAGCGGATTTAGGATTTAAAATTGGTGGATTCAATATTTAGGTTCACATCGCTAAAACAACTATAGTTTTGAAATTATGAGTTCAAAATTTAAATATTCGTTGATAATGTAGTGATGCTTCACATATATATGTACCTATGCTCAATGCGAAAAGTATTGGATTTAGTTGAACCCGATTAATTATATACTTCATACTCCTTCAGTGACAGTCTTAATATATTTATAGGTTGGTTTTGCTAGTGAAAAAGCACCAAAAGAAGTATTTCTACGACACTTTTTGTGTTACCCATTCGAACTTTCCAATAGTTAACTATAGTTGGCCATCTACGACATGGAAGATATAGTTTGTGTTATCCGTTCGAACTTTCACGCAAAGAGTTTTTTTGCTGACGATGAAGCCTGGAATAAAAGAGGTCTTCTCTTATTAAGGGATCCTGTGAAGAATGGTATTATTAATGATTGGTGTAATATGGAGAATTTATGGTCTTATACTTTCTTTGATAAACTCCAAGTTGATCCATCATCTCATCCAGTTCTTTTGATTGAAGCACCTCGTAATCCTAAGGAAAATCGAGAAAAACAGCTGAAATCATGTTTGACTGTACCTGCCATGTTTCTTGCTAATCAAGCTGCCCTTTCATTATATCCTGCTAATCGAACAACCGGTATGTATCGCATCTTTTCTGAACTCATCTGGTTTGAAAAACTCCTGTTTTTAAAGACGCTTTTCTTGAGCCGAGGTTCTATTAGAAACAGCCTCTCTATCCCGTAAAAGGTAGAGGTAAGTTCTGCGTAAACCACCCCTCCCCCCACCCAACACACACAACTGGATTGAAATACTCCCTCCATCCCATCTTCTTTTTTCTATAATCATGGTGTCCGGGCCAGCTTGCACGCATCTTGACTAATTCCACGGGATACCTGTCGCCTCTCACCATCAGGACTCTACCCACCAATGCTAGAAAGCCTCCGTCCCATCATGTATGGCATTCTTAGTTTGTTTCGAAAAGATTGACGGCACATTTATGTATCTGAAAAGTACTTAATTTTAATATTTCCTGACATGACTTGGAACCCCTTTATAGAAGTGAGATAGATGTAGGAACATCTGGATCATTGAGGTCAATAATGTTTGAATTTTGCATATATTTAGTTTATGTATGAAAAGGATTGATTTATTTTTTAAGCATCATGTTCAGCCAAACGTCATCACATAAAATGAGGAGGGGCTATGTCTTTAGAACTAACTTATCATGTACTTTTAATAAGGTGTTGTAGTTAATTGCAAGGTTGCT